>NC_073246.2:22974896-23306979 GCF_029281585.2 Gorilla gorilla gorilla
TGACAAGTATTTGTTTATAAGATTGAGAGGCACTATTAGGTAAGTAGAACTGAGCAGACTAGTCTTCTCATAAATTGTTTAGGTTTATAACTAACTCAGATATTTTATATAAATAATATAGGTATAGGCCCACAAACAGAGGTACTCTAACCCAGGCATTTTTCCCTTTGCATGCCCCCAATGATGTAATTTGAGAAAACAAACTATCAAAAATTAAATTTCCACATTATTATTGTCTTTCTTTAGGTCATGAGAGGTCACATCATAACCTGTATAGGATCAACTTTTGCTCTTAAAACAGGTTATATTATTCAAAATGTTTCTGCGAAGGCTGGGCACAGTGTCTTATGCCTGTAATCCTAGCACTTTGGGAAGCCGAGGGAGGTGGATCACTTGAGGTCCAGAGTTGGAGACTCCAGCCTGGCCAATATGGTGAAACCTGTCCCTACTAATTCAAAAATTAGCTGGGTGTGGTGGCACGCACCTGTAGTCCCAAATACTTGGAAGGCTGAGGAGAATTGCTTGAAGCCGGGAGGTGGAGGTTGCAGTGAGCCAAAATCGTGCCACTGCACTCTGGACTGGATTACAGAGCAAGACTCTGTCAGAAATGTATATATATTCATAATATATGGATATATATTTCTTATATATAAGAAATATTCTTATATTCTTATAAGAAATTTCTTATATTTCTTATATATAAGAAATATATATTTTAATCTATATATATTTCTGAGAAGAATATGGGGTGAGACAGGTTTTGGTTTTGGAGAAACAAACAAATTGTTCATTTTCTAGAGACTCAGGGAGTTGTTCTTATACTCAGCCTAAGAAAAGACAGTTTAGAGTAGAGTTCTTGAATCTGCCATGTTGGACTGGATAATTAACTGCTGTGGAGGGCGCCTCTGTGCATGAGATGTTTAGCCACATAGCAACATCCCTGGCCTCTTCCCGCTGGATGCGAGGGGCACCTTCCTCCCAGTCATGGCAATACAAAAAGTCTCTAAATACTGTCACATGTTTCAAGGGGTGTGAAACCCAATCTTGAAGCTCTGGGTTAGAGAAACTCTTCTTTGGGAGGTAATTGGTGCCTAAAAAGTTCATGGGTCCAAGAAAGGAATCCATGAAGGGACTCTGTATAGGGAATCAAAGAAGTAGCCAGTAGTCTCCAAGACAACTGGTAGGTATTTCTTACTCAACACTGGCTTTCCCTCTAATAAGTTACTGTGTCTCTATGACTCTCAATCTTTCCGTAAGCTGTAATAAATGTCTTTGCGGCAGGCCGCGTTGGCTCACGCCTCTAATCCTAGCACTTTGGGAGGCTGAGACGGGCGTAACATGAGGTCAGGGGATCGAGACCATCCTGGCTAACACGGTGAAACCCCGTCGCTACTAAAAATACAAAAAAAATTAGCCGGGTATGGTGGAGGGCACCTGAAGTCCCAGCTACTCGGAAGGCTGAGGCAGGAGAATCGCTTGAACCAGGGAGGCGGAGGCTGCAGTGAGCCGAGATCATGCCACTGCACTGTAGCCTGGGCGACAGAGTGAAACTCTGTCTCAAATAATAATAATAATAATAATAACAATAAAATAAATATGTCTTTGCTTGAGCCCTGAGGCGTTAAGGCAGGCAGATATGTTCAGGCTTCAAGTGAGGTGATACAGAAGGAAGGTACAGCCTGGGAAAGCCTATTATATAAGATGGCCAAAAATAACCGCCAGAGATTAGGGCAAAGATGGGGCCGGAATGAGAAACACCTTCCTGATCTTGTGTGTGAAACATGCCAACATTCTTCAGGCATCTTCAGAGATCCCTACTAGCAAATAGATGGGGATACTTAGACTTTATCTGTGTGATGTAGTACAGAAAGTTGATGCTGGTGAGCTAGAATAATTGAGAACTTTTGGTTACCCCAAATTATCGAGTTGTGCAGAATTTTCTCCTAAAAAGTACAGTGGGAATTCCTGGATCCTAGAGCAGAAGAATAAGATTCTTAAAATATAACATATTAAGGTGGAGATGTCTTTCAGTGGACCTTAAATTTGATAAATATGAATATGAAAATTTATCTACAGCCAGGCAATTGAAGATGATTAAAGGTAGATATTACAGAATGGAAACTCTAGATTAACCAACAAAACATAAAATAAAATATAGTAAACTGTCAATGTTGATAGAAATGAAGTGCTTTCACATCTTCCAGATGACAGTGTAAATTATGTAGTTTGGAAAAAAATTTAGGCGATATGAGTTCAGTAGCTACATATGGTCATATGTTTTTGCAAAACTATTTATTTTCTAGTAGTCTAAGAATGTAATCTATAATAACCTCAAAGCTCTATGGATAGAGATATTCACACTGCAGTGTTATTCATCATAATAATTAAAATTACAGATAAACTCTTAACGTCTTAGTCTAAGAAAATTGTTAAGAATATTAGGTTCAGTCCATGCCAACAAATTAATTCATTAAATTTATGTTTGTGAAAATAAAGAGGCAAGGCGCGATGGTTCATGCCTGTAATCCCAGCACTTTGGGAGGCCGAGACGGGCGGATCACCTGAGGTCAGGAGTTCGAGACCAGCCTGACTAACATGGAGAAACCCCATCTTTACTAAAAATTACAAAATTAGTTGGGCATGGTGGCTCATGCCTGTAATCCTAGTTACTCGGGAAGCTAAGGCAGGAGAATCGCTTGAACTCAGGAGGCGGAAGTTGCAATGAGCTGAAATTGCGCACCATTGCACTCCAGCCTGGACAACAAGAGCAAAACTCCGCCTCAAAAAAAATTAATAAAAATATAAAATTTATTCCCTTTACAAAACAAAATACAAAGATGCCAAATAGCATTTTCTCATTATGTTAAGAAAATGTACACTTATATGAAAGACTAGAAGAAAATATGCCAAAATGTTCAAGAGATAGCCTCTGTCTGGTTAATAGGGCATTGGCATTCCTAATTTTTTTTATAACTAGCATGCCAGAATTTGAGAAGATTAAACATTAATTTATAATTAAACAAGCACAGCTCTTTAGTTTTATTTTTCTATTTTTTTTTTACATAGCTCAGCTATTTCTTTTAAAGTCAACTTCTTTCATAGGTGTTGAGTTTCTTAACTTTAGAAAGGTTGTGAAATCCAGTAGCAGGTGTTGGGTACATAATTATTTAAATATGAGGACCAATCATTAAGAATATTGGTGGGGAAATGTGTTGTTTTCTTAAAAACGAGTTAAGATTATTTCACGTAGACATAAAGTATAAGAGTTTTTCCCATAACATTAAAATTAAAAAAGTATATCCAAATAATGCGCCTTGGTGGATTATTAGGTAGAATATTAACGGTTTGTGGTTATATAGGAAAGAATCTTATTGCTACTACTAGCTTGCCTATTACTAATAGAACTTCTTATCTAAGTTGAAAATTAATGCAAGCACATCTCCATTAAGGAAAGAACCAAATGATCCTGTGCAATGAGAGATTTTTGAATGAAATGCCTAATTTTATTGCCCTGCCAAAATGCAACGATTAATATCGTGTCCTATCAAATCTATACTTGTATTGGATCAGTTGCCAGGGATGAAGGATTTATTGTTACCTGGTATGTGATAACTCCCCTCCACATGGAAGGATTTGTGCAGACGCCACCTTGGTCAATGTTACCTATGGACAAAAATATGATTCCTGAGTGCTGAGATCAATAATTGGGCAACCTAAATATCGCATCATGATCCTCGTCATATCACATAGGTTCATTGCTATCCGTTGCTTGATTCCTTTTTCCTATCTTACTTTGTCCTGAATATATTCTTGAAATTGTATCAATCACTGTTTTGTCAACATGTTCTAGGCTTGTTAAGTTTTCTGCTCTGTCCATCATTGTATTTCCCAGGGATGTCTTGGTGAAGAAAAATATAATATCCCCTTAGAGTTAAGAAAATATTATTCTGGGAAGTGGCAAATTATAGGCAGTTATTGCATAATTTCTGAGAGAAGTGAGCAGTTATTTGCCCAGAGGGAGCATGAAGTAGCCATGAAAGAAAATGACCCCATGTATCTTGGAAGAAATTAAAAAGTAAGAATCTGTGACAATGAGGGTGCCTCAGTACCATAAATCTGTCTCCTCCATTTCTTAATTTCAAACAGAACAGCTAAGAAAGTAAAACATATTAAAAGCAAGGTGTTAAAATCTAAAAGCTATCGTTAAAGTAGCTGCTGTTAACATGCCTGGTAAAGGGTCTAAAATGTTGTGTCAAGAAGTTTAAAATTATTTTCAAAGACATGATCATTAGAAAAAAGTGGCATTAATGGAGAGGGGAAGGCAGTAGCAGGATCATCTATTTATAGAAGTTTTAGGCTATCTGTCTATATATACGCTGGATGTTTTTCTTCCTTTGTGGCAATAAGAAAAGTCAAAACAGGCAATTTTCTAGACAAGTAAATGAATAGTTATAATGGCTTGTGACATCTTAAAAATATAAATGATCACACGGAATGTCCTATTTCTTAATAGTATGATCTTAACACACATGAATTCCATCAACAGAGAGATTAAACAAACATAACATCAGAAGTACACAAATAAAAATAATGTTTAATATCCGCAGCTCATCATTCATGCCTAGGCTCTATGTGTACATGATATACCTGCATGATTTTTGCAGGAGCAGATTGCAAAAGTAAGAAACAGAATCTCTCTGAGAAGATAATTTCCACATACAATGCGCCTTATCATTTTCTGTCTCTCTGCTACTCCTTTCTGTTCATTTTATTGATTCTTTTAAATCAAATTTATCTGCTTTCAGTTAACCATGCATCCAGTCCTGTTGGTATTTCCTACTACTCAGCTTTTCATAGATTCCTGAGTTTTGTTCAACTGGCTCTTATTTTTATAAATGAAATAACTATCACCCCAACTATGCCTCTGACACATTTCCTCGGATAGACGAAGAAGTGGATAAATTGTCTTACCTGTAAATTATGAGCTACATAGAGGGGGGAGGATGCGTTTCTATACCTTTTATATCCTACACTGCACATGGCTTACTCATGTTCATAGATTTGGTACATTCAATAAAAGTATTCAATGTCTACATAATAGAAAGCACTCCTTTCAAACAGTGGAGGGGAATAGTGAGAAGAGGCAATTTTTCTACATGGTGTCCTCACATGGTCAATCTATTAAGAAGAAGAACTGACTAAGGCAAATGTCAGGCTGCATATTACTTTGTCACTGCAATGAGAAATAAATGTGCATCTGATAGAGCCCTGGAGAGGCACTTCTACTTTTGGCTAAGAAGCAGTTGAGGCAAGTTTTTTTGAGTATATGACACTCTGCTATTGAGTCCTTATGGCAATATAAATTTAGGCTAAAGATGGAGAGAACCCTTGAAAGCCTCAGAATTGTCTTAGTTCATTTTGTGCTGCTATAACAGAACACTACAGACTGGGTAATTTATAAACAATAGAAGTGTATTCAGCTCACAGTTCTGGAGCCTGGGAAGCCCAGGCTGGTGAAGGCCTTCTTAGCTGCCTCATTACATAGTGGAATGAATAACATAAACGACAGAGTATGTTCAAGAGAGTGAGAGATGGAACTCACAGCCATAGGCCCTTTTATAATCGGCATGGATCCATTCATGAGGGTGTAGCCCTCTAGACCTAAATACCTCCCATGAGGCCGCACTCCCAACATTGTTGAACTGGGATTTCAGTTTCCAACACATGCTTTTTGATAGACACATTGAAACTGTAATCCTCATGTGGGCCTATGATTCACCGTCAGACCTGTAGCCCCCGGGATGGAGAGAGTCATGCTAACTTTTTCTGACTATGCATGCCACGACTTACATTATGAGAGGCTGTGAATATCAGGTTTGTTAGCATAACTCTCTCCCACCTTGTATTTTTCACTCTGTACTTTTTTCAAATTAGACTTCTCTCTGCTTTCCACACATGCTGTGTGGTTTCACGCCCCCAGGCTTTGCTTAAGTTTTTCTCTGCCCTGCCCACGTCCCTACCTATCTAATTTCTCCACTTTTTTCAAAGCTTCATGAATCCTTTCTTAATCCTCTATTCAGAAATGATCCCCTCCTCTTATGTCACAATAGCAGGGCATTTTCACTCTTCTTATGGCATTTTTTTAAAACCTGATGTATATGATTGAATTGTGTGCTTATGCCTGATATCTTCAACAAGTGGCTATTAACGAATTGAGGGGCAGGATCCACAGCTGTATCACCTTTCTTTATATATTCCTGAGTACCAAGGGTTTGTCCATTTATCTTTTCCATACACAGAGATGCTCTCTCTCTCTCTCTCTTATCTTCCCTCTGTCTCTCTCTCTCTCTCTCTCTCTGTCTCTCTCTCACACACACACACAGAAGTTTGGACATAGTATAGTCTTATGATACAAACTTCTAATCAGAAATTTCATTTGTGTCTGATAGACTATTGCTACCATCTCCCTAACCTCACTCTAAGAACATTTAATGTCTAAATTACCTTACAGGATACCAGTCAAATTTTCCTCTGGCATGTTTTAACCCATTGCCTAAGAAAAAAGTAATTTGACTTTTTTTTTTTTTTTTTGAGACAGAGTCTTGCTCTGTCACTCAAGCTGAAGTGCAGTGGCACAATTTCAGCTCACTGCAAACTCCACCTCCTGGGTTCAAGCGATTCTTCTGCCTCAGTCTCCTGAGTAGCTGGGACTAGAGGTGTGCCACCACCCCCGGCTAATTTTTGTATTATTAGTAGAGACGGGGTTTCACCATATTGGCCAGGCTGGTCTTGAACTCCTGACCTTGTGATCCGCCCGCCTCAGCCTTCCAAAGTGCTGGGATTACAGGTATGAGCCACGCCCAGCCTGAAAGTAATTTGACTTCTAATAACACAGAGGAGAATTCAGTTGTCAATATTTCCAACTGATTAACAGGTGTGCGTGTATGTGTGTGTGATAGGCACTTGGCCACTCCCAGTGTCAGGTTGAAAAATTGCAGGCTGTGTGAAGATGCTATTTGACACAGAGAGTATCCTTTTAACTGTCTTCTGTGATTGTGTGTGTGTGTGTGTGTGTGTGTGTGTGTGTGTGTGTTGAAGTCATTCTTTGGTATCCACACGGGGACTAGTTTCAATACTCTCACAGATCCTTGGGTGCTCAAGTCCCTTATATAAAATAGCATAAATTTGCATATAACCTTCTCCTGCATATTACATCATCTCTGGATTAGGTGTAATACATTATATAATGCAAATGCTTTGTAAGTAGTCACTTTGCTGTATTTTTTTATTTACGTTATTTTGATTGTATCATTGTTTCATTTTTGTAAAGTTATTTTTCATCCATGGTTGATAGACTCTGAGGATGTAGAACTGTGGACGCAGAAGGCCTACTGTGTAGCATTTATCAATGCCCAAGAGAAATGAAGAATTGGAGTAAATAAATGAGTCACTGGTCTTTCACATCTATAAATGTGCTACTTCCACCCTTTCCTGCAAAGAGCTGACCATGAGTTTACTTAAGTGTGGTTAGTGCATTCCAGAACCAGTGAAGGGTGTGAGAAGGGTACCTTGGCAAAATAACTTTCTAAATATATTGTCTGCTATAAGATCAAGAGGAAACAAGAGGTTCTCTAGCTGTGAGGTGCTGAGAGGGCCATTGCTTAAGGCAGTTCAGCGATGGTGAGTTGAGGGCCGCCTTTCCCCTCCTCTCTTCCTGATAACCCCATCCCAGGATGCCAAGTGGGCGAATCATCTGTATAAAGCGCTCTGCCTGGGGAGGACAAATCGCAGACGGTATCTCCCCTATGCATGTTAGCCTGTGTCTACTCTTGCCCCCTGCCCTCCCTGAAGGCAATGCACTGTCCTTTTCAGCATGAAATCCCCAGGCTGGGGCTGGATTCTGAGCTTTACAACATTACTATCTCCCTCCCCCGGGCTGGATTCTGAGCTTTACAACATTTCTATCTCCCCCCTCTCCAACCCCCGCTATTTCTATGTCCTCACTGATAAGGAAGGAGCTAGGGTCCTTGTGGAGTCCGGGGCGAGGCAGTTGAGTTTTCTAAGGAGCCAGAGAGAAAGTGCAGATGAAAGGACCCATCGTCAGCGTTTGCAGGTCGCGGTAACCCCAGGCCAGACTGACATGGGCTCCGCACCCGGGCCGGTGATTCTGCCTCTTACCGCTCTTGCAGGAGAGGTGACGTTAATCTCACAAACGTTTTCCTACCCTTCTAGGAGAAATAACGATAAGCCCCAATCTTAAGGAGCAGAGAGTTAGTTCCGGGCGTTTGCCACGGCTCCCTCACTTCAATTTACACTCGCACACACACGCGGGTACGTGGGTGTTGGGGGTAGGGCACTGATCTGGGGAAGGTCTCCCCCCCGCGCCCGAACTCATCTTTGCACATTTGCAGTCCTCCCTCGGTGCACTCCTGGCGGGGATCTGGCCAGTGCAGCGCACTGGGACCGAGGGCAGAGCCCGCGGAGTGAGGCCAGGAGAGACTTCAGGCCTCTAAGGACACAGCTGAGGCTAAGGCTGAGTTGAACGCAGCCCCTCCCGCGGCTCGACCCCTCTCCAGTGTCTCTCCCGTAAGGTGCCGCTCCCAACAGCAATGGGTCGAGATGTAGAGGAAACACTCTGTACGTTATTTTTCCGCCCACCCTTTAGCGCCCGAGGAGACAGACAGTGTAGACTTTAGGGTACAATTGCTTCCCTTCTGTCGCGGCGGGGTGGGGAGCGTGGGAAGGGGACAGCCGCGCAAGGGTCCAGCCTGCTCCAGGTTTGAGCGAGAGAGGGAGAGGGAGGTCCACGGAGAGACAAGAATCTCCGTCCTCCCACGCCCAAAAGGAATAAGCTGCGGGGCACACCGCCCGCCTCCAGATCCCCCATTCACGTTGAGCCGGGGCGCTCTCGGGGCGGTCGCCTGCAGTACCAGTATCAGTATCAGCATCAGCATCAGCATCAGCATCTGCATCAGCATCAGCTCAGCTCAGCTCAGCTCAGCTCAGCATCAGCTCAGCTGTCCTGAGGCGGCCGGCGGCTGTGAAGGAGCTCCAGGCTGCCCCCATCCCCACGCCCTTCTAGGTTCAGGGCGTGCATGAACGTGCGGATGGCCGGCGGGCGAGTGGCGCCTTCGCGATCGCGGCCGCCCCTCTAGGTGGAGGCACCGGGGACCGAACCCGTGGCTTCGAGCTCGACTGCGGACGAATCCCGGGACCGCGCGCCTCGCGGAAGAGCGGCCGCCGTGCAGCGCGGAGGGATACGCCTCGGCCGCACCTCCCCTCGCCGCGCCCCCGCCCCCGCCGCCCTCCCCGCCCGGCTCTGCTGCCGCCGCGGCGGCCGCTGCTGCTGCTTCTGCCGCCGCTGCCGCCGCTGATGCTTGGATATAGTGCGGCAAGAGCGGAGCTTGCAGTCACTTTGCGAGGAGGAGCGCGCGGGCTGCGGGCGGCTGGGGCACCGCGGGAGCGGCGGCGGCGGCTCTAGCAGAGGCGGCCGGGGCAGCGAAAGGTTCTCTCTCCAGGGCTGGACTTAATAACTTTGAAACTGTCCACCGGTGTCACGTCCTGAACATGAGCCTCCTCCTCTCCTTCTACCTGCTCGGGTTGCTTGTCAGTAGCGGGCAAGGTAGGAGTGTGGTGCTTTATTGCATTTACTTTCCCTCCCCCTTCCACCCGGCCAAGAGAGGCAAAGAGGGAGGCGCAGGAAGAATGAAATGAAAGAACTAAAGTTACAGTTATTGCTGTTGTTGTTATTATTATTTTCGTTCTTTCTCCTAGCTGTCCCTAAAATTGATTCTGTGGTGTGGAGACCCTTAAATAAGAGAAGGTAAAATACAGAATTGGAGAGGGGAATCAGTGAGCAGGATATCCAGGGAAACCGCTTCTTCTTCTTTTTTTTTTTTTTTTTCCTCTGGGATTATGGCTTTCTCTTATTTTTATTATCAGAAATTGGATGAGTGTGTTAACAGTGAAATATCTGAGGTTGCGGAAGGAAAGGGCACGATGGTGTTTTACAGAAGCAGCAAAAACTATCAGTGTTAAACTCATTTGCAAAATATCTGTTGTGTGCAAGACGTTCGATTCTTGGAGACTCTTTTTTGTTTTTCCACCCCTTTCCCAAAACCCTAATTCCTGACTATGAAGTGAATGATGATGGCTTATTTCTGTTGGAAACTAAGAGAGGGGCCATGGATATTGTGTGTAAGAAAGCAAATGGATAAAACTAGGGATGTGTTGCAGTCATTCATTTTGACCCCAACCCCTTATTAATACAGAAAGCTGGAATAATTTTATAACATTACATTGTAATTACACCTGTAGGGGATTTTTGGGGTTGTGGGAGAACTGGTGGGAGCTTTTATCTCTTAAAAAAAAAAAAATGAATAGCCTGGTAGAATAACCTGAGAGGGAATTTGTGGAAGCTATCACTGTTTGCCTCTAGAGAGATAGATATGAATTTATCTGGCTGTTTAGATAGTAAACACTCACATGAAATATATTTACAATAAATGGAAGCATTTTCAACTGTCCAGACAAGTTTGGACGTTTAATTAGGGACACAAAATGCTAAAACATGCATTGGTGAAAGTCTTTAAAGGAAAAATAAAATAGCACTAATTTTGAGATATGTAATGATTGCAAAGAATGTTATGTTGTTAGTGTAGCGTGAAATTGGTTTTTTAAAATAATATAATAAATTACAAGACAAGTTAAAATATCCCCAAGATGTTCAGTTCTAAGCATTTTTAGCCTCTTCTGTATTGCTCGTTTGGTCCAGCAGGGGGTGGTAGAACTCCATTTTAAGCCCAGAAGATGGTTTCTGCTCTTCCACAGAGTCCTTCTATCATTCTTCAGCAGGGCTTGACATTTTGGATGTGAAGCCTTCCTTTTTCTGCCCTTCTCCTCCCCACAGCTATAGTGTTAGTGGCGGATGAAACACGATTGGATGCAGATTTAATGTTCAGAAATCAGTATGCAAATGTTGGATATTCCTATAGTTTGTAAAGTGTCTTGATAAGATTCTGCTCATTTTCCCTTCCTAACATAGAGTATGAAATATTTCAGTCTTAGCAAAATTGCAGATATGTCCATCTGAAGCTAATACTAGCCCAATTCGTTAATTCAGTGGTTCTTAAGCAAAGATCAACATACACATATGTCCTACAGATATGCTGCTTTAATTTTCAGATAGCTGCTGATTGTGTTTAACTGTTCATTTATAGCATAGACAGGTATTTTTGAGCACCAAGAAACAATCCCTGAAAATTGCAGTTAAAATACAACTGCAATTAAATAAGTGTAGGTAGTGTGGGGCAGAATGGGAGCATAATAGGAAGCAAGTTTATGCAGACTTAGGATTACATTGTGAGTGGTTTGGAGAAAAAAATGTCTCAGTTGTGGAATCTGAATTTATCATTGCAGAGGCTAAGTGTGTTGGAATTTGGAGACATAGGAAATTAGAAATGTTTAGATATATAGGTTTAAATAGTACACAGAGACATAAAATTTGGATGTGTACATGTAACATAGATGTGAAATTGTGATTCAGCTAATTTGTAAGTCAGGATACGAGGTGGTTATGAAGAGGCACTCTGAGACAAGCATCTCTGAAGGGGAGCCCATATTCACTGTAATGAAACAGGGTAGAAGGAGACCATCATTGTAAAGATCTCTCTATCTAGTACAATTTCACAATGTGTGGCACTCATAGAGACACAGATATATATCAGAGAGACCTAGCTTTTGTGAAAGGGAACATATAGTACTTCTATGCCATGTGTCCTGATGAAGTCAGAGATGCTTGGATATAGATATCCTCATCCTGGAGTCCAATTCCTCTATGCTAGTGTTTTGTTCTCTAATTAAGGATGCAGCAGCAAGTATCAGACACACCACCGGGGGCTGTTTAAAAAATAGACCTAGTGTAACTCATGATTTTGTTTCTTCTCTTGTAAAGAGGGCCATGGAAAAGCCACCAGTCAGTGATCCCTGGTCTTGCCTTAGAAATACTAAAATCTCAGCTTGCTGATTTATGTGTCCAACAGTATACTTGCAGGGGATTTTATGAAGCATGATTGAAGCTATTGCTTTGGAAAGTGGTGTGCAGTTAGACTGAGGAAAGGCAACAATGATGTATTCCCTTTTTAGGAGTCAAAACGTTTTGAACTGAAGCAGTCGAATAGGAGAAAATGACATTAAGTGAGAAACTGACTAACTTAAGTGAATGCCAATATTATAATTAGCTAACAAGGCCTAATAGTTTACTTGTAACTCTCAATACAACCTTATTGTTGTATAGTAGTAAGACGCTTTTTTTTTACTGTAGCAGAAATACTCCTTTAAAAGCCTCTAATTTCCACGGCAAGATTAATGTATAATGAAGTAAGGTTAGAATGTTATTGTGAAGTCTGAATTTAATTGTCAATGAAAGAAAATTCTGTAATTCTGTAACTTTTGCAATTATTTTTCCTTTGTGTTCAAAACTTGGTCACAGGCTTTGTAATCGTAAATCTCAAGTGATAACTTCAGTTTCTGATTAACTGCATTTGCTGTTTGGATCTTTGTATATTCAAATTTCCAAACTGTTGTATGTATGGATTGCTTTCGTGAGAGTTTTTACATTTTTGAAACCACTTCCTTCTTCCTTTAAAAATTAAACAAGTATGATTAATAAACATTTTTCCTGGATGTTCACATATATAAGATAGAAGCACTGTTATACTAAAACCTAAGGTAAGAATAATGCTATTCATCTGTCTTGCAATGCAGTTGAAACGTACCACTTAGAACACTTACCTAAGCCAGAATCGTGAGGAAAGGAGGGGTGAATTGCCCAGTTGATCAGTTAAAGCAGTCATCTGCTTACAGTTATTCTCTTTGGTGAAGTGCTAGTAAGTCATTGTACATTAGAGCAATGTACCTTCTAAGAATAGAGCACAGGTGTGTGAGTGTCTACTAGTTTGAAGATTACAGGAGAGATCTCCACAAACTCATCTTCTGTCTGGGCTGTTACATGGCTCCAGCCTCTCTCGTATGCTTTTTCTATCTGCTCTGCTCTAATTCTTTGATATCAGCCTCTTTGTGCAAAGTTTCTATTAAATTGACTGGGTCTTCTTTTCACGTGGGGAAGATGTAATGTAAAGGCTAATGTAAATTAATATCTTTATTGTCAGAGTAACCCAGAGGATTTCCCTCACTACTTCATATCAAAGGAGTTAGGCAGAGTATTTTCTCACTTTTAATGCAGAATCGGAGCCCATAGAGCAAGAAGGGAAGTTGGTGGGTCCCGAGAGTGTCAGATGAGTCTTTTCAATGACACAGAGAGCTAATTTTCTCCCCGAGGTACCGTCCTACTAGAGAAGCAATTAATGGAACAAAAGAACCTCATTCAGTACCAAAAGTTAGACTTCATATGATTTTGTAAATAAAATGGCCTTCTTTCAAAAATAGGACTAGTTTGTAACGAAACTGAGAAATGAGCTACAGAGATTGAGGCTAGTAACCAAGCTGAACAGTGTAATTTGTTTTTGCCTGTCCTTGTGTGGAAGCAGTGCAAATAGTAACAGGATCGACAATCTGAAGACTCTGGAACTGGTCCTCCTGCATTCTCTGTCTTTTAACATTTGGGAAATCATTGTAACTTATCTCTTTTCAGGGTCATCTCTCACAGCAATGAATTTTTGAGAGCGTGAAGAAAAGTGCTCAATAACTGATAGAGTGATTCTAAATTGCCCTATTTCCCCCCAAAATGAAATTAATCCCCTGAGTGTTGATATGTGCAAAATTAATTTAATAATTTGAATATACTTCTGAAGGGACTATCATTGTTTTTCAAATTTTGTTGTCCTAAATTTTAAATTTATTGTTCCCTTTATACAATCCTAATTAAACTGAGGATAGGCCTATTTAAAAGATTATAAATTTGTTTTAATTTTCCAAATTACGTGATACGAGAACACTTTAAGATGCAACCAGTGCTTTTATGCTTTTATTAAATGTAAAATTCCTGCACTTTATAGAGCCAAGCTATCACTAATTGTTCAACAAATAAAAGTGCTTCTCTCTGGTGCTCTTTTAAATATTTTAATAACTTTTAACAATTTACAGTTATAATAAGAGTACTAATCGCAAATAGATATCAACATATTTCCTAGTTTTCTATGTTCACTTGTGCCACTAAGGATCCATCAAACATTACCAGACATTTTAGAAAGCTATGAAGTAATGAAACATCTTGAATTTAAATCAAGATGTTTGAATTTAAATCATTAAGAAAGATAATGGGGAATTTTGAGAATATTTATAAGCATGGCAATCAAAACATTATAGTTTGAAGAATTTCAGGTCCATTGATCAAATCTTTCTTGGCTCCGTTTGATTTATTACAACTCACAGGGATGAAGAAAATTCATTGGATTTGGAGTCAGAAGACCTAGGCTACTAACAGTCTCTTAACCTTGAAGAAGCAACTTATGCTCTTAGAACCACTATTTGCTTATTTGAAAATTTGATATTATAAAATCTGGCCAGTTGACCTTGATGCTCGGCCATGAGGAGCAATTGTAACAATAAATATGTGTAGGCAGGCACCTTACCAAATGTCAACCCTACTATGCTAGGCTTTGTTTATATTTTTTAATAATGTGTATACAGATTAATTTGTGGCTTATAAACATTTAGTTTTAAAAAATCATCATAAACTGCTCTGTGATTAGAAAAAAATATCAAGGGGACAGAGATTACTTATTGATAAGGGCGACTCATTCATCATTTATTCATTTATCTAACATTTACAGAATACCTGCCCTGTCCCAGACACCTCATTAGACAGCATTACTAGGAATGGTTGCATAGATTGTGTGAAGAACAACTCCAGGGGGCGTCACTTATTGTCCTAGTGATGCAACACATATTTATTTTTACAATTTGCCAGCAGATGGCAGTAAAAGGTTTTGAGGAATGATGCGCTTTTTTTTGTATCATGAATCCTTTCTATGGACCAACATCAGGCTGGTGTTAAACACCGAGAGGCTTAGGATGGGCACATAATGAAGATAAATGACCTACTAAAGATCAAACAGAAAAGTAAAAAGGTTAGTTACTAGAGCTCCAGTCTCCAAACTCTTCAGTTCTCCTAACACCAAACTTGTTCATAGATTTTATTTAAATGAATCTAATATATCTTCGGCTCAAAGTAAAACGTTTTTAAATTCTGTGCCATTTTGTCAGATAATCAAATAACAAGCACTTTTTGAGGCCTTAAAATGAGAATATTATCAGCACCTTCAAACAGTACCGACCACTTGTGCGAAGTGCTTTCAATCACCTTATAACTTATGATTACCAATGAGTCAAGAGACGATTAGCTTTGTTTTATGGATGAAGAAATTGAGGTACAGAAGAATTATCCAATTTGCCTATATCACTGATTTTTGTACTTATCTGGAACTGGGAGTAGATTTTCCAACTTCTAGTTGCATACCTATTTTTGATGTATTGTTGATTCATTTGTTTAAAAATTTGCATGTGTGTGGAAAATTCAATGTTAATAATTACAAAAACAAATAATGAAAATTTAAAAAGCCAAATAAGCATGAGAGAGATATACAACTTGTTCAACAAAATATTATAAAATGACAAAATATGTCATATAATTAATTAAACACTAAGCAGTCTGAGTCCTTAGCAGTTTAATGCCTAGAATGAGCTAAAATTGATTGTGTTTACTAACTGACAGGCTCTCTTGTCATAATCCTCTATTAGCTTGTTATTATTATGATTATCATTCCTTTATCCATGAGGGCCATGAGACATAGGGAGTTTAAATAACTGTCTAAGATTGTACTGCTTGGAAATGAGGGTTTGCATTTGGGACATGTCCAAAGCCTAGCCTCTTACCAGGACATCACCTTGCCATTCAGTGAAACAGAAAGGGCTTCAATATAGTGAGAGTAAATGGAGAAAATTATTAATACAAGGAGAAAAAAAATGAGTGAACAAATTGTAAGAAGGGAGGGGCATGTTGAGAGAATAGAAATAATCCAGTTTAATGAATCCAAGGATTCACTAAGCAGTTTGGAAAGGTGAGCCTCTGCACTCAGTTCTGGAAATAGTGGTGGAAGTGGAAGATAGAGTGAGCTGGAGGCCAAGCTGGTTTGACTCTAGTGTAGATCTTTTGGAGCCATTGTTTGGGCAGGAGAGTAGCATGGTTAAATTTTGGTTTGTTTTTAAGTCTACTGGCCATGGCCATGTGTAGGATGGACCAGAAGGAAAGAAAAAGAAGTGGACATGGCACATGTGTCTATGGAAGACTTAATAGGATCTTAGTAACAAATACAAATTGAGAAATTGGTAGGAACGTGCCACATGAAGTTTTACGTTTATTTAACAGAAAAAGAGGGTTATATCTTAATAGAAATAGGAAAAATAAATGAAAAAGTGCACCCATTTTCAGTAATTTTTAACTTGTTATTTTTAAAATTATATATCAAGTTGCTGTATTCATGGCACATCTAGATAAAAATGTCAATAAATTTGAAAATGGAAACTGTTGATCTTTTTATTGGCCAATTCTTCAGAATAATTTATTCACTTTTATTTGTCATCTGTCTTTATCTTGTTCTTCCATCCCCATTTATACTTTAAATGTTGTGTAGTATACTTCTGGAATTTTGGGTAAAATCTCAGAAGTATATAGGTAAAATTTGTTGTCATTATATATTCTTCATTTAAGTCATCTTCTCTGCTTTATTTATAGTTTCTTTTTCTTTTTAACACTGGCACACCAAAACAAAATAAAATCCAGGAGAACGCCCCCCCCCCCCAAAAAAAACCCTAAAAACTGACATGAAAAAAGATTTTTGGTATTGAATATATAAAATTTTAACATTTTTCTATTAGTGTCCAAGGGAGGAAAAAAAGAACTAATATTTTTGAGCACCTCTTCTATGCCAGGGAGCTGTGTTGAGCATTTTTACTCATTATTTCATTGAATCCTGATTATATCGTATTTTATAGATGACATTCCTGAGATTAAGAGTGCCTGATTTGCCCAGAGATTTTAAGTTCCTTCTTTAGGCTGACGCCCACATTTATATCAAAGAGCATTAAATACATTTAAGATATGATTCGGTCTTTTTTGCTACAGTGTTTGTTTCTTGGATGCATCTTATCTTGTTACACCATTGATAAACCAGGGGATGACGTGTTATAATGCAGAAATTGTGTTGATCCATGGGTTGGGAGTGGTGGCTCACATCTGTAATCCCAGGACTTGGGGAGGCCAAGGCTGGCAGGTCACTTGAGATCAGAAGTTTGAAACCAGCCTGGGCAACATGGCAAATCTCCGTCTTTACCAAAAATACAAAAATTAGCTGGGCGTGGTGGTGCATGCCTCACTAGTCCCAGCTACTTGGAAGGCTGAGGTTAGAAAATCACTTGAGTCTGGGAGGCAGAGGCTGCACCAAGCAGAGATTGCATCACTGCACTCCAGCCTGGGTGACAGAGTGAGACCCCATCTCCAAAAAGAAAATAAAAAACATTGTGTTGATCCATACATGATTTTCTCCACTCATTAATTTCTTAAGTAAGAGCCAGGTTTCCTCACAATTACAGAGAAAGCCTTAGCAAGCTATGAAGACATTAAGAAAAATATGAAAAAATCAACTTAAGGCCCTTCCTTTAGTACAAGTATTCATGTACTTAGTGGCTTTAAGAACATCTTGATTTCTGCTGTAATAGGCATCTCGTGAAGTTGAAAGTGCAGCTGAAGAAGCTGGGAAGTAATTTTGCCTGCTGAAAAATGATGTTTGTTTTTTGTTTACTTTGTTGTTTTTATTTTTTAAAGGCTACACTGTGGATCATAGTTTGCATTTTAAAGTGAATGCCCTTCAGGTCTTGCATCCTGATAGAGGGTGCAAAAGCTAGGTGCAAATACCAGCAGAGATTTAACTATGCTAGTATTGTAATTAAGACTTTTATGGTTTTTGCTGGTGCTTGTTTACAGATTTCTGCAGGTTTTGAATGTTCTGCCTCCTAATCCTGTCTTTTCCCATAAAGTATGATATTTTTTACTGCACAAGTTTTCAGACCCCAGAGATTTTCAGGGATGCAAATATGGTGTGATATCAGAAATGCGTGTCTTTACTTGTAAAATCAGCCAATGTACTGACTAAAACCTATATTATAATATGAATAGGTCCCAATGTAAGAAAATAAGCACACTTGTAGTTTGTTCTCAATATTAGTGAGAGGACTTGGGGACATTTTTTCTATTATTGTAACTTGTTCATTCCCAGCGCTTTTTTTTGGTACCTCTGTTACCAGAAAGGGGTCCTAATCCAGAACCTGAGAGAGGATTCTTGGATCTTGCACAAGAAAGAATTCAGGGCAAGTCCATAGAGTAAAGTGAAAGCAACTTTATTAGGAAAGTAAAGGAATAAAAGAATGGCTACTTCATAGGCAGAGCAACCCTGAGGTCTGCTGGTTGCCCATTTTTTGTTCTTCATTATATGCTAAAGAGCGGTGGATCATTCATTAATTTTCTGGGAAAGGGGTGGGCAATTCCTGAAACTGAAGATTCCTCTCCTTTTTAGATGATATAAGGTAACTTCCACAAGTTTCTATGACATCTGTAAACTATTATGGTGCTGGTGGGAGTGTCTTTTAGCATGTGAATGTGTTGTAACTAAGGTACTATGAGCTGTGAGGATGACCAGAGGTCACTCTTGTGGCCATCTTGGTTTTGGTAGGTTTTGGCCGGGTTCTCTACTGCAGCCTGTTTTATCAGCAAGGTCTTTATGACCTGTATCTCGTGCCAACCTCCTATCTCATCCTGTGACTTAGAATGCCTAATCATCTGGGAATACAGTCCTGTAGGTCTTGGCCTTATTTTACCCAGATGCTATTCAAGATGGAGTTGCTGTGATTCAAACGCCTCTGACGTTTCTAATACTAGGCTTTCTGATTATTTTTATATCCATTGTCTCACTTAATTTTTCTCTGATTATCCTTCTCTACTAATCACTGCCTGAAGAGAGCAGTTGAGTTTCTATGTTCTAGCAGTAACTTTGTAAGTATCATGCATGAGAGAAATGCTAAGAACAGATTATGTGAGGATTAATATATACAGTGAGGTATGTCCCATATACTTTGATCAATGACATTTACATGCTTTTGATTAAAAAAATTATTTACTTAGATAAATCACTTATAACTTTCTGATACAAGCTGAAATTAAGCACATTTTTAATCTTGTTCGCTCTTTATCATACTATTTAGCATAGAAAAACTGGCTTCATGCTACTTATTCTATAGATTACACACTAATCTTTACACCAGGTAAAACTTTTGAATCATCAAAGGGTAAGAATTATACTATGGTAATATTTTTGAATGTATATACTATATGTTGTGGGACATATTAACTGACAAAACACTTACAGTCAATTTTAATTTATCTAATGAAGCCCCACAGTTATCCTGAAAGGTAGATAGTATTTCTGATTAGAATAGGATAATCAACTTCAAAAAGGTGAAATTACTTGCCCAAATAGAATGCTTTAAAAAATGGTAGGGCCAGACTTGATATAAATATTTTACTTTAGATACATCATATATTCCTGTTATGTTTCTGGTTTTGCTTAAAGGTTTGTTTTACTCACATCCATGAAGCAGTTACCAAAAATTACTTCTTGTTATGAAACATATTTAATATCATTATGTTCTTCAGAGTTTACTTTTGGACTGGGTTTATAAGATGCCATTAATTTTAATTGGAGATCTACCCTTTGTTTGAAATATTTGGGAGTGTTTGGCTTAGAACTGTTAATACTTTTGCCTTGTATTCATTGAACAATCCTATTCTCAGCCTCATTGCTCATTACTATGCACACCAGTTCATTCAACAAATATTCATTAATTTGTACCAGTCATTGTTAAAGGCTTTGAGGAGCCAATCAAAGATGAGATAATATACCTGAATTCTGCACTTCAAACTTAGGGTACTTTACTGTGACCTTCCATGTGAACTCCATGGGAGCAAGAATGCCTTTTCCTGCTACTGTCCCATTAAATGCAATGTACTTGAATAGAGAGAATAGAGAGTTTGCTGTAAATTCATATGTGTATTCCTAGAACATGGTAGAAGCCCAGCAAATATGTGCTGAATGCATATTTAAATATTACCCGGCAGGAGCCAAATTGACTGATTTTAAAAAGCATATTTACTTTTGCCTTTGTATAATGATTTGTTTTGTTGAGAACATATGATATGTTGGCCTGTGTGTTTATTTCACACATTTTGTTTACATCACTGACATGCATATAAGAGATCTTCCATAAATATATGAATGTCTATAAAATAATAAAGTCACAGTTATTATCTAATTCAGGAGGAATAACAAGGATGAATCACCTTATCCCTGGTCTTATGTCCTCATTGAAAATTAATTAGGCTTGGAATAGAGAAAACTGAAATCATTCTGTAAGATTTGTTCTTTTGAAGGCTTATCTGAGGCATAGGAGGAGATGGTTATATAGTTGGGGTCTCAAAACTGTTCAATATATATATTGAAATATATAAATAAATGAGGGGTATATAATATCTTGATAAAGGTATAATTAACTAGATTAGATATGGTCAATAGTAAATGTCTGCTGTGTCGATAAAGCAAGTATTTAAAGTCCTCAAAATCAAGATAACCCCCCATGGTTAATTAAAAGTTGATTATTCATTCTATTGTTATTGGAAACCAATTCTGAACTGTATGTATGGTAAGAGAAGTGAGAAAATACTTGTTTTATCTTAATTTTTAAGAGATACTTGAATGTTTCCTCTGTTTTAAAAAGATGAAATTTCATTTAACCTCAAAAATCCTCCCTTCCCCTCTGATAGCTGTGTGTGTGTGTGTGTGTGTGTGTGTGTGTGTTTTAATGATTTTTATGGTGTTCTCTAGGTCCAACTTCAGTGATAAAAGCATTTAAGTTTATTGGACGGAGTACATTTTTGGATACCCCAGAAAATCTTTATCACCTATTTATCTGTGTGCCTGCTATTTATGTATTAATGTTACCATTATTATATATGATGCTTTTAACTGGAAACACAGTTTGCAATTAAAGAAATTACTAGTGCTTCTGATTTATCTATTTTTACTTTTATCTCCCTCCTAAAGTTTACATATAATCACTTTCATTGGTAATCTAGATGAGTTACTTTATTTCAAAGCCCTCTCATACACGCTATGTTAATGCATTTTACCTCTGTGTGGATTGCAGGTGGTTTGCAATGTAAGAACAAAACTTAACCTAGGTTGTTCAATGGCTTATGAGGGCCTCTGTGCTTTATAAAAACCTTCACCACAACATCCAAAATGGATAGGAAATGTTCAACTTTACTGTGCTCGTGTTATTAAAATAACACTTCTTAGTACACAATTAAGAGCTATTATGCAATACCCTAAGTTGTTAATGTATTTTTGCTTTCAAGTTTGTATCATTTTTATTTTAATGAAACATTTTATGAAAAATAGCCTCCTTCCTACACTATGCATTAATACAGCGATTGTTTGATGAACAGTGACTTCTTTAATCAGGAAATACCTCTTTCTTACTAGGAAAATCAAAGGATTAAACTATTGACTGTGGGAGGAAAGAGGACTTTGTGATTAGTCAAGTTTCACTTGAGCTTTCCTGCTCAGCTGCCTCTCACTCCCATGCCTTTTACCTCATTTTAAAGTCTCTAAGTCTCAGGTGATGGACATGGATGTGGATGTGTGATGGAAGAAGATAAATCTTTATAAGTGTAAAGCGTCATTACTAATTAGAACTCCAAAACACATTCTAACCTCCCAGTAGAAACGCATGCAGGGAGCTGAGGTTGAATGATAAAGGGAAGTAAATACTCAAACACTAATCACTGTTTTGTTTCAGGGAGCATAATTCATCAGCTAAAGAGGAATGGGAGTGTGGGTGGTTGTGTTAGAAGGGCGAAGAGCTTGGATAAAATCTAATATAGTTTCATGCATACAGGGGAGAAAAAGATACCCAGAATGTATAGAATGATTATAGGAAGCCTTGTTTCCTTAATGATCAGTGTGTAGTTTTAAGTATTTGGTGAATTAATTTAATGAAAGAAGGAAACCTGCCATTTACTCTGCAGGGTTTTTTTTTTTCCCATAGGGATTACATCATTTTTAAATTCAAAACATGTAGGACATCTGAACTATTATTTTAGAGATGAGGGAACTGATTTTCATAAAAGATATGTAGCATCTAATAAGGGAAGGATCTGAAATTCAAATTCAGGAATATCTGATTCTAAAATGATGCTCATTTCACTGATGGAAACATAGTCCCTTGAAGAAACGAGGAGTTGCAGAAGGAAAAAGACAAGCACTAGGAGTAGCTCTAGCTTCAGGTTTTTATCATTTTTTTCTGACCAATTCTCCCCCCGCCTCCCACCCAGCTGTATAATACATATATTTACAGTATATGGCATGATTTTTTGACATACGTATGTATCGTGAAATTATTATATCAAGCTAAGTATCTATCACCTTACATAGTTATTTTTGCTGTTGTTGTTAGAACATCTGAGATCTAGTCTCTTAGCAATGTCCAGGTACACAATACATTTTTAACTATAGTCACTGTGCCATGCAGTACATCTTCAGAACTTACTCAACAGAATGAAAAGACTAACTATGGAATGGGAGAATATATTTGTAAACTATACCTCTGATAAGGGGTTAATATCCAAAATATATAAGTAGTTCAAACAACTCAATATCAAGAAAACAAATAACCCAATTTTAAAAAAGTGGGCCAAACACCTGAGTAGATATCTTCTAAAAGCTGACATATATATGATCAAAGGCGTACAAAAAAATGCTCGACATTGGTTTTCAAGGAAATGCAAATTAAAAACCATAAGGAGATATCTTATATCTCCTTATAGATTGTCTTATAGATTGTCTGTTATAAAAAAGACAAAATCTAATGTTGGTGAGGAGAACAGAGAAGCCGCGTGCATTGTTTTGGGGAATAGAAATTAGTACAGACATTATGGCAAATAGTATGGAGGTTCCTCAAAAATGAAAAAATGGAAATGCCATATCATTGGTTCATTGCTTTTGAATGGCCAAATCCGGGTTAGTGACTGCCAGTTGGTAAGCCAGTAACTCTTTTAGAGACTTAAAATATTAATAAGCATGGAGAACTAGCAGGATTTAGAGATAATAGGGTGGGGTTTAGAGTGGTTGTAAGGTGGGGAAACTCGATTGTTTAGATTAGTGTAATTCATTAAGAACTGCATAACATTAATATTTAAATATGAGCTGTATCTTTAAATGGCTTTTCTTATTGTGAATCACTATAATGATCAATAATTTAGTAAGCTGTCAGTCTGTGGATGACTTACTGAATATTGTCATAGTGAAATTACATCAGTTTAGGATGCTTTTAGGGGCAAAGAAGAGAAGGACAAATTCAAAATGACTTAAAAATAATCTATTATAGCACAGGAGAGGCCATATAGAGGTAGGTTTTAATTTCATATTTCTACTCCTGGTTTTGGCTGTTTTTACTTGGCTTTGTGGAAGAAACTTGTCTTCAGCAACTCAAAGCATCACATGCTTATGTACTTACCTGAAGTTGGGAAATAAAGAAATATAGGCGCAGTTTATTTTATTGTGTTTCCTTTTATTGCATTTCACAGATACTGCATTTTTTTACAAATCGAATGTCTGTGGCCACCCTGTGTCAAGCAAATCTGTCGGCCTCATTTTTCTGATAGCATATGCTCTCCTTGGGTCTCTGTGTCACATTTAGGTAACTGGCAATATTTCAAACATTTTATTATTATGTCTTTATGGTGATCTGTTATCATTGATCATTGATGTTACAATTGTAATTATCTTAGGGTACCTCAAAGCATACCAACATAATGACAAACTTAATCAATTTATAAGTTTCGTGTGTACTCTGACTGCCCCACTAACTGGCTGTTTCCTGGTATTTGTCCCTCTCTTCAGACGTTCCATTCCCTGAGACACAACAATATTGAAATTAGGCCAATTAATTAACCCTACAATGGCCCCTAAATATTCAAGTCAAAAGACGGGTCACAGGTCTCTCCCTTAAAATCAAAAGTTAAAAATAATTAAGTTTAGTGAGGAAGGCATATTGAAAGCCAAAATAGGCCAAAAGCTAGGCCTCCTGTGCCGGTTAACCAAATTATGAATGCAGAAAACACAATTACTGAAGGAAATTCAAAAAGCCACTCCAGTGAATACACAAATAAGAAAGCAAAGCAACCTTATTGCTTATATGGAGAAAGTTTTACTGGTTTGGATAGAAGAGCAAACTAGCCACAATATTCTCTTAAACCAAAGCCTAATCCAGAGAAAGGTCCTAATACTCCAGTTCTGTGGAGGCTGAATTGGAGAGGTGAGGCGAGACAGGTGAGGAAGCTACAGAAGAAAAGTTGGAAGCGAGCATAAATTAGTTCATGAGGGCCGGGCGTGGTGGCTCACACCTGTAATTTCAGCACTTTTGGAGGATGAAGTGGGCAGATCATTTGAGGTCAGGAGTTCGAGACCAGCCTGACCAACATGGTGAAACCCTGCCTCTACTAAAAATACAAAATTAGTGGAGCATGGTGGCGCATGCCTGTAATCCCAGCTACTTGGGAGGCTGAGCCAGGAGAATTGCTTGAAACCTGGAGGTGGAGGTTGCAGTGAGCTGGGATTGTGCCATTGCACTCTAGCCTGGGCAACAAGAGTGAAACTGCATCTCAAAAAAAAGAAAAGAAAAAAGAAATTGGTTCATGAGGTTTAAGGAAAGAAGCCATCTCTATAACATAAAAGTGCAAGGTGAAGCAGCAGATGCTGATGGAGAAGCTACAGCAAGTTATTCAGAAATTCTAGTTAACATAGTTGATGAAGGCAGGACTACACTAAACAACAGAATTTTAATATAGAAGAAACAGCCTTCTATTGTCAGATGATACTATCTAGAAGTTTCTTAGCTAGAGAAGAGAAGTCAGTGCTTGGCTTCAAAGTTGCAAAGGACAAGCTGGCTTTCTTCTTAGGGAATAATGCAGCTGGTGACTAGGCTGAAGCCAATGCCCATTTGCTATTCTTGTAGTCCTAGCGTCCTTAAGAATTATGCTAAGTCGTAATCCCAGCACTTTGGGAGGCCGAGGAAGGCAGATCATGAGGTCAAGAGATCGAGACCATCCTGGCCAACATGATGAAACCCCATCTCTACTAAAAATACAAAAATTAGCTGGGCGTGGTGGTGCACACCTGTAGTTCCAGCTACTCTGGAGGCTGAGGCAGAAGAATAGCTTGAACCTGGGAGGCGGAGGTTGCAGTAGGCCGAGATCGTGCCACTGCACTCCAGCCTGGGCAACGGAGTGAGACTCCATCTCAAAAAAAAAAAAAATTATGCTAAATCTATTCTGACTGTGCTCTACAAATGAAACAAAAAGCTGGGATGACAGCACATCTGTTTACAACATGATTTACTGAATATTGTAAGCTCACTGTAGGGACCTACTTCTCAGAAAAGAAAAAAGTTCCCTTCAAAATATTACTGCTAATTGACAATGCCTCTGCACAATCAAGAGCTCTCATGGAGATGTACAAAAAGATCAACATTGTTTTTATGCCTGCTAACACAACATTCATTCTGTAGCTCAGGGATCAAGGAGTAATTTTGACTCTTGCTCTTATTCTTTAAGAAATATATTTCATAAGGCTATAGCTGCCATCGGTAATGATTCATCTAATGGATCTGGGCAAAGTCAATTGAAAACCTTCTGGAAATTCACCATTCTAGATGCCATTAAGAACATTTGTGGTTCATGGGAGGAGGTCACGTCAACATTAATAGGACTTTGGAAGTTATTCCTCGTATTTCTCCATCCTCATGGATGGCCGAGGGTTTCAAGACTTCAGCAGAAGTAGTAACTGCAGATCTGATGGAAAGAGGAAGAGAAATAGATTAGAAGTGGAGCTTGAAGATGGGACTGAAATTCTGCAATCTCATGACAAAACTTGAATGGATGAGAAGTTATCAGCTTCTTATGGGTAAGCAAGGAAAGTGATTTCTTGAGATGGAATCTAATTCTGGTGAAGATGTTGTGAACCTTATTGAAATATAAACAAATTATTTAGAATATTACATACACTTAGTTAATAAAACAGTCAGAGGGTTTGAGAAGATTGACTTCAATTTTGAAAAGCATTCTACTGTAGGTCAAATACGATCAAACAATATTGCATGCTACAGAGAAATACGTTAGGAAAGGAAGAGCCGATTGAAAGCACCGGACATCATTGTTGTGTTATTTTGAGAAATTGCCACAGTCACTTCAACCTTGAGCAAACCCCTACCCTGATCAGGAAGTAGCCATTTACATGGAGGCAAGACCCTCTACCAGCTAAAGGATTAGGACTCACTGAAGGCTTAGATGATCCTTAACTCTTTTTTAGCAATAAAACATTTTTAAATTAATGTATGGACATTTTTAGACATCATTCTGTTGCACACTTAATAGACTAGTATAAATACAACTTTTACATGCCCTGGAAAACCAAAAAAAATTGTGTTACTTAGTTTACTGTGATATATACTTTATTGTGTTCTGGACTCAAACTGGCGATATCTCCAAGGTATGCCTATATTTCTGTTTTGTTTGTTTGGTTGGTTTTGGTTTTTTTTGAGACAAAGTCTCGCTCTTGTCCCCCAGGCTGGAGTGCAATGGCACGATCTCGGCTCACTGCAACCTCCACCTCTCGCGTTCAAGCAATTCTCCTGCCGTAGCCTCCTGAGTAGCTGGGATTACAGGTGCCTGCCACTATGCCTGGCTAATTTTTTTTTTTTTGTATTTTTAGTAAAGATGGGGTTTCACCATGTTGGCCAGCTGGTCTCGAACTCCTGACCTCAGGTAATCCGCCCACCTCGGCCTCCCAAAATGCTGGGATTACAGACGTGAGCCAAAATGCCCAGTCGCCTGTATTTCTTTAGTTGATTTTCTTTGGAGGAAAAATCCCCTTACCCTGTGTTGTCTAGCCAACTTCCCTCAATACTCATTGGCTATAATCATTTCATATGATCACTCCTAAATTAATTGGTGGTGAGGAGAATGACATTAACATGATTTCCTTTCCCGAATCAACTCCCTTTTGCTGATGGGAAGATCTGCCTCCCTCGAAGTACATGACTGGCCAATCAAATGACGTGTCCATCTTGCAAGGAAGAATGAAGGATCGAGAATATTGTAGTCAAATATGTATGCCGCAGGAATGTTGAAAAGACCATTTTTGACAAAGAATGCAAACAATATCAAAGCCAACGTTTATAAAGTTCTTACAGTGTACCATATTTATGTGCTTCGTATGTGTGATCTCATATGATTCTCCAAACTTTAGAGATTAATTATCTTTTATAAATGAGGTAATGAGATTTTAAAGAGTTTAGATGACTTGCCTAACTGACAACAGTGTCAGTGGCAAAGTTGGGATTTGAACTCAGTCTGATTGGCAAAAAGAGTTGTCTTCTACCAGCCAAGTTGCCGTAAAAGAAAACTATGCATTGTGCATAGTTTTGCTCTTGTTAAGTGTAAGAATGATAAGGTAAGGCTGTTAACTTGCTTTGTGAACAGGCTATGTTCTGGGCACTTTCCGAAAAAAAAGCTGTTATGCTTGAGCCTCTTTAATACCTATATCTGCTTATATATTATTATTATTTAAAAAGGTTTTACAAATAAGGAAATTATGGGACAGAGTGATAAGTAATTTGCCGCAGGTCACGTAGCTATGAAGTGGCCAAGGTGGAGTTTGAACTCAGGCTTTCTTTGCCTTTGAAGACCTGGGTGCCTCCCACTACACAGTGCTTGGGGACTATAGTCAATATATGGCAGGAGAATGGTAATAGATTTGGAATAAACCAAAATGCATACCCTTGTCTAGTCCTCCAAAAGCTTATGATATAAAAGAAGCTAACATTTTTCAAGCTAAATATTTTTATTGTTTTTACATTCTTTTCAAGAGTATGTAGGAGAATAACATTTTCAAGTGTAAGGAGGCTTAGGAAAATATTCATATTGTTTCTGGAAGAGGAAGAATTGGTTAAACAATAGAAATGGGGCTGGGTGCGATGGCTCACACCTATAATCCCAGCACTTTGGGAGGCCGAGGTGGGCATATCACTAGGTTAAGAGATCTAGACCATCCTGGCCGACATGGTGAAAACCCGTCTCTACTAAAAATACAAAAAATTAGCTGGGCGTGGTGGCACATGCCTGTTGTCCCAGCTACTTGGGAGGCTGAGGCAGGAGAATCACTTGAACCCAGGAGGTGGAGGTTGCATTGAGCAGATATCACGCCACTGCACTCCAGCCTGGCAACAGAGTGAGACTCCGTCTCAAAAAAAAAAAAAAAAAAAAAAAGAAAAAAAAAGAGATAGAAACGGGAACCAGAGTCCTCTGTAGAGGGAGAAGTTGTAACTAAGAGTGGTGATATGAAATGGACCGATGAGGCAAGTTATATATCGAAGCATGGGCGATTATGCAGACTCACTAATCCGGGTGCATGCCTCGACCAAGGTGAGCTATACTATTCCTCACTTTTGATTTCTTTCCAAAAGCTGCACAGTGAATCAAAAGTTAGGGTAATACAAAATCATGGTTTGAAGCACTTGGTGTATGAAACTATGCACGCGCTCCATAATTTCTTTTTAGGATAGCTATGCTTTTTCTTTGCCAGGCACTTGCATTAACACTGTGCAAAATAGCCAAATCTATAAAATTTTATGTAAAATATATTTTTAAAATGTATGTAAAATATATATTTGTTTGTATAGGTCTGTGTATATGTATGTGTATATATATTTGTGTGTGTGTATATACTTATACACATACAGATATTAAATATATATGCATACAGAAGCTTGGGGAAACCATTCTATGCTGTATCAAATTCTTTCAATGCTCTATCAAAATGTTTGCTGTATTTGTTTCATTAGTTTCATTAGTACTGAAATTCATGAATATTTTACGTTATTAGTTCTTTGCTGATTTTTGCTTCTAAGAAGAAAATGTACTTCATTCTAAAACATTGGACTCATTATTCACACTTCATATAACTGAAGACTAATTAGCCAGTGTTTAATTTCTCAAGACTACAAAACAATATCTGCTGTCTCCTTGTTACACAAAACGAAGAGCTAAACACCTCTCCCCGCTATTTTTTCAAAGAAACTCCCAACACACAAGTATCCATAATTGATGATGTTTTCCATCAAAACATAGTCAGTGAATATAGATAAAATCGGCATTTGGAGTATGAATGTTTTGGTTCCAGCTCAGGGACTGTAATTGAACTGCATGCGCAGACTTGAATTCTTCATTTCAGTTTCTCCAGTTTGTAATTAAAGAGATGAAGGCTGCTAAGTTTCTGATGGTGTTATACTCTCTTTTACATTGGACTGCACAACTGAATTATAACACTTCTTGTTACAGTGCTGCTGAACAAATTTAACATATTTGTAATATCACAATAAGTATTGGATCATAAAATTATAGATGCATATTCTCTTATATTTCAGTGGTCTATCGTCGTGTCCCTTTTGAGAATTACTAAATAGATTATCTGCTTCTATTTCTGTTGACAGAGAACAGATTTCATTTGTGTAAAGAGCTTTTGTGAGGTATGTTGGTTCTGTTTTTCATATAAAGCATTTCCATATTTTCAGGTACTCAGGTCAACTAAGTGCACTTATTTGCAGCAAAATAAGAATGTTCAAATTAGAGAGTTTCTAGTAACTTTATTGCTAGCAGGTTTATGGTTTTATGGAAATAAAAATATTCAGAGAGGAGCTTTCCTTTTTCTATAACTAGCATTGAATGGTTCTATTTTAAAACAATTCTTTGATTTACTTTTACTTCTTACAGATTGGTGACACCAGTCAAAATTGTTTCTGAGGTTTTCAGAATTCACATCACGTGGTTGGTCATTGAAGCATTCTGGCTGAATGGTTGGATGCTAAATGGATTCCTGCCAGCACATGGCAGTCAGGCATTGAGGCCAGTGACTGCTTAGTGCTGGGGTGAAACACTTTCCCATGCACAAGTTGCTGGTGGTTTCCTGTGAATAAATTTGGATCCTGTGGCCTAACTAATTTCTTCAGCAGATAATTCAGTGTCTGTGTTTTGTTCCCAGTTCTGTTCCATGCTCAGTGAAGCCTCGGTCTGTATACTTAAATATCTAAATATTTTTCCTTTTAGCTTCAAAGCAAACTTTTTGATAATTATACCTGCAAAAATTTTATTTTTATTTGTAGACATGCACACTTCAAAATTTATTTTTATTTGTAGACATGCAAACTTCAAAATATTCTTCCATGCCATAGGTTGTATGATGATTAAACAGCACGGAGTTTGAGATCTGGCAGATTTGCATATAAATCTTGCTCATCCACTTGCTGGATGTGAGGTCTTCTGCAAGTCATTCAATGTTTTTCTTAAGAAAAGAATATTAAGAGTGTTCCTTAATATTTTCATCCATAGAATGAGGATAATAATATTAGTGCTATTCACAAAGTATCCAATTAATATTAGCTTTTTTCCTTAGTATTACAATAGAGCCAATTTATAATTTTTTTATTATTTATTTTCCAAGCCTCCTTTAAAAAATATTCAAAGAAAATTTGGATATATCAAAAATGATGTTCCAGTAAAATGTCAGAATGTTTATCTTGAGGTAGTTATTAGCTTTGCAAAGTTACATTACCACTCTGCCACTGAATACATTCTATTCAGTTTTCGCATACTTCGCTAAGTGCCTAGGGCAGCTGATAAGTTTAGCCTTTGTGGGCTTTATGGTGTCTAGATCCTTTCTGCTTCTCTGTGTTAGCTGGGTGCCGTCGTGGTGCAGGGCTTCATAGATGAGTCAGAATGTGGAATTGAGGGTAATTACTCAGTTTATTAACTGACCAACTGCATAAATCCTGAATCCAGTACAAAGTTCAGTTTCTTTTCTTTTTTCTTTTCTTATTTTTATTTATTTATTCTTTTTGAGATGCAGTCTCGCACTGCTGCCTGGGCTGGAGTGCAGTGGCGTGATCTAAGTTCACTGCTACCTCTGCCTCCGGGTTCAAGTAATTCTCCTGCCTCAGCCTCCCGAGTTGCCTGGATTACAGGTGCCCACCACCAGGCCTGGCTAATTTTTGTATTTTTAGAAGAGATGGGGTTTCACCGTGTTGGCCAGGCTGGTCTCAAACTCCTGACCTCAGGTAATCCGCCCGCCTCGGCCTCCCAAAGAGCTGGGCTTACAGGCGTGAGCCACTGCACCCGGGTGACCAACATTCAGTTTCCCTCTCAGGGCTGTCCTCCACTCTCAAGGACTTTCCCTTTCTTCCCTGACATTACTCAAACTGTTGTCTGGGCTCTGGTGGAAGCTTATTGTTGTTATTTTTCTCCACTTCTCTTCATCTGTAACTCACCTGTAGACCTTGGTTGTGCCTCCACTTTGGGCAGTGTCTGTACTAGCGGCATTTCACAGCATGACCACAGCACAAGCACAGATGTTTCCGCAATTCTAAGTAAGGCTCCACCTCAGCTCCCACTGATCCGGTCATGCCCAGAGGCTCAGCATGCTCTCCCTCGGGACTTGGCTGGTGGAGTTCCTCCCATAACCTGTGTTACCAGGTTTCCTGATTCCAGCTCTAGTGATGCCCCCAGCTAGTTCGGTAACAATATATTCTCTTCTAATGTATTCATCCTATTAAAGGTATTATAGGAACACTTTTTAAATATCTTCCACATTATAGTAGAGCAGTAAAGACATAGGGGAGAGAGAAAACTTGGGCTCACTGTGGCCTAGTAGACTTCCCAACCTTTATACCCTCTGGAAGGCAGTCATTCTAGAGTACCATCCATGCTTGTTGCAAAGACAAAGTCCGTTTATCTCTCAAATCTTTCTGTGGTGGTGATAGTAAAGATTGTGGCAGTAGGGTTGGTAAGGTAGGTTGGCCAGGTGTCTCCCGGGTCCCACAGAGAATTACAACACAGGAAAGGAAAACATAGTATGCCAAGAGACATTTGATGATCTTCTGCTTTCATCCTTCCCAGCAATTTATTGCATTCTTCTCTTTAAGGAAATGGGAAACCATACTTAAGCAGATGCATTCTTTTTCTATGGATCATTTTTTTTGTAAATTCTTTGTTATGGGCCATTTAGTTATTGATATTTAAAGGGGTCCTTATTAAGAAAACATTCATCTCTTTGAAGCACATGGATTTAGGCTTTAAAACCCCAGCATTCAAGGCCATCCATTCTGCCATTCTGTATTTTAAAGTGTGCTGTGAAAAGCAAAGTTGATGATGACTTTTTTGGTTCTCAGCTTTTGCAGACCCCATCAAGCAATGGGTGGCTTAGTTCACTTCCATGGAAAGCCTGGAGAAACAAGCCTTAGAGAACTTGTTTAGAGAGTGAGAAAGACTCAATACATAGACATGTAAGAATGAAATAGAAACAAACAGTAGGAGAGAAAATTGAGTCAGCGGTGATTGTTATGTTTATAAAAACTAGAAGGATTGATTTGATTCCCAACTTGCAATTCTAGAACAATTTTCCAGGGGTAGCTTTTTTAATCTTTCACAAGCTGGTATTTTTTAATCTATTCATTTATCCCAGTTTATCTTATAAACCCAAGCTCAAACCATACTTAACTTTTAAAAACACTTCTTAGTCATTTTAAACCATATTTCTCCATCTCTTATGAACGACTAGTACAAAGATTAGTACCGCTCATTTGAACATGTAATCTCATACAATCCAGTGTTAGAGTTTTTTAATTTTGTTATTCTCATCCTCTAAATTTTATTCTAAGCTTCTTACATTCTAAGCTTTTTATACACAGAAGTTTTATGTCATGCACATAGTAGATGCTCAGTAAATAGTTGTTGAAAAAATAAATGGATGATGCTCTGATATTGTTATTTATACTTAGAATAAAAGAAGAGATTGAAAACAGTAACACAAGAAATTTGATTTATATAAAGTTAAATAAATATCTGGCTGTGATGGCTTTTATAAATGAACATATTATACTGATAAATGTCATAGAATGTAGTCTTGACTTTAAAGATAAGCGTGCCCTTTTATCTAATTAGAATAGTTTAGTTGAAAATAAAAGTAAAATAAGTTGTATTCAAGTGTTTTAAAAAAAAATACATACTTAAAAAATTAAACTCATGTGTTTTTCCTTCTTTATTTAGATTAACTTAATAGTTTATTGGAAACTTAATGAAGAATATATACAACACTTTCCTTCTCAATACTTTACTTCCAGATTGTTAGAGAAGACAGCAAATAAAGGTAATAGTCAGACTCCTAGAAGACTTTGTGTATATAATTTAGTTATGTTCATGTCCTGCCTAACTAAATTATTTTAATTTTTGTATGGCTTTAAATGTTCTATAGTAGAATTGATTTCAGTTATAAAAATAGGGAATGGATTTTCAAGTATTACTATTCAGATAAACAATATTTGAATTATTTTACTGCTAAAACTGTTATACTAGTTATACTTACACACAGGCTAATTCTTTGTGACCACCCTCTGTATCTAAAGAATAGATTAAAACATAGGTAACTATTTATTAATACAATTACAAATTATTTTAACATAATTTCATTTCAATAGTCCATTTGTTTTCATGTAATATACAGTAATAATAATTAATGAGTTTTTTTAATGTTTCACTTTGATGAAATGAATGTTAAAACTTTATAATCTCTTTTCAGTTGTGGGAAATTTAGTTTTAACCGGGAAAAGGTGAGGATGTCAAGAAGTGATTGTCATAGACATGTAGATCTTACAATAATTAAATAACAAAAGCAGCAATAACAGAGGCATAGCGTAATAAAAGTTAGAGTAGAAGAAGTCAACCATTGTAAACATGTATTTGATTTTACATAAAATATTTACTTTAAAATGAGTTAATATTTATAGTCTAAAAATGTGAAAATACACATATGGTCATAGTCTGAAAGACATATATACAACAGTAAGCTTTATACCTAAATAAGAACATGGGAAGTAAGAAAGATAACTAGCACAAAAATCCAAACTGGCTGTTTTACTCCATTGAAAGTTGCATTTAATTTTGAGTTGACTGAGAGAGGAATAAGATGGGATATACTATAATTCTTATTATGAAATGAGGTAACTGTACTAGTTATTAAGAAGGAATAGTAAGGCTGGGTGCGGTGGCTCACGCCTGTAATCTCAGCACTTTGGGAGGCTGAGGTGGGCAGATCACTTGAGGTCAGGAGTTTGAAACCAGCCTGACCAACATGGTGGAATCCCGTCTCTACTAAAAGTGCAAAAGTTAGCCAGGCGTTGTGGTGGGCACCTGTAATCCCAGCCACTGTAGGCTGAGGCAGGAGAATCACTTGAATCTGGGAGGCGGAGGTTGCAGTGAGCCAACATTGTGCCACTGCACTCCAGTCTGGGTGACAGAGTGAGACTCCATTAAAAAAAAAAAAAAAGAAGAAGGAATATTGAAATTAATTTATTGTGTGGTTCTTCAAGTTAGATAACTTTAAACAGCTTAATAGATGATGTCTCCCAAACTGGTTTTAGAAAAGATCCAAAACCTTTTTAATAGTATTATTTTAAATTAGCCACGGAAACAGCCTGGAGCTTAGTGGATTGTGTTTGCCTATAATCTAATTTACTCATATATGCATACATGTATGCATATTATAAATATGGATATATTTGTCACAAAGGAGCATTATTGTTTAGCATTTATTGTATATATATTTAGATATTCATATCTAATTTTTTACATTAAAGCAACAAGTTAAAATGTAATTTAAAGTGATAAATAATAAAACAATTTTCACCAATATGTTTCTGAGGATTTTGGCTTTAATGTCGTATACTCATTTCTATTTGTCAAATCCTAGCTTTGTGAAACCACTGAGCCCTGTGGGTAATAAAAAGATGTATAAACCCTGGATCATTTTCTCAAGGGATTTACCATCCAAGCATCAGTAATAATACACTTGTTCCCAAAGCAATAATACAAAGAATATGTGATATTCCATATAAGTGACAAAATGTGATGTCAGCCTGCGAATGCTATTTGATCGTATGTATGTGCATGAATGCTGACAATATGATTGAAACAACGCAGTCAAAATGAGTCTCTCACTCAGGAAGAGCCATAAAATCAACCAGTTTTGTTCTGACACCTACAGGATATCAGTTCCTTTATGATACCACTATTTCTGGGAGCAGACACACACCTTGCTTTTGCACATGCAGTTTTCCCCTGGAACAAAGGAGATGGTTAGGTTTTGTGTTCTCCAAGAAATCCTGGGGGGGAAAAAAAACAGAGAAAATTGAAGTATTTATTTATAAAACATGCAAACTATTTTAATACAACATCCTGATTTTACAAATAAAGAGAAAAGAAATCCCTTAAAGGTATAAATGACTTCAATTATCCACAGCCAGCACAGAGAATGGCTTGATCCTCAATCAATTTTCCAACTTAAGTAGAAAAAAACTTTAAAAAATGTACATTCGGGGCTGGGCGCGGTGGCTCATGCCTGTAATCCTAGCACTTTGGGAGGCCGAGGCGGATGATAACCTCAGGTCAGCAGTTCGAGACCAGCCTGGCCAACATGGCGAAACCCCGTCTCTACTAAAAATACAAAAAAAGAAAAAAAATTAGCCAGGCATGGTGGCGCATGCCTGTAATCCCAGCTAGCTGGGAAGCTGAGGCAGGAGAGTTGCTGGAACCCGGGAGGCGGAGACTGCAGTGAGCTGAGATCACGCCACTTCACTCCAGCTTGGGCCAGAGAGGGTGACTCCGTCTCAAAGAAAAAAAAAAAAGTGTACATTAGGAAAAAAAGGTTTTGTTTTGTTTTTTTTCATCAAAAACTACTTTTAGGTCAGAATTTTATGTGCTTTAAAAGTTATTTTGAATGTGCTAGATTATTGTTTGCATTCTTTCCTCTAAATACACACTATAGTCTTTTATTACAAAGGAAAAGGATTTAAAAATTAAGGACTATAACTTTTTTTTTTTTGAGATGGAGTCTCGCACTGTCGCCCAGGCTGGAGTGCAGTGGTGCAATCTCGGCTCACTGCAAGCTCCGCCTCCCGGGTTCACGCCATTCTCCTGCGTCAGCATCTTGAGTAGCTGGGATTACAGGTGCCTGCCACCATGCCCGGCTAATTGTTTGTATTTTTAGTAGAGACGGGGTTTCACCGTGTTAGCCAGGATGGTCTCAATCTCGTGACCTCATGGCCTGCCCACCTCGGCCTCCCAAAGTGCTGGGATTACAGGCGTGAGCCACTGCGCCCGGCCATTTTTAAATGATGTTCTGTCTCCCCAGGACTGGCGATTTCTGTGTATGAGAGACGTCATTTCTAAGATAGTGAGTGTCCCACTGTTTAATATTTTATGATTAGAGGAATTCAATGTCTGTCATTTTAAATGTAGAAATTACTGTTACTAATGGTAAGAGTCTTTACTGAATATGAACAAAATGTATTAATTTTACTTGGAGTCAAACCACTGTATTTTTTTGTGTCCCAGGAATTTATTCTCCTATGTCCCAAGAATTTGTTCTCTTATATCAATATTCATTTTTTTCACAAAGAGGAGGCATTTTATAAGAAAAATAATGGAAATAACTAGTACTACTTCCTGGGCAAAGGATATAGTATTGCTGAGATGGAGCTAATAATTGGTGAACTGGCTATACATACTGGAGCTGTGAGCTGTTGTGTCTTTGAATGAGAGACTGGACTCAGATTAACTGATTGGCAAGTATACCCACAAGTATATGAGAAGTCTTGGCTGAAAATTGGTTAGCAAATTGATAATGCCTTTGGGCAATTGATGTGAAGATAGAGTTTAGTGAGTTCAGGCAGGGTCAATATTTTTAATTGAATTGTGAATGACAACAGGAGTCAGGTGGAGAATAACCTAATGCTTGTTTTATCTAAAGTCATTTAAAAGGCTCAAGGCGAGAAATAAGTTTGATGAGTGCTGAGCACTTGGGAAGTATCAGTGTGACATGGATTTATTCTAGAGGTGTGATGATGGTGGTGAAGAGAGAAACTGACATGAACCTTGGAAGGAAGCAAGAGCCGGGCTCAGCATCTTCTAGCATTGTGGTAAACGTAAATAAAAGAAGGCAATTAACTAGGGTTTATTTGAGAAAAGGAAGAGGTTAGAAAAGAAGGTCTAAGTGTTTTAAAGTTTGAGTTTAAATGCCTGCAATGAAAAATCTTCCAAGTCAAAAATACTTGAGATTATCTCCATGAAAACTTACTTAAAAATTTCAATGTTAGGCCAGGCGCGGTGGCTCACGCCTGTAATCCCAGCACTTTGGGAGGCCGAGGGTGGGGGGAGGGGGTGGATCACCTGAGGTCGGGAGTTCGAGACCAACCTGGCCAACATAATGAAACTCCGTCTCTCCTAAAAATATAAAAATTAGCTGGGCGTGGTGGCAGGCACCTGTCATCCCAGCTACTCGGGAACTTGAGGCAGGAGAATCGCTTGAACCCAGGAGGCGGAGGTTGCAGTGAGCTGAGATGGCACTATTGCACATCAGCCTGGGCAATAAGAGTGAAACTCCGTCTCAAAAAAAAAAAAAAAAATCAAGTTTAGTATCTTTCCTGGTTATCACGTAGTTTCTCTATTCCTAAGAAATTCTGTTTGATAACATAACCTGTAGTGATGTATTTGTGCACTTCTGTGACATTTGTTTTAACACATTTTGAGGAGAAAATATCTATATTTTTATTTTCACCATTTTCTTAATCCTATATGAGATTTTTAACCATGGCAAATGTTTTCTTTTCTTCTTCTTCTTCTTTTTTTTTTTTTTTTGAGACAGCATCTCATTCTGTTGCCCAGACTGGAGTGCAGTGGTGCAGTCTTGGCTCACCACAACCTCCACCTCCCAGGCTCAAGTGATTCTTCTGCCTCAGCCTCCTGAGTAGCTGGGATTGCAGGCGTGCTCCATTGCCACCCGACTAATTTTTGTATTTTTAGTAGAGACGTGGTGTCACCATGTTGGCCAGGCCGGTCTTCAACTCCTGACCTCAAATGATTCACCTGCCTCAGCCTCCCAAAGTGCTGGGATTACAGGCGTGAGCCGCCGCGCCCGGCCCAAAACTTTTATTTTCTGAGTTATAATTTTTTAATTGACTACATGCAGTATTAATTTATTTATTTGACCCAGGCTATCTGGGGTATTAATTTATTTATATTTTCCATTGCTAGGTAAGGTGAGCTCATTCATGTGTTTATTTTAAAACATCTTTGGAGAATCAACTGTTTACCAGTCATTATGGTAGCATTATGATAGAAATTTGATTCACAGATATGAATAAAACACTGTCTTTTCCCACCAGGAACTATAAGTTTCATTCAGAGAAGTTACTTATGCAGATTGTTCCAATACAATTTCTAATTATAATCATACTTTCATATTTGGAAATAATTTGTAAACATGAAGTAATACTAATACAGCACTTCATTATATTATTTGACTAGTCTGCTTTCAATTTATAGTGATTTCTTCAATGATAAAATATTAGACTATAGCTTAATTTCAGGCATGTTTTATCTCAAAGGAAGAACTATGAATAAAAATACTTCTATAGGCTTAACACCTACAGGGAGTTTACATTACAAGTGTTTAGCCTGGATACGTCATTTGAGCCTTCTACACTTCCTTTTAATTACAGAGCCCATTATGCATTAATATACATTATTTTGTAGTTACTTCAGTAATTTATAATATGTCAAAATTGAGTCCTGAATATGTAATTGCCCTTTCCTCTGAATTACACTTGTTTCTTAAGTTTTTTTTTTTTTTTGAGACGTCGTTTCTCTTTTGTTGCCCAGGCTGGAGTGCAGTGGTGCCATCTCGGCTCACTGCAACCTCCACCTCCTGGGTTCAAGCGATTCTCCTGCCTCAGCCTCCCAAGGCCCGAGCAGCTGGGATTACAGGCATGCTCCACCACACCCAGCTAATTTTGTATTTTTAGTAGAGATGGGATTCCTTCATGTTAGTCAGGTTGGTCTGGAACTCCCGACCTCAGGTGATCTGCCCGCCTCGGCCTCCCAAACTGCTGGGATTACAGGCATGAGCCACCGTGCCCAGCCTTGTTTCTTAAGTTTTAAGAGTGGACAAAGTCTTTGCTAAAAGATCTCTTATGCTCATTGGATCGTTGTTTTTACAATTTTGACATTTTCACATGTACCAAATTTGTTGTTTTGGTTCTCACTAGCAATGATGCAAGATTCCCAATTCCAATCATCTTGTTATTGAACAAATAATGTTAAAATCATAATCTGATTCAAAAATTTATGTTGTGTGAAGCATATTTACTTATAAGATTCTTTAATGAGGCCTGACCAGCTCTTTCGAGAGAAAACCAAACACAGTGATTCACACTTCATAAACAGACCTTCAATCTAAATGAACTTGGATCATATGTGAGGTCACTTTGTTGTTGTTTGTTGTTCATCTTCTCAGCATCTCTTCGTTATTGCCAGAAAACTTTGGTGTGCAGCTTGCATATAATCAGGGGCAGAAAACTGCAGCATAGGCCACCTTAACTGAATTAAAATGAGACAGTGCAATGCAATATGCAGAATTACGCAAGACAAAAATATGAAATTGGAACACAAAATGCCCTAATAGTCTTTTATTTGTGCAATAACGTAGATATGATTTGTCTATTATATTCTAATACTCTTCTGTAAAAATCAGTGTTTCCATATGAAGAATCAAAGACACCTGGTCGTATTTAACATTCTGTTGGGGTAGAGGGAAACAAAACAAGTGTATTTGGGGTGTGTGTTTAATATTATAATAAACATTTAAAAATTATGTAAGCTACCATCATAGGTATGTAATCCTTTTTTCATAAGTCTGAGTATATAAATTTACATTTAGTGTTAAAATTCAGCATGGAAAACTGTTATAGTTTTTGACAGTATTTGAATGCAAACAGCCGTTTTTAAACTATCTTGAAATGTGAACTTAGAATGAAATGAGTAACATGTTTTAGTGTAGGTAACAAGGTTATGTGGTAATTCATAAACAGAAACCCACAATCTTTGTTTTAAAAAACATATAAACTGTTCATTAACAAAGATATGCTTTTACACGAATATTTACAATGATCTTCTTTCTTCTTCTGTTTGACTTCCTACATTGTCTCAAATTTCAATTATCTTATTTTTCAGATGAAATCTGTGACAGTGGTCAAGGTGTACTCTGACTTAATCACAAGCATTTAGTGCAATTCAGAGAACAATAGATTCTTTCTGATGTAAAATTCTTGGTTGTCATGTTGCTAGTGTGCTATTTGTGACCAGAATGGCAAGTAGTTTTTAATCCATACGTCCTTTTTTCTGTGCTGGGATGCCTGCCAAACCTATGTCTGCGATTAACTTTTGAGGTTGTCAGTTGGAGACAAATTTAGGAGCAGGAGAACTTAGGACAGTGAATTTGTAGTTAATGCATATGTCACAATAGCATTGCCTTTCAGAATTAGAAAACAAATAGTTATCTTCATAAACTTAACCTTCGCTGAGCATTATATTTATTTTTTTATTATTGTTTATCTATTTTTTATTTTTTTGAGATGGAGTCTCGCTCTGTTGCCAGGCTGGAGTACAGTGGTGCGATCTTGGCTCACTGCATCCTCTGCCTCCTGGGTTCAAGTGATCCCCTGCCTTAGCCTCCCGAGTAGCTGGGGCTACAAGTGCACACCGCCATGCCCAGCTAATTTTTTGTATTTTTAGTAGAGACGGGGTTTCACCATGTTGGCCAGGATGGTCTCAATCTCCTGACCTCGTGATTCGCCCGCCTGAGCCTCCCAAAGTGCTGGGATTGTGGTGTGAACCACCACAGCCAGCCACATTTATTGTTTTAAACTGCCCTATGCTGTTCATGTAAATCTGCAATAAATTTCATGTAAACTTGATTTAATTAAATATGTTGAAATCATATTACATTCTTATTCATAATTATTCATGGTATTCAAATGTCTAAAAATTCCTGCTCTGTAGCTGGGGGTGAAAGACAGCAACATTGAAAAGCACTTGTTATCTGGTTTTCTTTCCTATTTCTTGAACATTTACTATGCCAGAATACTGTCCTAAGCATTAGCCATGTATTATTTCACTTGAGCCTAAACATAATCTTTTAAGGTAAATACTTTTACTAACACATTTTACAGATGATGAAAGCAATTCTCAGAAATTTTGTGACTTAGTTTGAAGACAAGGTAGCCTGATTTCAAAGGGCAGGTCCTTGACTACCACGATATTAATTTTCTACTGCTATTGTCACAAATTACCATGAACTTAGAGGCATAAATGATACAAACTTTATCTTACTGTTCTATAGGTCAGAAGTTTCCCTCCTCTTCTGTCATCACGTCTTCATCTGAATGACCTGCCTTTTTAAGGGCTCTTGGGATTGTTTTAAACTCACCCAGATCATTCAAGATAATCTCCCCATCTCACGATTAGTATCTTAATCACTCCTGCAAAGTCTTTTTGCCATGTTGAGTTAGGCAACATTCACATGCTCCAGGGATTTGGAAGTGGGCGTCTCCAGGGGAGTCATTCTGCCTATCACGATTATTATACTGACTTTTGACAGTGCCTTCCTTTTAAAATGAGTGGTATTAAGGGAGGTAAGTTGGAGAATGTATTACTACTCTCATCTGTGAAGAGCTCCAAAGCGATGATTCAGTATTAATTGATTAGTCAGATAAATAGTAATACCATTTAAACACAGCAACTGACTTTGTTTAAAAGTTAGATTATACAGAAATAAAAAATATAAAGGACTTTAAAAAGCTGCATACGTTGTATGGCAAGGAATTCATCACCATAATTCTAACTGATAAATATTAATATAGTTATGAATTTAAAATAAAAAAAGATAATGACAAGGGCTCAGGTGAATAGATAAAATTTTTCATTTTAAATGTTTTATTTTCTGCAGAATGAGAAAGTTCTTACATTAAGAAATAGTTTAACTGCATAGTACTTTATTCTTTTTAAAAAATTTTCTAATCTATGATTCCTTTTGATTTTTAAATAATCTTGTTGTTAATAGAACTGGAGGCTCTTAAAACCACTTTATAAATAATTATCTCTGTTGAGGTCTGGAAGCTAACATGCATTGTTTTACTGTTTATGTTTTGGCCATTTTAAATTTCAAGTTTGCCATTTTATATTGAGTTGTTTTATAACCTGCTCTAATGTTTGTAAAGACTAGATGAGGTATTAATCCCAATAAATAAAATACCTTAAATCGAGACATGAAGAGCCTTAGCAAATTCCTCAGAGTCACACAACTGATTAGTAATAGAGCTTCACCTGCTACTTGGTTCACTGGACATTAGTCTAAAGTGGTTACTGTTGGGCCCAACCACCTCCCAAATCTAAGACAGAGATTAGTGAGCTATTGGCCTTCTGATTTTATTGCCTGTGCAGGTTCATGTGTGTAATATACTAATTGGCAATAAATAGTTGTCTGTTGGTGTGATCTACACCATCTTGATTTGATTTTGGAAGAGGAAATTTACATCTTATAAAGCTGTAAAGTATGTCTCCAATATGCAAGTAGGCAGTGATGGACATTTATTTGACAAGCAAATTAAAGCCATATTTAATACTATGCTGTAAGCCTTTTCCAAATGAACTGAACATTTTTTACCTTAACATTTACTAAATAAATTTTGTCTCTCTCGATATATCTCTCTCTCTCAATCTCACACACACTCTTATACACACACACACACACACACACGTGTGCTTGTGCAATGTCTTTATTTGTAAAAGTAAAAGTTAAATGCTTTATATTATTTCTGTGACTTAGGCAGATTTTTGGTTTTTGTTTGTGTTTTTGTAAATCTCTTGTAGAGATCTTAACAGGGAGCATGCTACATACAGGAACATTAAGGCACATGTGGCTTGATAGGTTTTATCATTGATTAGATATATTTTAATCTAATCAAAGATTATCAGGCACCACTATTATGCCATCTCAATGCAATGGTGAGCGTACGAATTTAGGAAAAGAAATCTAGCTGTTCTTGAGCCTTTTTAATTAGTTATTTAGAAAAGCATTGGTTACACTCTAAATAACTCTATAAATAATATTTTCTTAGAAAATGATCTTTAGCTGGTGGTGGCATGCAATAACCAGTGATTATGAAAATGGAAATAAATCTAATGCAAATGTTTTTTATTTATTATTTAGTAAGTAAATTAAATTGTAAGTTATGTTTTCTTTAGCCTAATATATAAAATGGCTATTTTAAAAATTTAAACTTCATCATGAGATTTCCCTTATAATGTAGGCTAATAAGTCTCTGATCTTTCTTCTAGAAACCACTGGCATTAGTCTGTAAATTACAGGGTACCTATGCATTAGCACCAGCAAATGTTATTGTAATTGCCAGAAGCACTGTCAGCAAAGTAATACTAATGTCAACATTACGTCAGTTTGAAAAGAAAAATATGTGTTGACTACAGCAAATCAAAATAAACCTTTCCATATTTCACATCTAAATTCTTCATTTGCCTTAGTTATAAAATATAGATTAGTTCTTAGTTTTTTTAAAGAGTATAATTACAGTGCATTATGAAACTATAAGGAATTGTTATTTCAAATACCAATTTACTCAAACAATAGAATAGTCAGAAACATAATAATTATCTTATTTGTTAAGGTACATTAATGGTTATTGGTACCTAGGAACAAGCTCATCAGTATTTTTGTGTGATCTGAATCCCTCATTTTCATAAAATGTATTTAAAACTTTGTCTACATACTTTAGCAAAATACTATTTTGTTTCTGGTAGCAAATTTAATTGCTAACAGCACATGGTTTCTTTCTTTCTTTCTTTCTTTTTTTTTTTTTTTTTTTGAGACAGAGTTTCACTCTTGTTGCCCAGGCTGGAGCGCAATGATATGATCTCGGCTAACTGCAACCTCCGCCTCCTGGGTTCAAAGGATTCTCCTGCCTCTGCCTCCCAAGTAGCTGTAGCTGGGATTACAGGAACCCACTACCACACCCAGCTAATTTTTGTGTTTTTAGTAGAGACGGGGTTTCACCGGGTGCCAGGCTGGTGTCAAACTCCTGAGCTCAGGTGATCCACCCACCTTGGCCTCCCAAAGTGCTGGGATTACAGGCGTGAGCCACTGCGCCTGGCCGGTTTCTTGGTTTCATACAAGATTAATATGTGTGCCATATTGTTTTCAGGCACATGGGATAACTTGGCATGGGAAAGTTTAAATTTGTCCCCTGAAACTTTGATAATTTAAGTCTATAAAACAAACTGATAGAAGAGTAACAGGAAAAAAAGGCATACAAATTTATTAGCTTGCATATATAGTCACAGGAGTCACACAATATATATAAGCTCAAAGAAGGTCCAGATGGTGGACGCTTAAATATCCTCTTCACTGAGGAGAGTGGAGATGACAAAGAGTGGGAGTAAATTTCTTTTTCAGGTGAAATAAATGACCCCCCCCAAAACAATGGCTTGAGACCAAGTTTCTCTGGGCTTGGGGATGGCATCACAGGGTCAGGGACAGTAAGGGGAGGTAAGTATGTGAAGTGAAGCAAAGGGTGGCTTATTAAGCGGATTAAAATGTCTCAGATTATCTCAGAACTGCCCTCAGAAAGAATAGATGGTAGCCTGACATAGAGTTAATCTTTCCTGGATCTGGACAAGAGAGGAGCCACAGAGAAAGCCTGGCTGTTTATTTCACAAATATAGATTTTTCTCTATAGATGCAAATCTCTTTCACAGAAGGCAGCTTTTCAGAACTATCCCCATCTGCAGGCCCTGTTAATAGTCATCCGAAAGTATGTCAAAGTAATATATTTTGGTTTTTTTGTTTGTTTTCTTTAGTCCCCCATTCGAAACTTTATTTTCAGAAAGTTTTACATATTAAAGTAGGATTGGTACCTTTGGAGAGATTTAGGCTAGAGGTTGTGAGATAAGAGATAGGCAAAGGGGGGAGAAAACAAAGATTGAGATAAGCAGATAAAAACAAGTTTGAGTACCCTAGTTTATACATTCTTGAATCTCCTAGTCCTGAGAATAGGTCAGTTTGTTAAACAGCTATGTCTCATTCTTGGAGTTGGCATTGCAGATTGGCTCCCATCAAGGTTAAGTCTCTGTATGGCATAATCGTCTCTATATGGTGTAAGCATACACCATATTTCACAAGAGATTTCACAAGAGATTTTTCTGTAGGAGCATACAAAAAGTTGATGTTTGGAGTATTTTAAGCTAGTTTTTCTAGAAACTCTGAAGCATCTTCAGTTGGAGTTGGCAAGCGGTGGCAATCTGACAGATTTTCCTGGGTTGCACTTTGAATTAGGTATTCCAGTGAACTTTCTCGGTCGTCCATACATCAACAGGCACAAAGGCTGATACTCAGTTTCTGTAGTGATTTCCACAGAGGTTTACATCAAGGTGTCTTCCTTCAGTTTGTAGGCCTTCAACAAGAGGACAGTTTTAATTTCTAATGATTTTAAATCAGAAAAACGGAAGAAAAATTTCAACTACTCATTTGGAAAGTTACAGTCAGGTATTGAAAGAAACTTAAGTTTTAGAATTTAGTTGAGTTAATAAAAAACTGAAAAACAATGGATAGGGCTAGAATCTATTAACTGGTACACCTTAGATTTCTTCTGAAACGTATTTTTTTTCTCTCCAGTCCGTCATCTACAAAACATATTTATGGCAAGTTTAATTTATTTGTGAAACAAGTTTAGTTTCATTAACTTGGCCTAATTATTTGCAGAAAATATAGTAGAAACAGTGATTTACCATATAGGCTTTTTAAAAGTTACCTTGCTGGAACTTTTCATAAGAAATCTCAGACTGGACTTCTAAAAGAGTCTCTAGGTTGGGAAACCAGGAAGAGGATTTGCCACACCCTCAAACTTGTCTGTAACAACTGTATGAATTGGGTAAATTCCTCTCTTCTCAAGGTCTCTAAAATATCTTGAGGTTCTTAGACCTGTCAAAAAGTAGCATTTTTTAATTTAACACAAGGTCAGGGACTTTATAAGGGAATTGTATAAACAAGGGACCAGGTTAATCTTTCCAAAGGACTATTTATTGGCTCCATAAATCAACCTCAGTCACTCAAAGCAATCTGGATTTATCTGAAAATAGCACATCCCAGTCAAAGCCTTAATAAAATAACTAGTATTTTCAGTTGTGTTTGTTACAGAAGAAAACAGATTCTATTGAATTTATGCAAATACCTATACTGCCATAAAATAAGAATACTCATGGATAGTTATTGAATTCTAGATAAATCAGGTAGAGAGAAAGGTAAATGTTTCAATTTTGCTCTCAAAAAATACTTTACCCAATTGCTATAAACTATAAATAGCTTAAAAGGAAAGCCTAACTCTAGAAAACAAAACATAAAAATAATCAATGTTTTAAACAAACCAGTCATAAAAATCATTTCAGTCCTTCATTAGTTTAGTGCTGTGTAATTAATTCTTGTTCAATTTGGTGTTAAATCTCATGATGTTAGGTTAGCAATATTATGTCTCCAGTTTTTTTTCCATTGGATTTCTTGAAATTCTTTCCCGGCTCAATATATGATCTCAAACTTGTCAGAAACTGTATTTAAGAGTATTTGATAAGAGTGTTTGATAAGAGTATTTGATAAGAGTGTTTTCCATAAACCTGCTTGAACACACACTTTAGGATTTGCAAAGAGCTTTTGGAAGAAAAAAGAAAGCATCAGTATAAAGCAGTTTACTTTGGACAAGACTTAAAATAACCATGGTTAAAGACACAATTGACAAATCAACTTATTTATTTTCTGTGGCCTATAGCAATTTAACATATCAGATTTGGAGCACATACTAATAACCTATCCATACAAATATAACTCAAAGAAAGTTAAACATTTTTATTTGACAGTGAGTGCTTCCCACATAATTTAACATATGAAATAAGCTTGTTTATTCTCTTTCTTTTTGGAGCATTAAGGGCCCTCGATAGCGCTCCAAAGTTAGTTTGTAGTAAAAAGATTGAATTTAGAATTTGAAACTTGATTTTGGGAAGCTTGTCAAATATGTCATGGATTTAAAGCACTTGATCAAAATATGATCCCCACTCACTGTGAAATAATAGTCATTGACTTTGCCAAATTGATAACTAAAAGATTTCAGAAAGTGAAGTCCTTTGCTCTTTGACAGACAAAAGTCTCAGTTTCTGAATAACTCAAGGACTTAATAAACACAGCAGGAGGCACACAAAATCTGATTCTCTTTCTCTCCCCTCATTTACCTTTCCTGCAGTTTGCCCAAAAATGAGCAAAAATATTTTCTTATCTCTTTTGACACCAAAATGGTAGGGAAGTTTAAGTTTTTCCCTGAAACTTTGATAATTTCTGTCTATAAAACAAGTTGATAATAGATAAGAAAAAACCATACATATTTATTAATATGCTTATGGGCACAGAAGTCATATGAAATATGAAAACTCAAAGAAGGACCAGATGGTTGACACTAAAATACTCAGTTCGTTGGGGAAAGTGTAGATTAGGAGGTGTAGGAGTAAATGATTTTCAGGGGAAATGAATGAAGCCAAAGAACAATGGCCTTGGGACCAAGTTTCCCTGGAGGTGGGTGGCATCATAGGTTATAGGACAGAGAAGGAAGCAAATCACATGAAGCAAAGGCTTGTTATGCAGACGATAGTATTTCAGATAATTTCAGAGCTGCCCTCAGAAAGAATAGATGGTAGCCTGAAGTTGAGCTAATCTTTCCTAGTTCCAGAGAAGAGAAGGGCCAAGAGAGGGCCCAAGAGATAAATCCTGGCTGTTTATTTCACTAATATAGGTTTTTCTCTACAGAAGCAAATCTCCTGCACAAATGGCAGCTTTTCAGGGTTATTCCTCTCTTTAGGCCCACTAAATAGCAATAGATGTCAAGTACCTATATTTTGGGGTGAAATACTTTTTTTTGAGATGGTCTCACTCTGTCGTCTAGGCTGGAGTGCAATGGCACACCCACAGCTCACTCCAGCCTGGACGTCCCAGGCTCAAGGAATCTTTCCGTCAGTCTCCCTAATAGCTGGAACTACAGGCATGCGCCACCACGCCTGGCTATTGTTTGTATTTTTTGTAGACAGGTTTTCCCCATGTTGCTGAGGCTTGTTTTCTTTTATTATTAATAGCAAGTGACTATAGCTAAGGTCATGGTATCAAAAAAATTCATGTCTTTCTTACATATGGAATGATATTGGTTATAAAATATAATTTTATACCCATAGTTTTCCATGTTTTCCTGTTATGTTGTATGTTGTTATTCTACTTAAAAACTACTAAGCCAGTTAACAGTTTTAAGAAGACAAATGAATTTATGGATGCTATTCAAAGTCTTCAAATGAGAGAGATTAAATGATTTTTAATTGATTATTCACTTAAAAGTAGTTTCAGTTTGATATAATTCTTAGTAATAAGAAATACCAGGAATTTATTTGTAGGCTCTATGTTAGTATGTGTTCAATAAGAGACAACAGATAAACACTAATTTTCTAATTTTCAGCCTAACTGTTAAGGCATCAGGATTACCATAAACCAAAGCATAAAAGTATACTCTAGACATATTACTGGAATTTGGATTTTGCCAGTTAAAAATTTAAGTTTAAGAGTAGAATGGGTGTATAATGTTAGTTTGAGTGGACTGATTCATTTTGACAGATCCTTTATATGCTACATACTTGAAGTTGGAATTTTAGATTTACTTGAGTAAAATTGGAACATACATGGAAGAATGGTTTAATTTTTTGATAGTGTTGAAGCAGAACGTTCTCTACCTCACAAACAGAATTCCCATTTTAAGGATATATTAATGTAGATAATCTCAACATTTTGTCTTATAATGGCTGATTAAGTTAATTTATTCTGCTTTGCACATGACATTATGAAAAATGGGAAGAAAATATATTGGATATGATCCCTTCTCTGTTCTAGCCATAATCCATGGCTTACCTTGAGTTGCTTCTGTTCACAAATCTCTTGGGAATTTTTCTGCTGCTACTGTTAACTTACCAGTTAGCATGATCTAAATCTAAATTCATTTAAATAACTGACAAGGTTGACATTTATTTCCACATAAGAATGATGCAGATATATAGAAATATTATTTCAGCTGAAATTTTGTATATAAAAGAAAATGTATACTTACTAATTAGATACTTTCAAATGTTTTATTCTGTGAAAGAAAAAACATATTTGTTGTTTAGAAAATGCAAATCCTGGCTTTCTACTGTCACTCTTTGATATGGTTTGGCTGTGTCCCCACATAAATCTCTTCTTGAACTGTAATTCCCATAACCCCCATGTGTTGTGGAAGGGACCGGTGTGAGGTAATTGAATCGTGGGGGTGGTTACCCTCATGCTGTTGTTGTGATAGTGAGTGAGTTCTTACGAGATCTGATGGTTTTATAAGGGGCCTTAACCCCCTTTGGCTCAGTACTTTTCCTTGCTGCTGCCATGTGAAGAAGGATGTGTTTGCTTCTCCTTCCACCAAGGTTATAAGCTTCCTAAGGCCTCCCCAGCCCTGCGGAACTGTAAGTCAGTTAAACCACTTTCCTTTATAAATTACCAGTCTCAGGTATTTCTTCATAGCAGTGTGAGAACATACCAATACACTTCTGAAATATACTGATTCATCAAATCCCATTCGACTGTAGACCAAATGCAAACTCAGTGTTTGTGATCCCCAGGTTTCAATTAGCATGGCTCTGCATGAGGAATACGAAGGCCGCTAAAACATGGCAGAACCTCTTTCTTCTACAGGAAGACCTTCTTTTGATATGTATAATCTTAGAATTGTAACCATTTGAATCACCTTTCCAACAATATCACTAAAGGATATATTTCTTGATCAGAGAAACTAAGACTTAAAACTATAAGATTTGTTTGTTCTATTAATAATCCCCATAAAGGAATACATTTCTCTCACTTGTTATGTAGACTATATGACATGTAGCTAATTAAGAAAGTACATGTAACAGGCCCATTTTTATAAACTTATTTCTTCTAACTATATGTTTGCACCCATTAACCAACCTCTCTTTATCCTTCCACTACCCATACACCCTCCCAGCCTCTAGTACCTATCATTCTATGGTCTACCTTCATGAGATCAAGTTTTTAATCTTTCACATATGAGTGAAAGCATGTGTTATTATTTTTACAAGATTTGCAGTTCCCTCAAAAAAGATATCCCTTAATAATCCACCATTGGGAAAGAATAAGTTCTAATGTTCAATAGTAGAGTTGGGTGACTAATATTAACATCAACGCATTATATATTTCAAAATAGCTAGAAGAAAGAACATGAAATGTTCCCAACACATAAAAATGATAAATGCTCCAGGTGATGAACACCACAAATGCCCTGAATTGATTATTGATTATTACACAGTCTATACATGTAATACAATATCACATGTACCCCATAAATATATGCAAATAAATATTTGTATCAATAAAAAATGTGACTTCAGGGCAAAAGGACTATATTCAAATGTGTGCATATTTTGAATTAATATTTAAATAATCATTTGGATTTTTCGTGTGTGAAAACATTACAAATGGAAATGAGAACATTTTTCCAGGAAACTCATAACTTTTTTGCCGTAGACATATGCAAATCACTGAAGTTGCCGGAGGGTCACTTATGTGATTCTCTCTCAAGTACAGCACTAAGTGTTAGGATTGCTTGTTGATACCTAATCCTCAGTCAACATCATAAATCAGCACTTGTCAGATCAGGGAAGCATATTAACTAGAGTTATTATATTTCAAAACAGTTAGGAGTGTTTTTTATTCTGACAGCTTCCCAGAGAGGGGACTCTGTGATGAGTAGCTGCGGATATTTCATACCAGTGAGGAGGATACACATTGCCAGTTATTACTGTTAAGGGCAACCTTTGCTAGCACATCGTAATTCTCTCTACAGTCCTCTATTTTAATTTCTGTCATACCACAACGTTATTTACTCCTCTTACTAGGCTAACAGCTGCCAGCCATGAAGATTTTTATAGAGTTATAGAATTTTAGAAAGAGGGAAAAAACTGTAGAGGATATCTTACTGAATCTTTAGTTTCCTTTTGAAGATACTGATGCCTTTTTATTATTAAAGACTCATGAAGCTTTGACCGAGAGAGGATGTTTAACTCACTTTCTTACCATTACACAACTGACTCCTCACTGCCAGTTTGAGTTCTGGTGTCCTACTCATTCTCTCTGACTGAATGAACCATGACTTTATGTGTGTGCGTGGGTGTGTATAATTATTTAGATATATGAATATATATATCTTTTCCAGTCTTACTGTATTGGTTTGCATTACAGTATTAAACCAATGGAAACGTCCACTATAGAAATGATGCAATATTCTATACTAAGTGCTCACAAGGATATAGGACAAACCTACATGTCCATCAGTAGATGAACAGAAAATTTGGTATATATACACAATGGAATACCATTCAGTCTTAAAAAAAAAAGAAATCTTGTCATTCACAGCAACATGAATGAGTCTGGAGGATATTATGTTAAGTAAAATAAGCCAGGCACAGAAAGACAAATATTGCATGTTCTCGTTCATATATGGAAGCTAAAAAGTTTATCTTAGAAGTAGAGAGTAGAACTAGAGGCTGGGAAATGTAGGTGGGTGGGGTGATAGGGAAAAGTTGGCTAATGGCTACAAAATTACAGCTAGTTAGGAAGAATAAGTTCTAGTGTTCTATGGCACTGTCGGTGACTCTAGCTAATAAGAATTTATTGTGTATCTTCAGATAGCAAGAAGAGAGGATTTTGAATATTCCAAATAAAAATCAATGCCAAATGTTTGAGGGGGTGGATATGCAAATAACCCTTATTTCATCATTACGTGTTGTATGCATGTATCAAAATATCACTCCCTTGCCCATAAATATGGACAATTATTATGTGTCATTTAAAAATAATTATAAGAAAGAAAAGACTGAAAAACAACAACAAAACAGAAACACAAAGAAAAGAAAGAGCTATCAATTGAAAAGGGTTTTTCTAGTAAATTCACATTTACAAAGGGTCATATAAGAAACATAGAACCTATGATGAATACAAAATAAGATCATTTCTCTGTAAGAATATTACGGAATTAGTACAGTCTAGCGTAAGGTAAGTCTTTTGGATGGTGATGACAACAATAAAAAGCCACTTGGGGAAGCCATGTTATGCTCTCAACAGAATTTTTTCGCTCATTAATTGTATAAGTAGCTGATTTTAAATAAAGCAACTATATAGGGTGCTTGTGACAGAAGGTGGGCAGACAATTCTCTTTAACTTCTTTGAGAGTGATTTTAAGAAGAGATGATACAAGAGCATTAAAAGTGGAATTAGGTGAGGAGTCTTTAAACAATTACCTCGTATAAGTGCTTCTCAGCTTCCTTATCTCAACAGGTTACATTAAAGAGTAGTGCCCGAACCTGGTGGGAACATTTTATTATGCAGGCTTTGAAGTAGCTAGAACATCGTGGTGGTGGTGTAAGGATATGAATATTTTGAGTTTTTCACAAAGTAGATGCAGCAAATTGTAGATTTGTGAATTTGACTTTGCTTCAGGGAAAGATGTCAGAATATATTATATAGTAAGAGAGAGAGAAAGCAAGAGAAAAGTGTATGTGTGTGTCTTTTCACAAACACTTGTCCTGGAAGATTATTCTGATCTTGGTTGACTTCATTGTTAGTCATCAGACAAATAATTAGGGAAATTCCATATACCTGGTATATCAAGAATATGAGACCAGCATTGAATCAGCTTATCTTGTGGCTAAGATGGAGAAATATGGACACAATAATCAGTTTGTAACAGGTTGAATGACGATGCCAACTTTCATTAATTTTAAGTGCAGTAGAACCCTTCCTAACATATTTTCATGTTTCTTCTCAAACTATAACACATATACAAAGGCAGGGATTATACTATCTATAAAGAATATAAAGTTTGGAAGATGGGTCAATCTGACTCTACATCAATAGACTGCTCTGTGGAATAAATAGAAATATCTCTACTTGCTTTCTGGGGTGAGTGAGGATTTCTTTCTTTTGCTCATTTTTGCCCAAGCTGGAGTGCAATGGCACTGTCTTGGCTCACCACAACCTCTGCCTCCCAGGTTCACACGATTCTCCTGCATCAGCCTCCCGAGTAGCTGGGATTACGGGCATGCACCACCACACCCAGCTAATTTTGTATTTTTAGTAGAGATGGGGTTTCTCTGTGTTGGTCAGACTGGTCTCAAACTCCTGACCTCAGGTGATCCGCCCGCCTCGGCCTCCCAAAGTGCTGGGATTACAGGTGTGAACCACTGCGCCTGACCTTCATATTTTAAGAAATTAATTTAACAGACATAAGGCTCATTTTTCTGAATTTAGAGGTAAATATTAATGTACGAAAATCTCAGGGATTTTTCTTTTCAGTTATCTTAAATTCTTTGAGCTTTAATCTTGCCATCTCTAAATGAGGAATGTTGCCAACTAAAAAATGAGGTCTGAACTGCTCCCCTCAGGCCCTTCATTTCCCAGAGCATCTATTATACAGTGTTTACGTTAAGCACCTGAAATGGGCTAGAGGTTCTAAAATAAGGAAGAACTGGTGTGGCTAAGTAAACAGAATGCAAGAGTTGTGTAAATCTTATTTTCTGCACGAACTGTCCGTGATTAATAGGCTTAAATAACAACATAATTTATTTATCTCAGAGAACATATTACTGTACTTTATCTGTTTGAAAGCTTTATAAAAGGCAAGGAAAAGAAAAGAAAATGTGTGAAATCCAAATATCAATATCATCATTCAATTTTGTTGTAACATGTACTGTCAATATAACTTACTCAAGCATTTATGTTTTCTAAATTATTAGACTAATGAAATGGAAGGCATTCTTTTCAAAATGTCAAATTTCAGCTAATTTACAAGTGCAAATTTTATCTGGTTAAACATTTACATATCAAGCCACTATAAGATTTAGGGGAACTGCTTATTCCTTTAGTCCTGCCCCCTGCCCTCTATAAAGGTCTTTCTGTTAAAGTTCGTGCCATTATCAAAAACACAGTAATTGAGTTTATACAGGAAATTTAACTCAGTGGCTAAGAACCAGGGCTCTGGACTCAGTATAACTAATATGGAATTATAGTAACACAGGTTAGAATCTAGGATGAGTAATTTAATCATATGTAAAATAAGAATTGTTATAATTATATCTCATGGGGTTATTCTGAGAATTAGATGAGATAATGTATATAAATTGGATAGCCGCACATATGGCACCTAATAAGGAGTTGTTGCTTTTGTATTACCCTTTTATTCTTTTTTCAACTGGCATGGAATTCGGAAGGTAGCTTTTGTTTTAAAGACAAAAATTATTTTTGAAGAAATAATATTATATACAATGTTAGTAATTTTTATTTTTGTTAGATGATGTTATCAAATTATGTTTTCATTTAAAAAGGAAAGTATAGGCGGGCGGGTCACAAGGTCAAGAGATCAAGACCATCCTGGCTAACACAGTGAAACCCCAAATCTACTAAAAATACAAAAAAAATTAGCTGGGCGGGGTGGCGGGCGCCTGTAGTCCCAGCTACTCGGTAGGCGTGACAGGAGAATGGCGTGAGCCCGGGAGGCGGAGCTTACAGTGAGCCGAGTTCCTGCCACTGCACTCCAGCCTGGGTGACTTGTGAGACTCCGTCAAAAAAAAAAAAAGAAAGTAAATATGTGAATCTTTCTTTGCAAATATTAAAATAATTTAAAAATGTAGATTATGAAATTTTAAACAGACTTTACTGGAATACTCCAAATCAAGGATATTTGAAAATTGGTTTTTTAATCATTTTAGCTATAGAAATCATTTTATTTGAAGACTTTGTGTGTGTGTGTGGCAGAGAGAGAAAGAAAGAGATTATTAATGAGAGCAGTTACTGCAAAACATACTAATACATTTTACCTACCAAAATATGAATTTCAGTCAATATATCCTAAGGGTATGTATTTCATAGCTTTGACGATCTTTAAAAGTATCATCTTATTGCAGGTTTGTGTTCAAAGGAGTTGATCTTTTCAAGTCTATGGAAGATCTTGAAGAGCAACAGAAGAGCAGGGTTTGTAAGGGTGTGTTTCATAGCTTCGATGATCTTGAAAAGTATGGTCTTATAGCAGATTTGTGCTGAAGAGTTAATCTTCCTTTTCAAGGCTGTGGAAGATCTTGAAGAGCAACAGAAGAGTAGGGTTTTTAATAAATGGTTCCTCTTTGCTGCAATATTTAATATTTCAGTATTGCATTTAAGAATGGTAACTATGGTTCATTATCATAATTCAGAATGCTAATTAAATCTTTATATTGTATAAATAACTAGTCTGGCTTCATATTTAAAGTCTTTCTGCCCAAACAATTAAGATTTTTAGATATATTAAAACCAAATAAAAATGATTCATTTTTAAAGAATAAAAATAAAAGAATTATGTTCTGTAAATGTGCGACCATACTATTGTTTTTTAAAAATCCTGAAAGGATATGGCCAGATATGGCAGCTCATGCCTGTAATCCTAACATTTTGGGAGGCCTAGGTGGGAAGATTGCTTGAGCCCAGGAGCTTGAGACCAGCCTGGGCAACACAGGGAGATGCTGTCTCTACAAAAAATAAAAAAATTTGCTGGGCATGGTGGCGTGCGCCTGTGGTTCTGGCTACTTAGGAGGCTGAGGTAGGAGGATCCCTTGAGCCCAGAGAGAGACCCTGTCTTAAAATATGCATGTTTGTATGTGTGTGTGTGTATATATGTATACACACACACATACAAATATATATGTGTGTGAATGAAAATACATATATATCTATATATAAAAACACAGATATATAAAAATATGTGTGTGTGCATCCTGAAAGGGTGTTGTAAATGTCAAGAATAAAAATCATCCAGTTTGATGTATTTTATAGTACATTTCTAGAATGTACATATTTTGATACTTAAAAATGTTAATAAACATTAACAAAAAACATACAGAAACTTTAAAAGATTATCATAGTGGAGAAATTCAAGCCCACTTCAGTCCACTCCTGATGTCACTTCAGTCTGCTGTTAAAAGTGAAACACAGACAAGGCAGATAAATAAATAAATAAATAAAATACAAATATCATAGGATTTTTTCCTCAAGAAAGTTGATATGCAATTCCTGCCTCAGAATAGATAGAAACTAGGCTGGGGTTATGGAAGCTCATGCCTGTAATTCCAGCACTTTGGGAGGCCAAGGTGGGAGGATTGCTTGAGCTCAGGAATTAGAGACCAATCTGGGCAACATAGTGAGACCCCCATCTCTACAACAAAATTTATAAAACAATATATGGGGATGATGGCCCACACCTGTTGTCCCACCTACTCGGAAAACTGAGGCAGGAGGGTCACTTGAGCCCAGGAGCCCAAGAATACAGTGAGCTGTGATCACACAAACTTCACTCCAGCCTGGGTGACAAAGCAAGAGCCTGTCTCGGAAAAGATAAAAAAGAAACCAGATGTTAGTGGAGCGCATAAGTCAATGTTCTGTCATCTGATACACTGGCATTGAATATTAAAGTAGGTCTATTTAAATGGGAAATAATTATCTGATCCTTCAGCTTCCTTAAATTCAATGTCATAAAATATGTCACATGATGTTAGCCATATTCCCTTCTATCTTAGATATCTTGGGAAGTGTTGCTGTCTTTCAAGACTATTCTCTCTGACATATCTGATAAACCAGCTGTAGAGCAAATTTGTATCAGATATGTATCTTTACAACTTCTGGAGCCACACTGCCTGGTTTCAAATTTTGATAGCACCTCTTGCCGAGTTTCTGACTTTGAGCAAGTTACTTACCTCCTCTGTGGCTCAGTTTTCTTGCCTAGTAAAAGGCTTATGATCATAATGATACTTAAATCCAAGTATGGGCATGCAGGCTAAGTGAAGTGATATATGTAAAGCACTCCGAAAAACTCTGATCTCTATAGCTGTTACCCATGTTTTTTATATAGCAGTGTCTCACGATACAAGTTTATTCATCTGTATTCAGCAGGACACTGTGAACTTGTTGGCAGCAAGGAAACTGTTGTTACTTATCTTTTTGTATTGAAAGTTTATCTCAGTGTCATGCAAATGGAAGGGGATTAGCATTTGAGTTGTTGTTAGACTTAATTTTAAAAGTGGTTCCTGCAGTTTCATAGTATTCATAATGTCAAATTGAGGTCAAATATGTGACCTCAATGACCAGTACTAAATTTTGTTCAAGATTCTATTGGATTATCTGTTCAAAATACAAGCATTTAAACATTTAAATCTCAAATTTCCCCCATATAACATTTGTTTTTCTTTTAGAACAGCTTTTCAAATATGTCCTTTTCAACCAACACTTCCAACCAACAGTTACTGTCATACTCCAAACTGTTATTTTACAGTTTTTTCTTTCTATTTTTGCTTCACCATTTTGGCGTCACCTCTTGGTTCAGGTTTTCTTGCCAGCACCAAAAACTCCTGTAGCTTATTTCTCAGTTATGTGACTGCATTGGTACTGCAGTTCAGGGAAACTTAATTCTTACTGTTTTTTTTGTTTTGTTTTGTTTAGTTTTTAGTTTAATAAGAGATAATGTCTGAAAGGACATGAGCAAAAGTAAAGAAACAAAAATCTAGTCCTGCTGCTTGACAAAATAGTATGAGAAAAAAGCAGACAAGCACCAAACCAAACAATAATAGCAAAATATCTAAGAAAATTTGATAATTGTTTTGTCAGAATGAAAACTTTTTCTCTAAGTGATATTTTTCAGTTATTTTATTCTCCCTAATTTGTACATCTCCTTTATTGTATTAAATAAGAGAATCTGCCTAAGTGTTTATAGCTGCTTTATGAAACAGCTTATATCCTTTTTTGAAAGGGGTTTGTGACATCACTTGGTTTGTACAAGTTAGAGAAGCTATGCAATTAATAGTGAAATAGTTTTATTAAGTTTGCTTTAAATGATAAAGATTTTACTTGGAAACACTCTAAGGATGTTTCTGTTTTTACTGGGGTATTTAAGACAATGCTTGTAAGTGTTCAATGATTTCTTTGATATAATTTAGTGAATTTTGGCTAAACACATATTTTTAAAAACAACAATTATTTGAAAATAGAAAAATATGCCAGAAAGCAAAACTGGTTTTGCTAATGGGTTGCTATTTAGATTCTAAGTATTCATTAACCAGGAGGTGGCTAATGAGCAGATGTTTAATGAGCAACAGAAATGAATTGACAGGTTTTTTTGCTTGTTTATTTCAGACAGACTAAAGGTACAGATATGTTGATGAAACAAACAAAAAAGAAAAACAAGAAAGTATTCAACTTGATGAGACTTAAGGAAAGATGTTCTAGTAATAGAATTGAATATGGTGTGGAAGCTTGCATTAAAACTTCAGAAAAATATTTCTACAACTGTAGGGATAAATAAAACTAATACACAAAGAGCACTAATAGTTAAACTTATTGAAAGAAATGTAATCAACTCATATTCAATACATTATGCATTTTTTTTTCTTTCATAACTCATTAACTTGCTAATGGCCATTTTACTGCTTATTTTCAGGGGTAAGAAGGTGTGTGGATTTTTATTCTGTTTGCTTTTGAGAACTAAGCTCTGATTTTTTTCATCTTGCCCAAATTCCTACTTTAGAGGTCTGGGAAGTCATGTCCTACAAATCATAAATTCTCATCACATGGATTTTATTTAACACTGTATGTCATAACTTAATTTCCAATCTGACTCTGGTATAACCAGGAAGAAATCAAAATGTTTTACCCCAAAATATATTTCCTTGCCATACTATAAAATTGTCCTGCAATGTGTCTTGTGGGAAAAATCCACATTCTATAAAGAATCCCCTTTCCCCTTTGTTTTCCTTCCTTCCTTTCCAAATCCAGGAGATAATCAACTAAGAGCCAGGCACCCTTTTAAGTCCAATAAGAAATTGCTTCAAAGAAGCAAGTCATTAGGCGTTTGTCTTAGTAAGATCTTTAACTGGTCCATCTGTGCGAATATCTTCCTTTTATGGGCCCTTAAGCACTACTTAATTTAAACAGTCAGTTTTAATTTTACTCTGCCTTGCTACAGTTTACAAAGCAAAAATCAAACTTTTCTCCAAATTTTACCTCATGCCTGATGATGAAATCAAATTGCTTCAGTTTTAACCACACTCCCTCATTCAAATATGGAACACATTTTGGGATTATTGGAGTTGAATCATTCATCATTTATTCAATAATTTATCCCTATACTTTGGAGGAAATAGTATAGTATTAAGTTTATATTTTATTTCCTTTATTTTTGTATATAATTTATTTGCTGATACAATTAAACTATACTGATTAAATACCCTATAATGATCAAATTCTAACATAATTTTTCATGCCCATAAAACACCACTACATTAGGCTTCTAATTACATGTTTGATTCTTTTTAATGGATTCATAATTGATGGCATAGACCCTTCTGAATTGCCTAATAAAAAGAGCATGAAAATTAGAGTCAGCCACTGACTATCACACTGACTTTTTTTTTTTTAAATGTTGCTATAAGGAATTTAGAAGTCTTCCATTTCCTTTTAATATTGTTGTTAGCCAGGCGTGGGGGCTCACACCTATAATCCCAGCACTTTGGGAGGCCTAGGTGGGCGGATTACCTGAGGTCAGGAGTTCAAGACCAGCCTGACCAACATGGAGAAACCCTGTCTCTACTAAAAATACAAAATTAGCCAGTCATGGTGATGCATGCCAGTAATCCCAGCTACTCAGGAGGCTGAGGCAGGAGAATTGCTTGAACCTGGGAGGTGGAGGTTGCAGTGAGCCAAGATTGTGCCATTGCACTCCAGCCTGGGCAAAAAGAGTGAAACTCCATCTCAAAAAAAAAAAAAATTGTTAATATTACATCATTATGCATATCAATGGGTTTTTGAAGATGTAAATAGTATAAAGTGGAAATGTTATTATTGGGTTAGGAGCATTTGAAGATAGCTTGATTCATTTCCTTAGGTTAATAGACACACAATTATTATTCTACAGTATACATCAGATCAGGTGACTGATCAAATGACTTCTCAAGTTGACTAACTAGACTTTGCAAAATTTGAATGTTTTTTTCATTTCACGTTAAGCACTGTAAAGTGCAAAAAAAAAAAGGTTTTTCTCTTTAGACTCTGTTTTAATCTGATGTACTCCTCGATTTGCATTTCACACACTCTCTTAATTTGTACCAGACCTAAAAAAGTGACAGGATTAACTTTCTTAAGGATGCACTGGAGAAACTATCATTTTAGATCCCATGTAGTTCAAGTATGCCAAAACCTGATTTTAGTAGGAGTTAAGTCAGGGATTATGTACCATTCACATGATTATTTTTGGGGATGGTTTATGAGTGTTAACAGAACTCTGGTAAGTCAGGTGCCACCATTTTGGTCAAAGTAAAGAAGGCACATTGATTGATACTGCTTTCTGTGTTCCTTGTTGACCCATTTTTTTTCCTTCTTTTGTATTCCAACTCAGTGATGCCAACCCTACTTAGCCTAGCACTTCAGTTTTAGATGTGTATCATTTTTGTTTGTCCTGCCAGAATGGAAGATGTTAGCATCAACCACTGTTCTTTATTCATCTTCGGATTCCCAACAACACCTGTCATTGGGGGTCTGATATTGGAGATCTAACAAGGAACCTGAAAGATGTTTTAGTGTTAGAAGTGTTGCCTTCTCAGTGCCTTAATCTCCCGATCTGGGAAATGAAAATGAGCACCATGCCTATATGCCTGCGTGATTATAAGATTTAAATGAGTCAGTACTTGCCATACATAGGCACTACAAATGTGAACTATTTTAGTTATCATTAGTATTCTTTCTCGAGGTTGTAGGAAACATGATTATAATATCAAAATGAATTTGGCTGTGGAAATAGTTAAATATTTATTTGGGAACAGCATGATACATTTGATTTCCTCTTATCAAGATACTTTAAAGTTGTTATTTTTCAGACCAAAATATCTGGACCCAATGCCACTTGGTGTCCACTGTGATATGTGGTGCAAATACCCCTTCAATAAAAAAAGTGTTTGTCCCAGTTGAAGGGAGGGATGTCAACAGCAGATTTTAATCTCTTCAAGAATTGCTTTAGCTCTAGATGGTCCCATGTCCAAGGTAATATCCTTTTTATGGTTTTTTTTCACAGCCAGCAAGGCAGAATATAAAAACCTGACCATCTCAGAAAAAATTCTAAAGCATACTTCAAGCTATGGAACTCCCCATGAAGCTAGCCAAGACTGTCATTGGGTTTCTGTTGCAGTTTGACTTCTCCTTCCCAATTCTGCATCTTCACTTCCCCTTTTCACATGTGTTGATCCCAAGGACACTTCTTATAAACATCCTTCAAGCTAAACCAGCTCAGTTTGTATCCAGGAAACCCAGTCTGGGATACTCACATAGAGTTATAACTTTTCATGTAGTGGATGCTTAATTAAATGGATACCAAATTGCGCTGAAGAACAAAATATAAAACAAACTTCATTTTCAGAATGCAAATTGTTTGCAACTCAGGTTTCTTAGGCTGTGTTAGGCTGGGGATAAAATTAGTAATAATAAGTGTTTTGACTTAGCATTACAGCTTCTGAACCCAGCACAGTATCTTGTGCCATAATAGGCTCATGGCAAACAGTGTTGCTTGCAAGAAAAGCAGACATTTCTGTAAATTTGGCCACATTTGCTGGTTTACAACTTCTGTTGCCTGCTTCTTTTCCAAATTTACTTTCTGGAGTCTCATACCATTGTAGGAACTTCTTCATCTCTGTCACTTCAAGACAATTAATAACTTCCCTTTTTGTGGCTCTCCATAACTGATATTTCTGATGTGGTAATAACAGTGGCACAGATAAGCGACTTCAAAAACCTTTCTCCACAGTTATTACTGTTGCTATCATGCTAAGTTCTCCAGGGAAGAACAGAATTCCTTTTTTTATTCAACTTTCATTTTAGAGTCAGAGTATATATGCAGGATTTTTTTAACAAAGATAAATTGCATGATGCTGAGGTTTGGAGTATGAACGAATTCATCACCCAGGCAGTGTGCATAGTACAGAATTTTTTAACCAGGATTTTAGTAAGCTCTATCATGAGAGCTCAAACTCATGATGGCCATCTTTTTTTTTTTTTTTTTTTTTTTTGAGACGGAGTCTCGCTCTGTCGCCCAGGCTGGAGTACACTGGCACTGGCAACATCTTGGCTCACTGCAAGCTCCGCCTCCCGGGTTCACACCATTCTCCTGCCTCAGCCTCCTGAGGAGCTGGGACTACAGGCGCCCGCCACCACGCCTGGCTAATGTTTTGTGTTTTTAATAGAGATGGGGTTTCACCGTATTGAACAGGCTGGTATAGAACTCCTGATCTCAGGTGATTCACCCACCTCAGCCTCTCAAAGTAGATGTCCATTTCTTAAATGTTTTCCAGGTATTTTAGTCCATATTCTATTTCAGGTATGACTTCTATATGTCTCTCTAGCATATAGTAAAGATTCCACAAATCCTAGGCTGGACAGAAAAAAAAAAAAAAAACCTGACGAATTGTCCACAATACTGAACATTCAAAATCATCTCTTTCTTTAGACCCAAACAGTTGATTTCTTGGAATGAATTCTTTCCCCAGAAATATCTCATCCCCTGGGCAAATAGACCTCTGGTGGCCTGTAATCCTACCAAGCAAACAAAGTTTAGACAGATTAGAAACACTGTAATGGACTAAATTTAGGCTCCATCTGGGGTTTCTACTATAGTTAAAAAATCAATTATTGCGTAGTACCTATTTACTCTCTTTTTTTCAAAAGTGAAACTGGAAGTAGATAATATTCAACCAGTCAGCACAAAATTTGTGTCCTCTTAAAAAATTTAGAGTAAATAAAGTATTCATAAGCCTCATATACTCATTTCTAAGGGTTTGTTTGTTTTTGTATTTTGCTTTGCTTGCTTATTCTCCTTACCATTTCTTACCACTTGCTTATGCTTTAAGAGCATGTATAAATTTATTTTACTTACAGCGGACAAACTTTTTATTGAATAGTTGAAAAAAAAAGCAAAAAAAATTAATTGCTGGTATTTCATTGTGAAGATATTAAATAGTTATTATAATTCTATGGAATTAAGTATTATGGTAATAGGCTCAAAGTAGCATTTAAAATTTGCTTCTGAGTAAATATTCATATAATGATTGTGCATTTTAATGTCAAAAGGACAAATGGTTTGCATTATAAAAATTTGTAGGGACATCAGAATATGGTTAATAGCTTTTTCTCACTCAGGTTTTCTCTAATTCCAATATTTTCATTGCATCCATCTTCTTAAGTGAATATGACATGTTATTCCTTACTTGTGTATATTACAAAATTTTTTATTACCAATACTGATGAAACTAACCTGTGAAGCATGTGGACCAGTTACCATTTTAAATAGTTTAATTAATTTTAAATTCTTTTTTGTGTGTTGTCTTTGTTTTGGTTTTTTGGAACTCTGAAGGTCAACTTTGTAGACTATGTGTTATTTTTAAAAATTAATTGTTTTAATTTTTGCCATTTATTTACATATATATTATAATATTATTTTCTACATATATGCATATGCCTCTTTATATCATTTCTAATGCGCTATCATTTTTTCCGTCTCATTTTTTCATTTTTTTTGTCATGAGTATATTTAAGAAACCAGTTTTATTTTTATTTACTCCTTTTCTGTCATTTTGCGTTTTGTTATGGTAAATTCATCTTTTATCCATCTTAATTCCCCTCCTAAATTTTTCTTGGTTTATATTGTTGGTCTTTTTCTACTTACTTATATGTATATACATACATATATACATTCATATATGGTATTTTTAATAATAAAACTTTTACTATTTTGAACATTACTATGAGTACATACCTGTTCCTATAGGTTTAGGATTAAGCTATTCTTTTTTTTTTCAACTCTACATCTTTATATAATTTGGTGTGTGTTATGATTTCCGTGTAAGTTTGGAAGGTGATCCTTGGAAACACCAATTATTTACTCCATACCAACATCCAAAAGATCACTTGACATTTTCATTGGTTTGACTTCAGAATTAGAAACTCTACTTTTTATAAAATAAACATTTTAAACTATAAATTGTGCCTACCCAGTCAACAGTCATTGCCGAAGCTTTTCATGACTTTGTGATTGAATAATCTGAATTAGAAATTTTTTCAATAATGTTACATATTAGGAACCTAGGCATAAGTACAAATTTATTGGTGAATATTGGTTGTCACCACACAGTACAGTATTTCAGATATTCAAACAGATGGGTTATTTTTAAAAATGTGTTTGAACTCATTTACTTCAGTTTGTAAATCTTACTGCTAACGTACTCCTGTGGTCTAACAGATTAGCGTAAAATGTTAAGGTTGTAACTGTGATTTAGTACATGAAGATATACTCCTTACATACTCAAATACTAGCTCATGATAATTAGAACAAAATTTAAAGGCATGGTTTATAACCATAGACTCGATAATATCTATCAAGATGTATTGCCAGAGTAATTACCCAAGTATTAACACACAGGCATATGAAATCAATATATACAGTGATTTAAAACACATGTAAATTGATTCCAAAAGATGTGATACCGATGTCTATTTTAAATTGTTAGAAAAGAAATGAATTAAAAGTTTGACATAACATACTTTTTGCCAAAATTAATTCAAGTCTGTCTGTTAAATTAGATTTTGAATATTTGTCTCAAAGAGAACTATGAGTATAGGAAAACTGACAAAATCTGAACAGTGTACTGCTTAAAACTAGCCTTTAACTGTTTTAGATTCTTTTCTCTCAGTCCTGCAGAAGTAGTCCAGGATACTGTTTCTGCCTCATAAATTTTTAAATACTTCCTTAGAATGAAGTTTTCTTATATGTGGAAACGAAGTTGGCCTAAGACCCTAAGTTGGGAATATTTTCTTTAGCTTTGAGATCCATAGGAAAGAATGTATCTCACAAACACCCTTAAGGAAAATGAAACTTAAAAATAATAGCTACAAGAGAGAAATATAAACATGCTATTTCTTTTTGTAACATCTCTTAATTTTCAGACAAACTTTCTTATCTGTTAAGTATTGGTATATTTTTGATAGTGCTGTGTAAATTCGGAAAGGTGATTAAAACCAAGAAGCTTACCCTGGAACTTAAAGTATAATAATAATAATAAAACCAAGAAGCCACATAAAGTCATATAAATTGTCTCCAAAACACTTAAAGAATGACTAAGTGATTATCCTGTGAAATCATTCAGATAATTTGTATGTGTCTGTGTGATTATGCCCACTGGGCACCTTTAAAGATGCTTTAAAAATAACCTTATTATCTCTCGTGTTCCAACAACTTATTATCCAGTAAATAACAAACAGAAAACTACATTGACCATTCCTTTACTAAAATAATAACAGTTTTAATGTATTAATAGGAGACTTTTTAGGTATAGGGTAACGATAGGGAACATGAACAGCTCTGAGAGCAGACCTGCTTACCTATTTTCTTCTCAATCTAACTTCTTACTTTGTTTGAATTATAATGAACTCTAAGGAGGAAAAACAGCTTCTTAGTAATATGTAAAAACTAAAGCTCATCTCAACACAAAATGGAGATCACTGGGGAACTGGTGTTCGAGGTTAGCAGTTAGGAGAAGGCTCAGGGACACCCCACTTGAGATTTGGGATTAGACTAAGTGTCTCATCATTTAGTAGCTGTTATTTACACTTCCTAAACCTTACTTTCCCCATTTGTAAAATCAGTAATAATCGAGCCTAACTCATAGATTTGATGTGTGAAGTGAACGAGGAAACATGTAAATACAATGCTGGCATAATCCATGTTCGGTAATTAGTAGCTCTTGTCACCATTATTATGACACTTACACATCCCTAAATATTATAGGACTAAAAATCCATCAGGATGAATAAAAGATAAAAACAGTACACTCTTCTTAAGATACTTCATTTTGCTAGCAATATTTTTATAGTCAATAAACTGTTCTCTAGGTAAAGAAATTCTGGCTTAAGCATTTTTATTTGCAGTGTGTTAACTACTGTCTTTACACATAGCAACAAAATAATTGGAGGAAAAAAGCGTGTGTCTTTACATATTAGAAATGCTACATAGTACTGAAATGATGCATTTTAAGATCCAAACATGGAATCAGGGAGTCATATTTATTCATTAAACTTTCCAGTAGCTTTCCCTTTGATTAACAGTGTGTATTGAATATAATCTTGAAGAAAAACTGTGGAATTCCTATTGGAATAAATGAGCAAATAGATTATATTTGACTTTCTTTTTTTCCCCCAATAGCATAATTTTAATTTACATTGGTAATGTTGCCCATTCATCTGACTCAGTTATCAAGTTGCAAAAATTCTTCCAGATAACACTAAAATAAATGGGTAATTGACAGTTTAGAGCAAGTGACAGAGGTATGTCTGTGTGTGTGTGTGTGTGTGTGTGTGTGTGTGTGTGTGTGCATGAGAGGGGGGAGACAGAGGAGAGAGAGAGAGAGTGAGAGAGAGAGATAGTAAGAGAGAGAGAGAATCTTTTCAATCACAAAGACGATTACTTCTCCTAAAGAAAAAACAGAGGTGTGGCGTGGCTCTCCAGAAGTCAAACTGATCTGAAAGGCAGGAAGAGTCGAAATTCTTCCATCATGGAGTACAACCATGAAATTGTTGCTACTCATAGAAAGTCTTGGTATAGTTTGGTTTAAACATTTTAAAATTGCAAATAAATATAGATAGATAATATCACGATGAGAAGGTCACGGGAAGCCTGGATATTTCAGGATGCTCTTTCATAATTGGAGCGAGAATCATGTAACAGTTAAGAAACTAAACTCTTGAGCCTTCATAGTCTTTGCTTTCTCCCCATTTATTTATCTGACATTATATACCCTCTTTAATTATAGACTGGACTGAAATATTTTATTTTTGTTTTATTATAAAAAAATCCTACTCGTCTTTAACATGTTCTCTTAAAGAGTGTTTCATATATATATACTTTCCCCCCAAAATATAAAGAGGCTAACCACTACAGTATTGAAAGATTGAAAGAAAGACCCAGGGTGTCTGAAACCAAATTTAAAGGCTCAGTTCTAAGAGGAGTTAAAATGCTTCCTTTGTAAGCACTTTAAACTTCACCTTTAAACATTGATGAGAATATTATAAAGCATTCACAACAGCAGTTACATTGAGGTAGAAAAGAGTGTTGAGAAGAAGGAGGGTGATTGCAAGAAATACAAAGAAACTATTGAGATGTAACAAAGAAGTGCAATTATCTATGAATGGGTAAACCAGTTATATATTTTGCTTTCACAGCATGAGATTATTTTAAATTTGAATTGGTTTACCATGTAATGACACTTCCATTTTAAAGATTTTTATGCATGTAACCTTAATACTCTCAAGGTTTCCAGACTTCAGAGAGTTAACTCATACTTTCATTGTACAGTGTCGGAGCACTTATATTCCACAAGGATAAGTGCTTCCTGCTGGGACAAAGTCCTCAAGCACCCGACAAATCCTTCCTGATCGTTACTTGTCATCCTTCATCTAATCTGTGCTCATAACTTTTCCCCATCACGACTGCTTTTGAGCCCTTCTCCATGCAATTGCCATTCTTACATATTTAACAAAAGCATTTTTAAAGTTGTCATTTAAGAAAGACTTTCCTAAGAGCTGAGGATAATATAATGAAATTACGATATTGACTAGCTAAAACGGGATATCATCTACCTGTGCTCCTAAAAGCTTCAGGCCTCTCTCTTTCCCTGTGAGTCCTTTAACAGCTATTTCTTCAAATTCTGACCTTCTCTATGGGATATCCCTCACGTTAACTTTCCCTACCCCATATGGAGACTCCAATACCTGTCTCCTTTAGGCCTAGCCAGTGGCAAGAGAGGAGCATGATATGATGATGTCTCCGAAGAATTTCCTGCTCCCAATGAAAATGACTTCTACATGATTGAACATAATGCTTTGTCCTTAATCAACAGCCATCTGCTCCAGAGATCACTAATGCCCAGTAACTCTGGGTGAATTGATTATATATAATGAACAAAAAGAATGTGCCAAAGTGGGCTGTAAGTCTCTTCAAAAAAAAAAAAAAACCCAAAAAACAAACTAGCTTCCACACTTAAAACCAAAGGGCAAAGAAAAAAACAAGATATAAAACAGCAGTTTGCTCCCACTTTCACTTGATTAAAGTTCGAAATACTGTGACCCACTTGCTATGTGTGTGTGCATATGTATGTGTGCTTGTTGTATGACATTATTTCATTGCACATATGAATTCCTAAACCTAGTTTCACATTTATATGTTGGGGTCACTTTGAATATTGTCTACTTTGTGATAAAGCAAATGATATTTTATTTTGTGAATATGCATTAAATATGTGTTAATTTGTGTTAAAGATTATTACCAAATATGTCTATACTCCCAAGGAAAAATAAAAAGAAACATGTAGCTATTTGCTACAGAGGCAGAAGTATGTTGCCTCAAGTATTTTATTTACCTGTGTAAACCCATGTGAAGTGTTTTGAATGCTTTTGTTTTGTCAGCCATGGATTCAGGTGTTTGTGGAAGCAGACTTGCATTAAAATTCACACAGGATTTTTTTTTCTTTTATTCATTGTACTTCTACATTGACCCATTGAGTCATGTAGAAATACATGTTATTTTGCATACATTTCCATATGGAAAAACGAAGAAAAAGAAGAGTTTTCTCTTTCAGAACATTTTATTATTCACTGCATTTGTGCTTTTCCATTCTTCATTGTATTTCTTACTATTGCTTACTAATACAAATACCTCCATGTGAATTTCTATTAGACTGTTTTTGGACGTTCTAGTGCTTTTTTCGAAGGACTATCCACGATCATCAGTTTCCAAGAGCTACTTAAAGTATGGCATTCATAGCTGAATTTAATATCCCAGATATTTCCTTGACAATGCATATCTCTGTCTTGTTGAATATGAAATAGACATTTTTCTTTTAAAGCAACAAGTTTATATTAACTCTTTATTAATCTATCATGTCACATGTTTGACTCATTTTGTGACTCCCTCTGTCTTATATAATTTATATATGCCATCTTCTTTGCATTTCTTTATTTTTTGATTCAGTGTACAGTATTTGAGATATAAGAGAAGTATGTTTAAAGGCAGGGAGAGGACTAGATCCAAGCCAGGAAAAAAACTTTCTGCAATGTCATTTGATCCAGAAGAGAATTTTAAAACCACATTTTTAAGGTAAATAAGTCAGAGACTTGGGGACATTGAGAGAGGGTATTGGAAGAAAATAGTGCAGCAGAGATAGAGCGTTTCAGAACTTCAGATAATGCAACTTTGGTTAGCTTAATTTAAATAAAATTAATATTTAACTCTAGACTTTGTGGCTGCTGAGTTGTATATGCCAAGACTGTTTTATAAATAGCCACAATGGACTAAATGGCCATACTATTTAGGGAACCTAACATAAGAACCTTTTTATATTTGGAATATAATAGCTTCTTGTACATATTAATCTAGACTTCATCTTTTACATAGCATTTCTCATACAAGCCACATTTTATTGACAAGTTAAAAATGGTTTTGCACAGTATCCTCTTTGATTTTAGATGAACAGACATTCTCGTTCTCTAAAATAGTGGTTCTCAATGAGGATGTTTTGTCCCACAGAACACATTAGCCAATGTCAAGAGACATTTTTGGTTGCCACACTGCACATGGGTGTTGGGGTGCCAATAGTATGTAGCAGATAGAGACCAAGGAAGCTGCTAAATATGCTACAAGCAAAGCACCTCCACCCTCAATGAAGTGCAAAATATTAATAGTGTCCAGACAGAGAAATTCTGGTCTAGAAGTTAAAGGGCTGTAATGTTGGAGCAATTATTTGATAATATGTTAGCTCCGATATGGAAATGTCTAACCCTGTGGATTTAGTATCATTATAATTAATTATGTGAAATATAATTTCACATGTCAGCCATTCACGTGTCTGAACTAATCTGATAATAAGGTGAGGATTGCGTTTGTATATGCTTGACATGTATTTGTGAGTGGCCGTTATAGCTATACTTATCACAGTGTATTTACTCCACTGCTGTTAAATTTAATTGGATTTATTATGCATAATGCCAATTGAAAAAGGTAGTATTTTGATGTGTTTCAGCTTACCACATCACTAAAGAACAGTAAAATGATTATACCATATGTGAAAATAGTCACAATAATCAAATTATATTAATTTTAGCATTCAATAATATGCAAACATACTATGTTTTAAATGCACAAGCATATCTGTATATAGGTTCTGTGTATTTTTCAGTCTAAATCTTCCAGATTCTGGTAGATTTTTTTTAGAAAAACTATTTTATCTATTTATCCAAAGTCTGTGGATATATGTTTAATTTTCTTTCCAGATATTTAAAATGTTGTCTTAAGCAGACAATTTTAGAAATCAAAACATTATCAGAAACAAGTTTTCAATACATATGGGAACATTAATACTTAATGCTAATTAAAATTGTCTATTATGATGGAATATAAATCTATCACACCCTATTAAGCAGGAGTAAAAAATGACAAAATTGGAATACTGCAGTGTTTCCTTTTAATATGGTGTGGTGGGAATGTGAGTAGCATAGACACACACAGACATTTACCCACACATATAGTTTTATTTGAAGAGCCCATTTTTAGCCTGTTTGTTGGCTTATTTTAATTGAGCTTAGAGCAGGTACAGTGGAAGAAGTGGAAGATTTAAAAGAGAAAAGTCTTGGTTGATGGTGAATGTCCTTGAATGCAGGGCAAGTCATCCAGGGCCCAGGTAAAGAGATTATTATTCTAGGATAATAGGCATGCAACTAAAAATGCTAAGAAAGGAAGAAGCCAAGGAAAGGTGGGCCTAAAATGAAGATTGTATGTAAGGAAGATTTTCAGATGCCATCTTTTTTTCCTCTCTCTTTAAGGTATAAATTTGCTGAGAGGAAAAGGAGTAAGGATTGTATAAGGTGTGAAAATATGTGACGTTTCAGAGTAGCAATTTATAGCAGTGAAAACAGCTGTAGGCATTAAGTGATAGTCTGAAGAGTTCAGCTAAATAGCATCAATCTACATCATCTGCAGATAATTTGATATTTCTGTTCTGAAAGAGTTAAAGACCTGTGTTCAATATTTTCTTTCAAAGTGTTCTTGAATATAGTCTAAGTGTCATTTAAAGTTATTGCTGGGGCTTGGCTTAATTACAACATGGCTGCTATAAACAATCACAGTTGTAGATGCTGAACACATATTTTCTATCATCAGGTGGTATGCTTTAGTTTGTTCCTGTTTTAATGATAATCACATAATTTAGATTTAGATGCATTTTATACTATCAGTCTTGATAAACATTCATGATACCTTTCTTATCTAGGTTTAAGTTGATAGAACTTACCACATAAAAAGTATGAAGCCCCTTCGATTGATAACCTGATTGGAAATATTTAATTAATCCGTTCAGAGATGAGTTAAACAGAAGATACTACTTATGTTGGAATCATACAGGATGTTCTTTTTGAATCTTTTCTTATGAAATAAGTACTATGACAAAATAATAGAAATCAAGTCATTTGAATGTTTTGAAATTGATTGAATGTTTTAAAATATAAACTTATTTTAACACATAGATATGTCTTAACAGTATGCCTACTTACCATCCTTTATATGGGCTTGTACTGTTATTTTACTTAGTTATATTAATCTATTAAATATTCATAATAGGTTTTAAAAATTATGTATTCACTTACAGTGTTGGGATTTTCAATCACTATAACATCACAGGAATATTACCAGTATTTCAATGTAATAATTGTTGTCATCACTTTGTGTTTTTTATGTTGGAAAGCAGCCGTAATGGAGAGGGTAGCATAGAACTGACTTTAAAATAGATAGATTGTCTAGACACCTTTAACCAAGATACACCATCTCTCCTCACTTAAATGATAAAGGGAGGTATCACTCCTATATTTCCTTAATATTTAGAAGTGGTATAATGTAAAGTTTTAATATTAATTTGAAAGGAGAGGGGCTTTAATTTAAGTGAGTAAAATATCTTGAAAAAGAGAGGGTTTGTTTCTGGTTTTAAATATTGGCATATACATAAGTATAAACAAAGTTGAAGGATAGTGGGATATATTTAAAATTACTTCCATCTGCAAAATGCTGATTTACAGAAATATCTCAAAGTATTTTGTAGTCGTTTTTATTTTGCTTTTTTTCGCCTAAGTATACAGAAATCATCATCCCCATCCATAAAGTTAGAAGCATAGTATTTCAATTCCAATCACAGTAATATAATCATGAAAGTGATATTTGACTGGTAAATCATAACTTATACATATTTTCACAAATCCCAGTGAGTTACACATTCAGCAAATATTGGGCATCTATTCACAGCCATGTGTTAGGCACTCAGGGAACAGGAAGCTTGCCCTTTAGGACTTGCCCTCATAAGGAGCTAACCCTACTGATATCTTGATCTCAGACTTGTAGTCTCAAGAACTTTGAGATAAATTTTTGTTGTTTAAGCCACCTAGTTTGTGGTACTTTGTAATGGCAGTCCTAGCAAACGAATGCACCAACTAGTAGGTCAGTTTTTTTGAAAGACAAAATGTATTGTTTGTTTTTAATTTTTATAGTGATAAAGAGGTCAATTATGCCTCATATCTGTGATTGAAAATAATCATACAATGTAAACATTTTTGGAAAAAAATTCCTAAGTTTATCAGCATTTAAAAACATTGTGTCATATGCAGAGAAAGGTGATCATAAATCATATGCTGATGAAGTAATTGAAATACTTGATTTTGGTTCTCAAAATATAAAGCATTTACATTCCAAGTATCTTTGCAGTGTTAGTGTTATGTTGTATCATAATGCAATTCATGCTGGATAAAAGTTCTTCTAAAAGAGAAAATGAACATTAACACAAAACAAAAAATCTGAGTAGTTTTCTGCTAGTACAAAGTCCATCTTACCTTACTTTTTTAATTTGCACCTAATGCTGGCAAAACCAGTTCTGTAGCATAGGTAAATAGCCTTAAAATATCTTTGAATCAGTCCTAAATTTTACCCTGGTCCCTCAAGTCATAGCACTATTTATCTTTACATTCTTTTTTTTTTTTTTTTTTTTTTTTTGAGCCGGAGTCTCACTCTGTCACCCAGGCTGGAGTGCAGAGGCGACCTGGGCTCACTGCAACCTCTGCCTCCTGGGTTCAAGCGATTCTCTTGCCTCTCAGCCTCCTGAGTAGCTGGGACTACAGGCATGCGCCAACACGCCTGGCTGATTTTTGTATTTTTAGTAGAGATGGAGTTTCACCATGTTGGCCAGGCTGGTCTCGAGCTCCTGGCCTCAAGTGATCCACCCGCCTCAGCCTCCCAAAGTGCTGGTATTACAGGCATGAGCCACCGTGCCTGGACACGTTACATTCTTAATGCCAAATGAAATGTATAATTGGGAAGATTAAAAATGAATATTTTTCAAAAGAAAAAAAATAAATTTTCTAGTTATTAAAATCCTTACCTTAGTATGTGTGTAGTACTTTCGAAAGAAAAGAAGGAAAGAGAAAGCAAAACAAAACAAAAATCAAAATCATCCAATAACTTGAATATTTAATACACTAATATCAGTGGTTTCTTTGGTATTTATTACTGGTATACATTACAATTATTATATACTTGATTTTTTTTCTGTATGTGTATTAAGAGCTTATTGTTTATTAGTCATATTACTAAGCTCTGGGATAAAATGTTAAAAAATTTGTATAAAGTTTCTTACATCAATTATATTTCTGTTCTGGCCATGGGCATGTGATATTTGCACACATAATGATTTCTTGATAACAGCCAAGGAGAAAGCAAAGTTAAATTGTTTGGATTTGGACATCCAGGAAGTGGCTTGTTGTCTCAGACCTGAGGGATACTGGGTGATTCTTGCCAAAGAATTAGGGGGATACAGATCTTAAGTAGAAGGAGCAGGGTGTGTGAAGGCCCTGAGTTGTGAGATTTTAGTGCATGTTGGAAACAAAATTAGGTCAATGTGGCTACAGCATTGAATGTGGAGGCTTTGAGGCTGGAGATATTGGTGGGGGCAAGGTTCTGCCAGCCACTGAGGGCATGCTAAGAATTGTGACTTCAATCCAAGTACAAAACTCTCTAACTTTAGAGTATAATAAAAGGAGACTCAGTCTAGCTATCTTAAAGAACAATGTTAATCTTTATTCTGGCATTCAAAAAAGGGCTGGCCTAGAACTTCTATGGAATGTGCTGGGCAGAAGGCTTCTTTAAATATCTTGGCTCCAAAGTTTCTCAATCACAGAACTCATTAAGAATTGTACTATATCGTATTATTGATGTCTTGCTGAGGTCCCCCTATTATGGTTTCTGTCATTTATTGTCTTTTCTCCACTGAAAGCATTGTCTTCCACCTGCAGGTGGTCACCAGCTAGGTTAGTCATTCTAGGAATTGCTGTGGGAAGAAGTGTTCTCTTGCCCCTCAGGGTTCATCACTCTGAGATGTGTCATTTTTTAAAATCAATTTGGCTTTTTCAGTAGAAATTCATATGGACAGTTTCTGGTAATAAAATCCTGAATCATGCTACAGAAAACTGAGAAACATTAATCTCAAGGCCTCAGGAAATGGGTTTTAGCTTATTATAACTGTTTACATATGGGACTGCTACTATATTTTTCAGTGTGTAAACCTAGATGTCAAATGAGTTAACTTGATCAACGGGCAACATGATTACTCTGTGCTCATTTCTTTTCTAGGGTTAAGAGTCTCACTTCCAAGGGTGGGCGCAGTGGCTCACACCTGTAATCCCAGCACTTTGGGAGCCTGAGGCAGGTGGATCACCTGAGGTCAGGAGTTCGAGAGCAGCCTGACCAACATGGTGAAACCCCGTCTCTACTAAAAATACAAAAATTAGCCAGGCCTGATAGTGCAAGCCTATAATACCAGCTATTCAGGAGCCTGAGGCAGGAGAATCACTTGAACTGGGGAGGTGGAGGTTGCAGTGAGCTGAGATCACACCACTGCATTCCAGCCTGTGCGACAGAGTAAGACTCTCTCTCAAAAAAAAAACAAAAAACAAAAAACAAAAAACGAAAAAACAAAACAAAACAAAAAAAACTTACTTCCAAATAAGAGAAAGTTATAGAAGTCATAAGCCAATAATACTTCCTTTCCTTTAATCCCATTTAACAAGCAATTATATTAAAACCCTAAGTCATCTGGGTCTTTTTTTTTCCCACTTGATTTAAATGAGTCTTAAGCTTTATTGCTTTTACTTATATCTGATCTGTGGACAACAAAAACTACCTAATACAACGACAAAAACAAAAACAACAAATACTTTACATAACCCACAGTCTAAGCATCATAAACTGTAAGTGATGTGGCACTGAATGAATACTTTTTATTCTCCTCATTTTTGAATAGGTGAATCTTCTTTACGTTGTGTTTTTAATCATGTATCTCGTCATTAAAAATGACGCCTTGAAAAATTATTCTATAATCAATATACCGCAGGGTTTCTAGAGTCCCAATTCATTAAGGATGGCTATTTCAAGACAAATTCAATATTCATTGTTTAAAATTCGTTGAGTTCTAATTATCTTCAAGGTCATAGAAGTGCTTTGTTATTTTGATGGGAGTGTGTACTATGACTAATATATTTATTCTTAGCCATTTACAAAACGGTTTATATGTAAGAGTTTTATGTCAATAAATTTGAGCAAATTAGACAAAGGAGTGTTCTATTTCAATTCAAAGATAATTTTAATTCACTAACTCTTAGCTAGATTAATGGTCCTACTAAAAATTAAGCACTCCCCAGTGCATGGTATGTGTACCAGATGACCTCATTAAATAGGTATATGCAGAACAGATGCCTCTATGACCTGTCTCCAGATTTACTGAGCAGGGAGTGTCCTTGTTAAGTGCCCCTATGATCAGTGAATGAATTTCAAATTGGAGACACAAGGACGATACTTCTTCATGGGATATTCTATGTAATTTGGATATTTCTCTGTTCAGTTCTCTCTGCAGTTTGGTAGAATTTGAAATGTAAAAGAGATTCATCTTTTGCTGATGAATTTATCATTTTCTTACAAATCAATAGATGCTTGATTTTATGGTCAGAGTTTCGTCTTTGAATACAGTTTTTTGTTAGCGTACCCTTGCTTTGCCAGACGGTGGAGATTGGTGTTTTAAGTTAATTTTTGTATATTAGCACATTTAAAAATGACACCTGATTTGATTTGAATTATTCCATATATAGAATGTATGACTCTAAATGCAGTTTTTTATAACATACACACACACACACACAGAGATATACACCTTTAAGGCATTTAATTCAAACCATAATTGTTTTACTGTTGCTTCTGCTATTGTTATTGGCATTATGGGACACAGCTAAAAAATGATGTAGCTGTGGAAACACTGCCTGATCTTTTGACATGCTACTATTGATGCCTCTATGCGCAAGAAAGTTCAATGTAAGTATAAAGTAAAATTGTAAAATGAATTTTCCAATGATGTATTTTAGGTTGTTGGCTTTTTTGTTGTTTCGTCTTTTACTTTAAAATCCAAAGGAAATTTAGAATGATTTTGGAACCAGATTTACATTTGAAATATTATAAATATATATACTTTTAAGCCTATGGCAAGCTAAAATTTGTTTACAAGTGTTTAATGTACCCAAAGCATTATTAGATGAAGTCAGTTTTCTTAATGTTTCTATGGAAATAACTGAATTACTGTGTTATTGATAGGAAGTGATCATTTGATCTTAGCAATGGAGAGAACTACAGCATAACTGTAGCATGTGTTAGAGATACTCATTCCACTGGGGGTGTTACCTTAATGTTAACTAAATGTTATATTGCTACTGGAAATCATTAAAAATATATGCATCTGTTTAAGTAGGTTTATGCAGATATGGAGTATAAATATTAAGAAAGGAGCTGTATGCATAAACACTTTTTTAAATTATTGCTAATATACTTGTTTAAAAATACATATATTTATTATAAAATTATATTTAAATATAACAAAATGTATTACCCAGTAAATTTAAAGGCAAAACTTAATTGTTTGATTGTAACGATCTATCTTTAAAGCTGGCATGAGAGAAAGAATATTACTTCAATTAAAAATGCGTTACTAAAAAGTGCTCTTTTCTAGAAAAAATAAACTTCATAAACAAGTATGAAGAGGGGAATTGTGTACCACGTTTGAAATGAAACATGAGAACTATGTTAATGAATATTACAAGTATAAATTTTACAATATGCTACTGACATATATAGACAAATAATGGAATACTGATCTTAAAATATGGGCTACCTCTTTTATATAGGAATAATATGAATTACCATATGAATGTGCATTTTCCAACATTTCACTCAGTTCTTCTCAATATGTATTGAAAACTTTGGGAGAATGCACACTCTGATATTATGCAATGCATTCTATAGTCTTTCTTGCATCATCCTACTTTTCACAGACCCCTCTTTAAACACTGGTAAGACCTTTGTATAAATCTAACATAATTATTCTACTTATATTAATTACATACAATTGTTTTAAATTCCTATGAAGAAAGAAAAAAGTAGACTTGCATAAATTATTCTAAGAACATGAGAGAAAAAATAAAGTGGCAGGGCCAGATCTATTTCTCTGTTGATAAATTAGAATCAGTATATGTTTTCTTTGCATATAGTTATATAATCAAGGGAATTATGGAATATAGCCCATTGACCCTTTTGTGTGGTTTATAATAGAGATGGATGATGTATATTGGGGCAGAGGAATTGGGTCAGGATGCATTAAAAAAAATGAATTTCTTGTCTTCTTGTCTTCCAAAAAGTGCTATATTTTTAAAGCTCAGTTTCTTGATGAAAGAAATAACTTTCTGATTGAGGAACTTGGTTTTCATGTATGTAAGGTGTTCATTTAACTTTTTGTGAAAGATGTACATAACCAAATAAAGACTAATTAATTATGTACCACTAAAATAATAACTTTTTTTTCTTTTTTTTTTTTTTTTTCCAAGACGGAGTCTTGCTCTGTCGCCTAGGCTGGAGTACAGTGGCGCTTGGCTCACTGCAACCTCTGCCTCCCGGACTCAAGAGATTCTCCTGCCTCATCCTCTAGAGTTGCTGGGATTATAGGCACCCACCACTGTGCCCGGCTAATTTTTTGTATTTTTAGTACAGACTGGGCTTCACCATGTTGGCCAGGCTGTTCTGGACCTCCTGACCTCAGGTGATCCGCCTGCCTTGGCCTCCCTAAGTGCTGGGATTACAGGCCTGAGCCACTGCACAACAGTGTCCTGTGGTAGTCATGGTATTGCATTTTTTTTTTTTTTTTTTTTTGAGATGGAATCTAGCTCTGTAGCCCAGGCTGGAGTGCAGTGGCACAATCTTGGCTCACTGCAACCTCCGCCTCCCAGGTTCACGCGATTCTTCTGTCTCAGCCTCCTGAGTAGCTGGGATTACCGGCATGTGCCACCACGTCCGGCTAATTTTTGTATTTTTAGTAGAGACGGGGTTTCACCATGTTGGTCAGGCTGGTCTCGAGCTCTTGACCTTGTGATCTGCCCGCCTCGGTCTCCCAAGGTATTGCATTTGTATGCAATGACCAATGACTTATCATTATTACGCTCCTCTTTTGTATTATTATCTGCGTAACGGGTGCTACACACTTTTTCCAAGTTGTTAATATTCCAGTTTGTGAAGTCACTTTATATGTATCTAAAATTTTCATACCACCCATTATTGCTTTTTTCACTACTAGTTCAACCTTGTAGCTCATACTAAAATATAAAAGTACTGTCATATTTCCATGGCCAAATGCTTTCCTGGAATCACTCTGCTAAGTTGATACTTTCTAGTTTCCAAAGGGATGCAATTTCATGTGACTTTAAAAACTGATTTTATAAGATAATGTACTCTAGCTAATTTGCATATGATTAAAATCCAATTGTAATTATATTCACTATGGAGAATATTCAGAAACTCATGGAAACTCTGGAGAGTTTTTCATACATTGTGTGTTATGTCCCCATGTAAAAATTCAACTGAAGCTAGTTGAATTCACTAATCCTTATCTAAGAAGAAATATAGGTGATTTATTAATATGTACTTAATACTGAAGTGTCTTTCATTGTATATATCAGTTCATTTTCTAGGAGCAGAGAGAATGTAAATTATATATGAATAATATTTTTATTTAACCTTTAAAATTGCAGAAGAGACCCTTTAGGTTAAAAATGTGTTAGCTATCAATATCATCTCCTTCCTTAACTTAACTATTTTCCCGGAGTAGTAATTGCAAACCAAAAAGGTCTAATTCTCTTTCTGATAGCACAGAAAATGTTTTCTGTCATAGACTACCCATAGTATAGTAATACCTCTTTGCCACAGGTAAGTTCTAATACCTGGTGATGATTCCCCAACTGTGTACCCACTCAAACACTTTTCGACCTACCCTTCCTTTAAAAGATGTTTTGAGGAATTCCAGAAATAAAATGTATGACACAAATTATGGGACTAGGTTAATACCATGATGCCTGTACTTTTGAAGGCAGGGAAATGATAAGTGGTAAAATGAGACATTTCCTAGGGGTAGAGGTACAAAGCTAAAAAAGAAGGAAACCCAGACTGAATTTTACATTTCTTATTTCCAACTCCTCTTGATGTCTACCTGGAAAATTTTCCAATCTTTAAGCATTCAACTGCAGTGAAATATCCTCTGGGGACCTTCTGTGACATCCCAAGACAGAGTTCATCACCCTTTTTTAATAGTGTCCTGTACTTTTCTTATCTTTCTATTGTTGCTTTTAAAACATATTTTCTTGCAGTTACCTTCACATGCACTGTGAACACCGGCAATTTAATGTGTTTTTGTGCATGTGTATGCATGCACACTAAATAAGTTCCTTGCATGCTAAAAAATGTTTCAACCTACAAAATAAATAGTAATGTCATTGCCTGGTTCGTGAAAATTGCTGATAATAGATTTCACAGAACCAGGAGGAACTTATAAAGATCAAGCTCCAGACATATTACTATGGAGGCCAAAATATCAAAGAATAAAACAAAAAATGAACAACCCATTTATAAAAGTACACACACCTATATAACCTGATATATGTACATAGTGTATATATATATATATATTATCTAATATGTAAATATGTTATCGATTTATGGAAAATCATGGCACAAATAGAAGATAGAAAAAATAAATTGTTAAATGACAATACAAAAAGTCTTTAACTGTCAAAATGCCATATAATTAGATGGATGCACTAATATAACAAACAGAAACTAATGAAGGAGGAGTAATCAGCAGTGATGAAAGGGTAGACAGAGGGCAGTGGAATTGAACAGAGGAAGAGGGGGGTGAAATGAAGGCAAGAAAGTAAGGAAAACATGACTATTTAAAGTGAGTAGTTGGAGGCTAAAAGGGAAGTTGCACCAAGTTTGGGACTAACATGTGGTAATAACTGTGTTCTTCATGTTATAGGTAAAGAAGTCATTGACTACTTTTAAATAGGGAGATTGGGTGGTCAGTGTAGAGTTGCTGGGTGAGCAGAATGCATAAATGTGCCTGATTAACTAAAGATGGCAAGAATTATGGATATTCAAATAGCCTTTCCCACCTCTGTTGATGAATTGGTAGTAACCTACATCCTGTTGGTAAGTAGTCAGTCTAGCTAGGAACGGGCTATCCAATAAATGTTGTGAGAGGAAAATGGAAAGTAGTTAGATATTACATTTGAAGAACAATTAATAATTTGAAATGCCTCTAGGGAGCTTGTAAAATTGGTAGGATGACAGTAACATTAAACAGAAGGAAAAGAAGGCAAATGGGAAATAAAGTTTTGAGAGTACATTTCTAAACTTAGTGAATTAAATTGAGGGTTATTAAAGAGGAAATTTGAGCCAGCTGATTACAAACACATAATCAAAGCTTCTGAGCAGTCACAAAATGAGATAAAGGTTTCAGTGTTTTCACGAAAAACTGATATACGAATTCCTGTGAATAAATGAGATCTTCAAGAAAGAGAATGTAAAAATTGAAGAACTTAAGGCATGTTGTTCAATCTTAGGGAATAGACATTTGAAAGAAAAGGAAGGAACATGAGGAATGAAGGGAACAAATGAGAAACATGTGCCTGCTATCAGTTTATAGTTAGTGAAGCAAATTGGTAAAAATTGGCGAATTTTATGGGGTTATTGATGACCCAAACTCTCAGCTTCTTTGTAAATTAGGAATTTTTCAAAATAAAATATTCTGGGAGATGGTAAAACAAATGTGGAGAAAGCAAGTCCAGAGTGCAGAGCTCAAGCTAAAAAAAAAGCATTTGATTTTGTGTTTGAGAAGATAACACTTGATATTTAAGATTTTCATTCCTTTAAAGTGAAGTTGCGGGCATTGCATTGAAAAAGGTTTATGCAGCTATAGCATTGACATATAGAGTTAGAAGTTAAATTGAAAAATAAAGTTAGAAGTGAAAATAATTTATAGCCATCCGTCATAATATTAACTTGGTTTTAATATTTTTTTCCTCTGGTTTTTCAAAAAGTTGTGGAAATTGACGAAGTGTAATTATTCTAAGATGGAATAATTAAAATGGCATTTTAATAAGCAAATGTTTGAACATCTGCGGAAAAAAGGGAAATGGAAAAAAGATTCAGTAAATGTTAGCTACATAATAAAGTGTATACTGCCCAATTATTTGTCATATCTATCTATCTATCTATCTATCTATCTATCTATCTATCTATCTATATTTTTTTGAGACGGAGTCTTGCTCTTTCGCCCAGGCTGGAGTGCAGTGGCGGGATCTTGGCTCACTGCAAGCTCCGCCTCCCGGGTTCACACCATTCTCCTGCCTCAGCCTCCCGAGTAGCTGGGACTACAGGCGCCCGCCACCACGCCTGGCTAATTTTTTGTATTTTTAGTAGAGATGGGATTTCACCGTGTTAGCCAGGATGGTCTCGATCTCCTGACCTTGTGATCCTCCCGTTTCGGCCTCCCAAAGTGCTGGGGTTACAGGCATGAGCCACAGCACCTGGCCTATTTGTAATATTTTTGAGGGTAGCAAATATGACATGTTTAAATGGAAATGGAATTGTTAGAAACCACATAACCCATGTTGGCTTCTTTTTCAGTAATATATTGTAAGGAAAGAGTGACCATGTATATACTGGCTGCCTCTAAAATGTTTCTCTTACATCAAAAATTAGCTAAGATCTCAAGGACAAATCTAAGATCTTCATTTAAGAAATACTTACAGAAAACTTACAAAATTTTAAAGTTAAAATTAAACTATTATAACATAGAGGAATGGAAGGAAAAATGTTCAGTGGCATTGTATGACAATGTAATATATCATTAAAAAGTTTTATAGAGGAGCAGGTAAATAAATTAGACTTTTTGCTGGTAGGGATATTACCATCTACAAAGGGAAATGGATCTGAAAATGTTTCATTGAAACTTTCAAACACGGAAATTCTGCTTGTATTACTAAAAGAATACAAATTGTTGAGTGCCCATTATTAGTGTAAGTTGTCTAAAATTTACTGCTGTAAATTTTACAATTTACAGCAATTAGATGGGTCAAGCTAACACTCGTTCTTTCTTGTTTCCTCTATCTTTTCTTCTTGTCCAGTCTGATTTTAATAAAATCAAATTAGATTTTTGTGACAGAATCAATGCAGGGAAACTATGAAGGTCGTGTCTCTGTTGATGATGGTGGTGATGGTTTTATGTGTGTGAAACTCTTCATCATTCTATAAAGACATGCACACATATGTTTATTACGGCACTATTCACAATAGCAAAGACTTGGAACTAACCCAAATGCCCATCAGTGATAAAGAGGATAAAGAAAATGTGGCACATGTACACCATGAAATACTATGCAGCCATAAAAAAGGATGAGTTCATGTCCTTTGCAGGGACACAGATGAAGCTGGAAACCATCATTCTCAGCAAACTAACACAGGGACAGAAAACCAAATACTGCATGTTCTCACTCATAAGTGGGAGTTGAACAATGAGAATACATGGACACAGGGAGGGGAGCATCACACACCGGGGCTTGTTGGTGGGTGTGGAGCTATGTGAGGGATAACATCAGGAGAAATACCTGATGTAGATGACGGGTTGATGGATGCAGCAAACCACCATGGCATGTGTATACCTCTGTAAAAAACCTGCACATTCTGAACATGTATCCCAGAACTTAAAGTATAATTTTTTAAAAAAAGGAAAAACAAAGAAATACAGTTCATTTTCTTATATTGATATTGTCCTGCAACAAAGCTGGTTTGATGTATTAATGCTGTGCATGATAAAGATGCTCTTCTTTTTTTAGTATGTATGTTTTTAAATTTTTCTTGGCTTTAGTGCAACATTGAATAGAAATGGTGAGGACAGATGTATTTGCCTTGTTCTTCATCCTAGGAGGAAAGTGTTCAATATTTCACCATTAATTATGTTGTTAGCTGTAGAGTTTTCACAGATACCTTTTATTAAAATGAGGAAATTTCCTTTTATTCCTGGTTTGCAAAGAATTTGTGGATTTTGTTGTTGTTTTAATATGTTTTGTTTTATTTTTATCATAAATGGGTATTGAATTTTATCAAGTACATTTATTTCCTGAGTATGTTGAAATAAACATATAGTTTTTCTCCTTTAAGAAAAATAAATAAAAATCTTCATGTTTAAAATGATGTAGCTTAAGAATATGATTGGCCGGGTGCGGTGGCTCACGCCTGTAATCCCAGCACTTTGGGAGGCGGAGGCTGGTGGATCACCTGAGGTCAGGAGTTAAAGAACAGTTTGGCCAACATAGTGAAACCCCGTCTCGACTAAAAATACAAAAATTAGCCAGGCATGGTGGCATCTGCCTGTAATCCCAGCCACTCAGAAGGCTGAGGTAGGAGAATCGCTTGCACCCAAGAGGAGGAGGTTGAAGTGAGGCTAGATCATGCCACTGCACTCAAGCCTGAGCGACAGAGTGAGACCCCATCTCAAAAAAAAAAAAAAAAAAAAGAATATGACCATAAAAATCAGCATTTTCAAAAGAAGTTCAATAAAAGTGTAATTTATATTACAAGGGAAATGAACTGAAAACTTTCTTCTCTAGTACTTTTATGGGATTTGTTTAAGCTGACTGTGCATTCAATGCAGCACATAATGAAACTTGGTCCCTTATAATTTACTAAAAAATAAACTTAAACAAAAAGCATGTTCTTCAGTTTCTGTTGTGATCTCCTTGAATGCTTTGCTAAGTAATTATTTTGGGCTTATACTTGCAAAAATTTGTTAGAAAATTAGAGCCATTTAATTTTTTTAACTATGTTCTTTTGTGAACATTTTGCTTTGTCTAGTTTTCCCTTTTAAAGATCTTTATAGTTCTGTCAGTTAAGTTTGAAACATGCCATTCCCTCTTCCGTCCTTTGTTTTTTCTGTAATCATCATTTGTTTTAAAACTGGGTCAGTCTATTTGATCTCACTTTTCTTATTCCCTAACAGTTGTAGATTTCACAATAAAGAATCCTCCTGATATTCACTAGTACATGTAAGTCACGGAGTTTAGTTTGTAGCATACTCACAACTAACTGTATGAAGATAAAAAACTGTACAGTTTTGTAATCGGCTTTTTTAAAAAAAATGCTCAGTGAAAATAACATTTTTGGCTTCAGCTGGTCTTTTGTCTTGGAGCAAAATGGGAAGAATCCAATAAGCCATTTATGTACATAGCTTCTTTCTCAGTTTTCTTCTTTCATTGAACCAGGAAGGGTAGTAGAATTGGAGGACTGTCCTTTGCAGAATGAGTACATTGACATAGAGTCTGAGGTGACTGCAACCTTGGCCCAATTGTTGAGGCTGATTTCTTTCCATTATCAGAGTTTGGTCATAAGAGAAAAAGAGGCAGTGGGTGGAGTGGAGAGGTCAGAAAAGTGAGGTTTTGAATCATTTTCTACCACATATATCATCTGTGATCTTGAGCAAGTTACTCAGCTTCTCTTGTTCTTAGATTTTTATTAAGGAAACTTTTCCTGTTTCCAAGAAAACTTTATGGCAACATCATTTAGATGAGGTGCCTGTCAGATTATTTATTCTGTAATTTGCAACTGATATGGTGATTATTTAATGTAAATTATGTGTGGCTTTGGAATTAACTTAACATTTTACTTCATCCCAGTATGTTCACATTAAATGATTTAAGCCTAAAAGAGAAAACATTGTGCCTTCTATTATAACTTCATTTTAATGATTATTGGTAGGATAGATCCTTGATAAACCTTGAAGGATAATTGAAGGATTATTGAGAAAGAAACATCTACTGGTCATTGTACAGAAATAAAAACAATAGACCTCTGTTACTCCATCTGTTTCTTGATTTCAGATTAATGAGGCCCACGGTGTAACATTTTGTAAATGAGAATGCCCATATGTAACAAATTTTATATGCTCTAAAAAACCAGGACCTTTGCTTTCATGTTAGCAATGCAAATTTTATAAGTAAAAACTAAAGAGAAGTACAAAATAAATATTATGTTTCTCCTGGAAGAGTAAATAAAATAGTTTAAACAAATAGAGGCAGTAACTCAAAATTTTAAGATGAATTTGAAATGAACTTTCATTGGCTCCAATAGAAACAGTTTCAGATGTATTTTAACTGTTTTTAAAAATAGATTATTTATAGGTAAACATTTTATATCACATAAGTATATTCATTTATTGGCACATTATTTTACACATTTACTCAATACTCTCTCAGGGAAAAAATTGATATGTAACTTTTACTGGCCAAGTCTCATCTAACATTTTTAAAATAAAGTATTGGTGAGGTGTACCAGTAAATTTTGGAGGTTACTTTATTTATAGAATCTTACAAGCAAATTTTGTTTTTTAGGTAATAGAAATAGTACCAAAATAATCTTAGTGATAGTAAAATTAAAATCAGTAAAATTCTAATGTATATTATACTGTGGATATAGCTTACTTATAAGTAAAAGATACTGTCTCACTTATAAGGGGAGTTTATTTGATTTTGTTTTATGCTAACCTATAACAAAATAGAAGCATTAATATTATTACCTCTAGTTTATTCTCAGCCATTTTTATTAGGGAAAAATATAGTGCATTCATGTATTAGAGTGCTCAGGTATATGTGTGTTTAATCATGTAAAAATTATAATTGTTAAAAAGATAAATTAGTTCATTTTATTAATTATCTTGCCATCCTGCTTTGTGCAGATGTAGCCAAAGGTGAAGAAGATTATAATATTCACAAACAACTCTTTATTTATTGCTGATGTTCCTTTGGCTGTAGAATGAAACAAAGCTTTATATAATTCAGATGTGTAAAAAATGTCATGTGTTGCAAATCAAAACCACAATGCAATACCATTGCACGCCGGTCAAAATGGCAATTGTTAAAAAGTCAAGAAACAACAGATGCTGGCGAGACTGTGGAGAAAAGGGAACGCTTTTACACTGTTGGTGGGAATATAAATTAGTTCAACCATTGTGGAAGACAGTGTGGTGATTCCTCAGGGATGTAGACCAGCAGTACCGTTTGACCCAGCAATCCCATCACTGGGTATATACCCAAAGGAATATAAATCATTATATTATAAAGATACATGCACATGTATGTTTATTGCAGCACTGTTCACAATAACAAACACATAGAACCAACCCAAATACCCATCAATGATAGATTAGATAAGGAAAATATGGTACATATAAGCCATGGAATACTATGCAGCCGTAAAACAGACTGAGATCATGTCTTTTGCAGGGACATGGATGAAGCTGGAAGCTATCATCCTTAGCAAACTAACACAGAAACAGAAAACCAAACACTGCATGTTCTCACTCATAAGTGGGAGTTGAACAGTGAGACCATATGGAAACAGAGAGGGGAAGAACACACACTGGGGCCTGTTGGTGATGGGGGTAAGGGAAGGGAGAGCATTAGGACAAATAGCTAATACATGCAGGGCTTAAAACCTCGCTGAAGGGTTGACAGGTGCAGCAGAACACCATGGCACAGGTATATCTATGTAACAAACCTGCATATTCTGGACATGTATCCCGGAACTTAAAGTAAAATAAAAAACAAACAAACAAACAAACAAACAAACAAAAAAAAACGTTTCTTTGGAATTCAGTTGCATATGAACTTCTTACTCTGAATTCCTGTTTCATCTTAGAGATGATTTTTGCTTTTATCTTAAGAGATAATTTCATTCATTCAATAAACTTTTAGTAAGACACCTCTATGAGTGAGAAGCTATGACAGAATTTGTAGAAATGTCAAAGATGAAAACACATTTCTGACCTCAGGAATTTATATTTAGGGGGAAAATAAGACTGCATGAAATTGTGCTAAAAGGATTTCTTATAATAAAATATTTTAAAGGGGTAAACAATGTATTACAGTAATTGGTAAGGAAATGAATATCATGTTTTCTAAATTCTGCTTTAGTGAAAATTCTCTTGCCCCCTTTTTTTTTTAGCCACTGCATTCTTTTCTTATTCAGGCCATCACCATGACACTCTTGTGTTATTGTTATAACTTCTTCCACCTCCCCTTTGTTTCTGCCCCCTACCCAGCTACTCTCTCCTTCACATTATCACTGGATTGTCTTCTAAAAGACTCATCTCCTTAAAAATATTGATAACTTCCCATCTCTATGACATTAAGACTATCTAGCCAGCTTACTCTAAGAGTCTGTTCACCATCTGGGTAACACTGTGCCTGTCACATTTTTCAAATATTCAGTGCTATAACTGTTACCTACATGAAACATCTGTTTTCTAACTTTATCCATTTTCTGTTCCTTGTGCTTAAAACATCCTTTGCTTGCTGCTCCTGCCTGGAACAATCATGCTTTTATTTAGAGATGCTACTAATGAACAAAATAATGCCTATAGTTAACAATAGTGTATTATGAACTTAAAATTTTGTTAAGAGGGTAGATCTCAAGTGTTCTTATATAGGCAAATGAGCTTCCCAAACAAAACAAAAACAAAAGGGCAAAGGAAACTTTTGGAGGTGATGGATATGTTTATTCCCTTAATAGTAATGATGGTTTTATGGGTGTATGTATTTGCTCAGTCCCATCAAATTGTATACATTAAACGTGCAGTATTTTTGTGTAATGATTACATCACATTAAAGCTATTATAAACAGATAAAATGTCCAAAAAACCCCTAAAGACATTAACATTTCACCTTTACCCCAATTAAAGACTTCCTGCTGGGGCACGGTGGCTCAAACCTGTAATCCCAGCATTTTGGGAGGCCGAGGTGGGCAGATCACCTGAGGTAGGGAGTTCAAGACCAGCCTGACCAACATGGAGAAACCCCATCTCCCCTAAAAATACAAAATTATTCAGGTGTGGTGACACATGTCTGTAATCCCAGCTACTTGGGAAGCTGAGGCAAGAGAATCGCTTGAACCTGGGATGTGGAGGTTGTAGTGAGCTGAGATTGGGCCATTGCACTCCAGCCTGGGCAACAAGAGCAAACCTCTGTCAAAAAAAAAAAAAAAAAAAGACTTCCTAAGTTGGAATTGATAAGATCATCAAAAAAAAAAAAAAAAAAAAAAAAAAAAAACAACATTGATTCATACCCCTAACATTTATTACTCTCTAAATTATTATAGAATTATTCAGGTAAATTTCCGTTGTGACTATCCGTGAGCTCCTGGAGCTTAAAGTGTTACTAGAGGCAGATTCATACTGTCTTCAGCAAACCTCAGTTCTTGCCTCCTCAGAAGAAAATGTTCGACCAATGGGTATAAGGCAGAAAGGGAGATTGAGGCAAGTTTTAGAGCAGGAATGAAAGTTTATCAAAACGCTTTAGAACAGGAATGAAATGAAGTAAATTACACTTAGAAGAGGGCCAACCAGGAGACTTGAGAGATCAAGTTCACGGTTTGACCTTTTGACTTGGAGTTTTATATGATGGCTTACTTCCAGGATCTTGCGTTACTTCGCCCTGGTTCTTCCATTGGGGTGGGCTGTCCACGTGCACAGTGGCCTGCTTGCGCTTGGGAGGGGAGCATGCACCGTGTGTTTACTAGAGTTGTACGCATGCTCACTTAGGCGTTCTTCCCTTACCGGCTGAATGCTCCTAGGAGGTCATTTACCAGTTAAATTCTGCCATTTTGCTTCTTAATGCACATGCTTGAGCTCAGTCACCCAACTCCTGAGATCTTGTCGGGAAGCTACTGAGTTTCAGGTGTTTTCTATCTATTGGGAGCGTGCCTTTCCCTGACGCCGGCTGTCACCAAGTATTATTTTAGAGAGACAGTTAACAACCACCTGACCATCACCTGATGGTTGCCTGACATTCCTGGTGTGTGTTGAGGTGGAACCATCCGTCCTGCCAATTCCTGACTAGCTACCTACTGTAACAAAAAAGACAATGTATTACTTATTAAGAATTCTCAACTGGGCATGGTGGCTCACGCCTGTAATCCCAGCACTTTGGGAGGCTGAGGCGAGCAGATCACATTAGGTCCGGAATTCAAGACCAGCCTGGCCAACATGGTGAAACCCCATCTCTACCAAAACTACAAAACTTAGCCGGGCGTGGTGGTGCGTGCCTGTAATCTCAGTTACTAGGGAGGCTGAAGTAGGAGAATTGCTTGAACCCAGGAGGTGGAGGTTGCAGTGAGCCGAGATCTTGCCACTGCACTCCAGCCAGGGTGGCAGAATGAGACTCCCTCTCAAAGAAAAAGAAAAAAAAAGAAAAAAAATTATCTCATGCCTTTATACCTATCAGAGCTAAAAAACAAACAAACACCTTATTGATTGCAGTAAGTATAGAAGTGCTCTACGCATTCAATAATTGCTCAGTAATTTCTAATTTAAAAAAAGTTTTGGGCCGGGCGCGGTGGCTCACGGCTGTAATCCCAGCACCTTGGGAGGCAGAGGCGGGTGGATCAGGAGTTTGAGACCAGCCTGACTAACAAGGTGAAACCCTGTCTCTACTAAAAATACAAAAATTAGCCGGGCATGCTGGCAGGCGCATGTAGTCCCAACTACTCGGGAGGCTGAGACGGGAGAATCGCTTGAACCCGGGAGGCGGAGGTTGCAGTGAGCTGAGATTGTGCCACTGCACTCCAGCCTGGGCGACAGAGTGAGAATCCATCTGAAAAAAAAAAAAAAAAAAAAAGAATTGTCTCATGCTTTATACCTATCAGAGCTCAAAACAAAAACAAAACAAAACAAAACAAAAACACCTTATTGATTGCAGTAAGTATAGAAGTGCTGTATGCATTGAATAATTGCTCAGTAATTTCTAATTAAAAAAAAAAGTTTTGGTCATCTTATGACCATTGCCATAGGTGGCATTTGCCTTAAGTGTCGTGTTTCATAGACTAAATTCTCTACCACGATAATTAAATTTAGTTTTAAAAGTAGCTAGCTCAATAAAAATTAGGTTTCATTTAAATAAAGTCTTCTGTAAAAGTTATACTGATTATTACTACCACCTATGCTATTTTTACCACTGCTATTACATCATTATATCATTGCTTCCAATACCTAAAATGTTTTATATTTGCTATGCATGTAGAGGGTACTTTGGAGGTAACCTGAGGCTTTGATGCCAACTGAAGGTTTTACTGGGCTGATTTATTGTGTTCATCTTTATGTCATGTGTTTTTATGTATTAGAACTGCAGTTTTCTCCTCTCCATCTTTTTGTTCTAGCTGTAGTGCCTGCCTTAGATTTTCACAAATTCACCATCTCTCTTAGGTATTTGAACCTTTGTAGTTCTGTTTCCTCTCCCTGAGGAGCTCTTCCACTCTGCGGGACACCTATGTAACTTTCAGAATTGAGGTCAAATATCCAGACATCCTGTACTCTGGAAAGCTTCCTAGTTTCTCTTTTTAGAAATCTGAGTTAGAGGTCTACTGTTTGCTCCTTGAGCAGCCTTTAATTCTATCAAAGCATTTGTCAGAACAGAATATCTCTGTAAATTTGTCTCTCTTGCTGGCTTATGCATTTTTGAGGTCAGGAAGCTCTGTTATAATCAGTAATAGTAGTAGTAACAACAGCAAGAGTACTAATAATGGCAGTACAGTAGTAATAACATTTATATTCCCAGCTTCTTAACGTGGTACGTGGAACCTGGTCTGTGCCTGATATTTGGATAGATGACTGACTGAATGAATAAAGTTGTATCTTTGGTATTTGGTGGTACTTATTACCCCATTTTATTATTACTTTGCTGGTAATTATTATTTCCATTTAACAGGGGAGAAAACTGAAGTTCAAATTGTTGGAACTAGTTTTTTATAGATATCCAAGCTGAACTTGGAATCTAGACCCAAGCTGAACACTATAAATCATCATTTTTTTTTTTGAGACAGGGTCTCACTCTGGTTGCCCAGGCTGGAGTGCAGTGGTGTGATCTCAGCTCACTGCAACCTCTGCCTCCCCGTGATCCTCCCTTCTCAGCCTCCCAAGTAGCTGGGACTGCAGATGCATGTCACCACACCCAACTAATCTTTCATATTTTTAGTAGAGATGAGATTTCACTATGTTGCCCAGGCTGGTCTTGAACTTCTGGCCTCAAACAATTTGCCCACCCCGGCATCCCAAATTGCTGGGATTACAGATGCGAGCCACCACCCCCAGCCTCATCTTTTTTAAAATTCTATTTTTTGAGATAATTATGGATTCACAGATAGCTGTGAGAAATTATGCCAAGATGTTTTTATATACTTTGCCCAGTTTCTCCCAATGACAGCATTTTGGAAAACGGTAATGTAATATCATAACTAGGATATTGACATTGATAAATTATACCTATCTTATTTAAATTTGCCCCAACTTTACTTGTATTCATTTGTGTATATGTTGGGGAGGGTGGATGGTGTCTTAGTCCATTAGGCCTGCTATAACAAAAACACCATAAATTGGGTGGCTTAAACAACAGAAATTTATTTCTTACAGTTCTGGGGGCTGGGAAGACCCAGATCAAAAAGCAGCCAATTTGATGTCTGTTGAGGGCTCACTTCCTGGTTTGTAGAAGGCCGTCGTTTTGCTGCGTCCTTACATGGCAGAGGGGCCAGGAGGCTATCTGGACAATCTTTTCAAAAAAGAGTGCTCATCTCATTCATGAGGGTTCTGCCTTCATGACCTAATAACCTCCAAAGGCCCCTCCTCCTAACACCCTTACCTTGGGGTTTAGGATTTCAACATGTGGATTTTGAGGGGACACAAACATTCATACCATAACTGGTGATAAGTTCTTAACAGTTTTATCATCTGTTTAGATTCCTATTAACCACTGTTGTCAAGATACTGAATAGTTACAATGTCACAAGTGTTTTTCATGTTGTTCTTTTATAACCACGCTCATTTCTCTCCTTCCTAACCCTTGCTTCAGTTTCTAACTCCTGACAATTACTTATCTGCCTACTATTTAAACAATTTTGTCATTTCAAAAATTTTATATAAGTAGAGTCAAACAGCAAGTATGATTTTTAAGTATGTATGATTTTTAAGTTTCTTCCAATTTGAGATTATTGTAAACAATAATGTAATAAAACATTAGAAATTTACTTTCATTTTTGCATGTCATATATATGGATTAAGAAAGTGTTGTATTTGGACACTTCCTCTTCATGCCATGGAGGTAGGGAATGTTAATTTTTCCCCTCAAGTCTTTTGTTTCCCAATTGTCTTGTAAGGCACTGATAATGTAATTAGCATTCAGTAAATATTTGTTTATATGGATGAATAATTTATAGGAGTTAAAATTATAGAGCTTTATACTTAGGGCTTATAGTAAAAATAGTACCTTTTTGTACTTGAAAGTCTTGCTCATGTTAAATAAAATATAAATACAATGCTTGAATATTGGGCTTCAATAGTCACTGTGCTGGTGTGATTTTACAGGAACTAGAGAAACCTATGCACCCTTCCTTCTATCGCCACTTCTCCTCCACAGTTACCATCTTCACTCAATGGGACAACTTCTTCCATTAACACAGGATTATGAAAACCTGAAATTGAATCTCTTTATTCAAAATATACTTGATTAAGTTAAAGCCTGTACAAAAATCTTGCAAAGTTATTGTTGTTAATGTTGTTATTGTAATTAACCATTATGTGTGTCTAGTTAGGGTTTTTTTTTAATTATAAAGAATGGAGAGTTTCTTAATTTAACTTCCTTCAAAAAGGGAGTTTCTTGAAAGGATGCATGCACTCAGGAACCTGGGTAAAGAGCTTAGTGCATGGCAACTTGCCAGAGTGGACACTCTCTTCCCTCTACCCCTCCCTGCCCTTTCTGTCATGGAACTTTGCCCTCTGCACATCTGCTCTTATTATCTCTCCACTGGCTGGGTTCCTCAGCTTACACGGGCCTCTTATATTTCAGTTCCAGCCATGTTGCTGTCTCATGCTCGTTTTGCTTGACTTCTCACTTGTCCAGCTGGGCTCATGAGCCAAAGGCTGCTGTTCAATCTCTGGATGGGCTTCTTTCTTTTCAAATTTTCACCACCATTCTAGCTGTCGTGGTTGGAGACATGGGGCCCTAGGATGCAGAACACTAATGCGCCCTTTCTGCTAGGGTGTGAGTGATTACAGCTTTCTAAAGGCATGTGAAGACATCTTTAAAGACTCTTCCAACAATGAATAAAGATTAGTTTCCAGTTGTTTATTGCTATTTTCTTGAAAGTTAATATCACCTCACTGCTTTCAATCTGGGAGCAAATATTATTCAGCATATTATCTGCCTACTATTTAAAAAAATTTGGTATTTCAAAAATGTTACATAAGTAGAGTCAAACAGCAAGTATGATTTTTAAGTGTGTATGATTTTTAAGTTTCTTATTGTATATTAGAGAAAATCATAGGAGGAAATAAATTTATTAAGCACTGCAGAAACTATGTAAGACTTTCAGATTTAACTTAATGTGCTCAGATTTATTTAAAGGAAAGTATTAAGGGATTCTAATATTTCACTTGCAGTATGACCTTGTTATAGGAATACATTGAAGGCTTTCCCATGTGACTCAAGTGTAATATGGGACACATTCTTTACATGAGATAGAATGTTCTTTGTAATCAGTCCACACATTTCCTGTAAAAGAGATAAAAAGTGAGGGAAATCATGAAGATGATGTGTCACCTAATATGACTGATACTGAGATAGCAATGGATGCTTTGCATGACCATGAAATATAAAAGACAATCTTGAAACAGAAGACGACTTTGGTGACACAGAGGAAAAACCAAAGAAGGACAATTTAACTGAAGGGCATTTTATCCTTGGATTCAACAGCTCGTTTTGCAGACATGAGAGTCTATTCATAACCATTTACACATTTTACATTTACATTTGTATTTACATGAAAGGGACTATATAATTGGCAGAATCACATGCATACAGAAGACATCTGTTCAAAATATATGCTATAGCATACATGGTCAGAGAAAGTTTATCTCTGACACCATTTTATTTGTGTAAAATGAGGCCTGACATACATAGAGACTTGACTTTAGGGTATTTCAGAGATTAGAACCATCAAGAGAAATGAAATATTTTTCAGTGTAGTGAAATGTAACAACATCACAAATGGTAATTAGACTTTTTGAAGTATTTTTAAAAAAGAATGGTTTTGGGGTACTGAAATGTGCATCCTAAATGAAATGGACAGTTAATTTAACCAGAACGTGTGTGGCAGGCCAAACTTGTATTTGTGTGAAAACTGCAAAGATTATGGTTTAAGAGATTTCAGTTTAAATGCAAGGGTGTGTGTGTGTGTGTGATTTTCTTCCTATTCTTAATCTTCACAATTTTATTCAGTGTACTTATTATGTCTTGCTAGGATTTTTTTCAAATTGAATTTTATCTTTATTTTTTACAAATACAGAAATAACTCTATCCTTTTGATAGTGATATTGATCGTTTTGTAGACATATCTAACATTGTAACCTGTCTTCCCAGAAAGGTGACAAGAATGACATGAAAGTTTATATTAAGATTATGTGTGTGTGTGCGTGTGTGTGTGTGTGTGTGTGTTGTGTGTTGTATATTTTCCCTTAAGTCCTTTCATGGTAATCACTAGCATTAGAAAAGAAATGTCAGTTTGTAAAAACAGTCAAAGATAATCTCCACATTCTGCCTAGGATTTATGTTGTCTATTTTCTGTTTGCCCCTTTGGATTTCATCTGTTGTTTTCTGTACTATGCACTTGCTTCACGAAACTGACTTGTACTTTTGCCAGTTGAGATTGGCCAATGGTGAGCCAAGTCATGAGACCGAGGAGAAGAAAAAGGTCTGAGTATTTTTCTCCTAGCTCCCTGTTTGAGGTTGTGTTCTCATCTACTGTCGCTGCTCCCCTCATCAGAGCACAGTCCACACAGCTCTTTCTCCTCCTAGGTTCTGATAACCTGTTCTCCTATTGGTCCTTTGGACTAAGGAGTCGCAGCAGCTTTTCTAGTGCTCTCTCTGGTCCCTGACCTCTCCCTTGTGGTTCTTCTGTAGCTTGCCCAAAACTCTGTAATTAGTCCCTTTGTAAATAAGGTGTTATCTTAATTTGAGTGTGCCATCTGTTTCTTGTTGGGACCACTGGGAGTGTATAGCACTCTGGGTCACAGACAGGAATGGGCATGCAAGGAGAGAGGAAATGGTGGTTTATTGCATAAGGTACTAAGGATGCATCTCATTTAGATCCTGGTCTTGCAATTCAGACCAGTCTTCTGTTTGGCTCTTTCTTTGGCCCCTGGAAGGCTGAAATAATGAAGGTCTGCTTAACATAATCTCTGGCAAATCTGGTACTGGGTATGATCAATTGCTGTGTGATCACATAGGGAATCGATATAAGAGTCATATACATATGTCAGGAGTAAGTCATGTCGTTGCCTTTATCCATACTATCTGAATATCACCTTTCAAATACACATAAACTCTGTAAATTCACCTTGAAATAAATATTTTCTCATGTGTTTTATATATTGGAATCTTACAGAATGGTGTAGAACTGTAATTGCATATGGCTAGTATATGATGCTATATTAAATAATGATAAAATGCTTTAAATTTGTGTATACAATTAATAGCTTTCAAACAGTTAAATATAAACTGCATTAATAATCAATCCAAATGTAAAGAAAATATGCTAAATCTAGATCACTTTAGGGCGAGCATCATATCCTTTTTAAGCCAAGCATTTGTTAATAAAAATTGAAATAATGCAAAGCCAGATATTAGGTTATGCCATAATTGTAATTCACATATTAATAGAATTGTTTAATATACTACTATTCTTAACATCAAATTAAACATCTTCAATAACTGTATTTAAATTATATGTAATTGTGTATATGGCTGTAGGTTTTTAAGAAAATGTGCTGGGTTGGGATTCATTACATCTAGTGAGAATGAATTAAAAACATGATGCCAATTTTGTTTCCTCAAATTTTCGCATAAAGGAAAAGTTCAAACCACATATAACAACCTTCATGATCTATAATGTTGCATGCAGACAAATTTCATATAGACGTGCATTCCAGATTTTGTGTTTATGATTTCTTTCTTGAGGATAAAATATGGGGGGTTGTTGACTTTGACATTCAGGGCTTGGCAAACTTAGTTGAGCCTTTCCAGTCTTAAGAAGAGACATTCTTGGGGCCAGGAGCGGTGGCTCACGCCTGTAATCCCAGCACTTTGGGAGGCCGAGTCAGGCAGATCACGAGGTCAGGAGATCGAGACCATGTCTCTACTAAAAATACAAAAAAAAATTAGCCGGGCGTGGTGGCGGGCGCCTGTAGTCCCAGCTACTCGGGAGGCTGAGGCAGGAGAATGGCTTGAACTCGGGAGGCGGAGCTTGCAGCGAGCTAGATCGCGCCACTGCACTCCAGCCTGGGCGACAGAGCGAAACTCTGTCTCAAAAAAAAAAAAAAAAAAAAAAAAGAGACATTCACATTCTTAGGTACTGTTTTTCAGGCTTCAGGGATCATAGGTTTACAATTTTGGTATTTAGCTAAATTATGTCAATCATTTTTTTTTTTTTTTTTTTTTTTTTTTTTTTTTTTTTTTGAGACGGAGTCTCGCTCTGTCGCCCAGGCTGGAGTGCAGTGGCGCGATCTCGGCTCACTGCAAGCTCCGCCTCCCGGGTTCATGCCATTCTCCTGCCTCAGCCTCCCGCGTAGCTGGGACTACAGGCGCCCGCCACCACGCCCGGCTAATTTTTTGTATTTTTAGTAGAGACGGGGTTTCACTGTGTTAGCCAGGATGGTCTCGATCTCCTGACCTCGTGATCCACCCGCCTCGGCCTCCCAAAGTGCTGGGATTACAGGCGTGAGCCACCGCGCCCGGCCGTCAATCATTTTTTTTTAGTTGTTTTTTGTTTGTTCTGTTTTTGTTTTTAGCAAATCTGGCCATACTTCCACTGAATACAAGGATTACTTCAGAGAACTTATACTTTGTAAGAAAATAGATTCTGTGTTTGAAAATATGATTAAAAAATTACCCCAATAGAAATATTTGGGAACAGTTATTGCTAGTAAATAAAACTGCCTTTAAAATTATTTTTATTGTTGAAAAATTTCATCGAAAAGAATTTTGCTGTTCTCAAAGTTATGATGCAATTTAAAGTATAAGTGATTATTTTGGCCCAAAACCTATGAGAATTTTCTCTCCCTAATATGTCTATACCATCTGCTGGCTATTAGTGGCAATCAAACCCACAATACAAAAAATCAAATTTTGAAAAACCACACTTTTTTCCTGTTAGTTCCCTGAGCTCTGTCACTACAAATATTGATGTGGCAAGGCTGAATATTTCTCTGAACATCTATTTCAAATTGAAACTAAATGCCTGTGCCAGAATGACTTTATCTGGGATTTGAGCCTGTGTGTGCCTGACATCTAAAGCAACTGCTCTCTGCTTTCTCTTCTGTTTTCTCTACGTTTATATGGTTCAGTGATTGTGCCACCTGCCCCTCCTTCATTGCATCCTGCACTGAGATGTACCATGACTCTTTACCAAGTGCATTTAAGGTGTCTGGCCATGTGTTTCTGAAAATCAGCTACCGATGTATGAATGGTAAAAAACATGATAATATTATTTCTTCTGAGTTTATACGTATATGGCTTGTGTGCATGGAACAGCAATTCCTGGTTTAAAAATGGCCACTCTATTTACTTATTTTATCCAAGAGACCATATCGTAAAAGCAGGGAATACAAACTCAAAAGCCAACGAACACCAACACAGTCACCCAGCCACACCAACAACAAATAGGTAGGGATGCAAGGACTGGGGGTGGGAAATGGAAACCACAACTACCCTGCAACGACTTTCTACTCAAAGCATGGACCTAGGACCTGTAGCATCGGCAGCAACTGGACATTGATGGAAATGCAGAATCTCAGGCCCCACCCCAGAATCACTGAATCAGAATCAGCCTTTCACAATCTTCCTAGTGATGTGTGTGCACATTGAAGGTTAAGAAGCACTGCTTTTCTCTTATCTATTCTTGTCAGATATGCTGACTTTTTAAAATATTAAAAATATGCAGGTTTTTAATGGAGAAGGTCTTAATTTTAAAAACTTATTGTCTAATTCAGCTTTTTTTTTAATACTTTCTGGGAACACTAAAACATACTGAAAATGTCAATAGGCCTAGGGGCCCATTAGTTTTAAAAATCTGCATGTCAAAGAGTGAATATGAATATGGACAGTTTTATTCTTGTTATTTTCTGGGAATAGTGACATCTAAACAAAACTCTTGGTGGTAAAAAACCAAGCATTGCCATCAGTAGATATATCTTACTTCCTTTTCAAGAAATATCCTTTGCCCATTTTAGCTATAATGCTGCCTGCCTTCACCACTCTGCCCCCAGTGTGTATATCTATACAGCAGCTAGAGTGTCTCATTTAAAACTTAAGTTGAAACTATTCGTTTCTCCAGTGGCTTCTCTCTTTCCTACTCAGGAATAAAAGCCAGTACCTTACAAGCTTTTTGAGAGCACCTCACTTAGTTGTTCTTTTGGAAATGTATGTCCAGCCACCCCTGCAAGCTTGCAATTGTTTCAACCCTCTAGACAAACTCTGCCTCAGTATTCTCGCCTCAGATATGTGCCAGGCTTGCTGTCTTACCTATCCCAATCTATTTCTCAAATGTCATTTTAAGAATCTGGGCTTCCCTGATGAAAACCATAAATCAATAAAACACAACCCCACCCCCAAATTCTCCTCATTAATGCTTTTCTCCAGAGCATTCACTACCATTGGATGTCTGTAAGTTATTTCACTGATTTATTTGTTTACTCGTTGTCTTTTGCCACCAGAATGTTAGTTATTTGAAAGAAGAGACCTTTGGTCTCTTGTTCATGTTGTTTCCCCAATCCGAGTTCGATGCTTGGCACATAGACAATTGGTTCTCAATACTGTGTGTTGCATGAATGAATGATGGAATCCAAGCTTAAAAACTACATGACACTGCTCACTGAGGTTTTTAATTTGTTTGTTTTTATTAGTAGTACATAGTTGAAGGTGATTTTATTATGTAATTATATAGTTCTGCTGTAGCTTATTATTACAGTCTTTTTTTATTCTATGCATTAGATATACAACCTACTTCTGGGTTATTTATTTTTCTGCCATCTTGGAAATTTTTCATCCCTGTTGCTCACTTCCAAATGTGCCTGTAGCAAATCTTTTTTTCAATTTTTTTTAATTGACACACAAAAATTGTCAATGTTCGTTAAAGTACATAACGATTTTTTAATACATGTGTATTAGTCTGTTTTCACGATGCTGATAAGACAAACCCAAGACTGGGCAATTCACAAAAAAGGTTTAATTGGACTTACAGTTCCACGTGGCTGGGAAGGCCTCAGAATCATGGCAGAAGGCAAGGAGGAGCAAGGCCTGTCTTACATGGATAAGGATTACATGGATCCTTTACTGAGGATAACAAATATGATTCCAGGTTCTACTCAGTTATTAATCTAAGAAAGAGATTTGAAACTGTACATTACTTTCAAGTATACTAATTAGCCTCATAATTACCTGAAACCAAAATAGAGCACCCATATATCTTAAAATATAGAATGTAATTTATTCCTGTAATTAAGTTTCAATATTAGAAAATAGTTTTTTTTAAAAAATACTCTTCCTTTGACTTTTTTTAAATAAAATGCTGTGAAAATGTTCACAGCGACATCTTAAAAGCTAATATTCATTTTTGTACTCTACATTAAGTAGGGGCTTGGTTTTAGATACCTCTGTTTTTAGTGCTTAAAAGAGGGCCTGACAAAGTTGGCGCTTAATAAATATTTGAAAATAAACAAATGAATGAATCAATGAGTGAATTTCTGTTAGAAATATTTATTTGTGTATGGAATGGATAGACCTTGTACTAAATTCTCCGTGATACATGAAGAAATTGCCTGTGATCACAAGGGTCTCTTTATTGAAATGAAATAGGTGAATGGTTAGAACTCTTGACTAAGAGTTACTTAAAATGTACTCTTCTCAGCTTTGTTAAACAGTTTTATGTGGTAGATACAAAACTTTAAAGGGAGGAAAACTCTGAAATATCATTAATCTACTCTAATGATTTATGAATTTAAGTAGACTTCTTATAATATTTTCATTTGGGTGGAGTATAAATTTAAATATTAAAAATAATTATACATATCTATTTTATCTTTATATAATACAAATTCTGTGGCTAGTTTAGAAGAATTTACTGAATGAATAACATTATTAATTTTATCTGTCAGTTATACATATGAATATTTATTAGCATGAATAATTATTTTTATTTTAAACAATGGTGACTCATAGAAACTACCTGCTTTGATACTAGTAGAAGCCACACAAGTGAGTTACATTTTTCTGAATACTAATATTATGTCAACTGAATATCAAATTGTTGACAAAATATTTCTAAGTGGAAAACAAAATATGAAGACAAAGGAGTGAAATATGCTGGAAAATCTAGGACAAGAACTTGAGTGTCTTGATTCCTAGCTCAGACATATATATAAATGTGATACATAATTACATACCGTAGATGTGTTTCAAAGACGTTGAAATGCTACATAGCTCAATTAGTATATAATATAAAATAATAATGTATTTATATCTCTTTTATAAATATTTTTCTGTGAATGTCATTTGTTAAGCAAAAGTTTATTAATAATTATACAAAATATTAGAACAAAGCTAACAATGTAAGTTTTCAAATGTTCTACAGAATTTTTGCAACGAGTGGAATATCAGTAACTTGACACTGCCTGAGTCTTTTTAAATTTTCTCATGACCTTCATAACTTCGTCAAACCCAAAGAGATCAGTAAATATAGGGATCAGAGGAAGATCAGGAAGACAATTTGTTATGTCCCAGTAAATTATTTAATAAGAATAATAAATTGGGTCAAGGTTTCAATAAGGTGATGCTTAAGAACAGGCAAAGGATGTGAATGACAGGAAGGCAGACAGAGAGCCTGCCAACTGTCTCCTGTGTGGAGACTTCTTTTGTCTCTTCACCCTCTTCTGCCTCCTGGAAATAGACTACCTCTTCTTCAGGGAACTGTCCCTTTATCTTGTCTCATTAGGGATCCCAGTTACAGATGCTATTGGACATTGTCATTAATCCAAGAGCGAGCATGTACAATTCACTGCCATCCTCAAACATCTCGTCTTCTAACATTTATGTCTGTGAACAGCGAGTCCATTCATCCGTTGTCCAAATTGACATCTTGGCATTATCCTTGACATCACCTACTCAAAAAATGTATTAACAAATCAGGCAGATTTGACCTGTTAAAGAAAATTGTCTTTGGTTACCATTCACTATTTTTCCATCTTTAAAACTTGCATCACTGGGTAAGCCACCATGCTGTAGTAACCTTGTAACTGTCCACATCCATTCTAGAATTGCAGGTGTGATTATACCAGATTTTTTCTGCTTAAAAAAATAGTGACTTCTCATTAGTCTTGGGGTGAAGTCATAAGCATCTTAATGTAACAGTAATTCCCTTGATGTTCTTTGTCTGCAGTGCCTGATTTCTGCCTCCAAACCCAGCAGCATCTTTCTCTTTGTTACTGACATTGGAGTCTAGGCTCTAAATTACTGCCCTTTTTTCCAGTCCTTTAGTTTTTTCATTTGTGCTTCTTTGCCTAGAATGCTCACACTTTCCTTCTTTTGTTTACATTTTATCTAAAGTGTAATTTTCTCAAGGAAACATTTTCCTCAAGTAAATTTCTCTGAGTGGGTCAAATGCCTCTTTTCTAAGAATTCTTTTTATTTCTCATCAAATTGGTAATTGCAAATTTACATTTATTTTGTTTCCAGGGATATGTTCATGTCCATGAGAGGAGATCCAGTGTCTCATTTTGACACAAATTGTGTACTTAATCTTGATTATATATTTGATACACTCGATGCTAGGGAACTGCAGTTGAATACCAGGCAGTACATGCTGAATATTGAAAAAAATCAGAACTTGAAAATTAAAATTTGTTGATGAATGAAAACAAAATTCAAATGTTTGTCAGTCTTATATACACAAATATCCATTTGAAATGAAAGAGAAATCAAATTGTTTGAAAGACATGCAAACAACATAGAAAATACATTATCAACTGGATAGTTCAAGAAGGAAATGTACCAGGAAAAAGATGGAAATAGTATGCCCTAAAACATCCTTCAAAAAAGGTGATATAAGGACAGTTAATCTTTGAGCATTTTTGGTTACCTAAAAGCTAAACAATATACTCAGACATTGAGTATAATAATAGTTTATCTAGAAGATAAACTATTTATCTAGTTTAAACTATGATTTATCTTCTAGATAAACTGTTATTTAGAATTGCATGTGTAATTCAATAAATTGAAATTTTACTGGAGTAAAGCATTTAATGTGATTTTATGAATTTCAGTTATGTCAACATTTCTAAATATGTTCTCAGAATAAATGTATGCAGTGTTTTGAACTGTAAAAATCATGTTTATTTACAGGGATAACTTTCTGCAATGATTTTAGATATGACATTATAGGAAGGCTTACATAACGATGTAAGTGGGTCATGTTTAAAGACTTAATACTCAAAAGGTAGATTACCTATGAAGATTTAAGAAAATTTGAATTAAACATTTCTAATTGAAAAAATTCCATGGGGACATTAATCACAATCAGTGCATAATGAAGAATATTGGTATATATTAAAAGCATAATTGTTGACTTTTAAAAGAGTTTTAAGTTCCTCTGAACATTGATGTTCACTAAACTGGAGTTAATTAATTAGCTTTCTCTATATATAGATTAGTTAATAGTTGATTAGTCAAGTATTATAAATATTCCCAGAAGTGGTGCTGCTGTCTTACAGTGTCTTCAAGAAATGTGAAGTCAAGTCCGGTTATGGCTTATGTTTTTAGGTAGTAAATTATGTATCAGTTCTAAAATAGAGTTCAGCTTAATTGTTAAATAGTACAAATCAGCAAATTGATTCCTTCAATGCATATGTGCTCCAGTTTAATTTTCATTTGTGGACACATTTTCAACGCAAATCACAGGTGACCTTAATCCAAGGAAAAAATCCAAGGAAAAAATTTATACACATACATACCAGAGACTGTTGATAATAAAACTGAAGTGCTAGTGTAATTGATTATTGATTATGGTAAATGTATGTAATATTGTAAAAGTGATTTAAAGTTACATCTTGATCTGTCATCTTTCTATCTATCTAGCTAGCTACCTATCTTTCTATCTAAAGACACAGATAATTTTACCTTTTAGAAAAAAAAAGCAGGAAAAAACATCTTGAAGGATACAGATGAACTGCATGTCCAAAAAGTAAGTATGGAGGAAAAATAAGTAAGTGAGGCTAAATAAGTCCTTTAAGGAAGAAAAGATGATAAGATACTTTAAATATATGCTTATTTTTATAAGGAATGAAGATATTGAATACCTCAGAAAAAATAACTAGAAGCAAGGACGTGTGAATATAATAAAAACAGTAAATTTGGAAAATACTAAGTATTTGATTATCACCTATTTTGGAAAAATTGCATATCAGCTTTTACTTTCATATTTCTCAGAACTACTAGCTTTCATGAAGTATCTTTCAGTGAGCTGTGTTTTATTTATCTCCCTTTATATTATGAATCTAGCCCAGTACCTGATGCAGAGGAACCGTTAAGGGTTGGCTGTTGAATATTACTATATGTATCATTTTAAGTGAATTGCGAATGAGAGATAAGAAAGAAGAAACTATTGAGTCAGATATGTATCAAAAGTAATAAGAACAGAACATCTGTTTATGAGAAACAGGAAAGACTTCAATTACCCTATGGGACTATCCATGGAGAGCCTTCATTTATTTTGTCTTTGTCTTTCAGAAAACCTCTTAACTATTATTGTTAATTTCAATTAATAATTTGGATAATGCCACACATTCTTGTGAGCAAGGGTAACCTTGCTAGGTTCTTCCAGTTTTCTTTATTTTGGAAAAGATAAGTTGTTGACTTTAAATGCTATATATATATTTTTTTAATTTCCAAAGTGCTTTATTTGCATATGTGAATTTATTACATTTTCACTAGATATTAATGATCTCTGAAAGTGCATACAGACAGCCCTCACTTTGCACAGTAGTGGATTGTTAAAGTGGCAGTGCAAATTAAAACTGTGTAAACAAATCATTTGAAAACTTACAATTGTTCTGTGACATTTAAAATTCGTATCAAAGCATTAAAACATTTATTCCTCTTAGAAATGTGTAGAAAGATAAAAAACAAATATGTATTTAATACTCTAAAACATTAGAATTATTGAGAATTAAAATGTTTTTTTCTCTGTAAAATTCTTATCAATAATAGTTGAAGTAGTGTTTTCCTTCTCCTAGTATCATTTATTATTGATATCACAAGCAAGAATCTTTTCTATGCCTTGTTCGATGGTTATGTATCTTTCTAAGTTTGGATCAGCTTCCAACATTTTATTCTTCACTCTTTTAATATCATGGAATATCTGCAAGCGTTTATTTAATATTTGTGTGTGTGTGTGTGTGTTGGTGTTACTTCATCTGGAATGTTTACATCTTTATTTGCAAGTGTTTAATGTTTAGTTTTTTTGTTGGCGTTACTTCATCTGGAATGTCTATATATTTATTTGTTACAACCGGATTTCTCATTTATGCCAATGTCAGCCTTAACCAATTTTCTCTGACTTTCTATCTTAAAGCCTCTGTAATGGAGACAGTGTCAACATCCCTAAGCCAGTTATTTCTTCCATAACTCCATTTACCTTTGATTTCAATTTCACTTACAGCATCATCATTTTAGTTTCTCCCTTGAACTTTTATTTTTGTCGGCCAATTCCTTCTTTCATTATACATTTTTGGTAAACATCACGTGGGTTTTTCACTGGGAAACAAAGAGGTAAGGCAACCACAGGCTTTCCCTTCTGCACGTGAATTGAATACATGCTCAGCAGCCAATCAAAAACAGACTATGAAGAAGTGAGGTGATTGGTCATCGGTCATGATAAGCATCTGTTATTTACATAATAATCCATGTGCTGAAGAGTTAGCAGTGAAATTTATACTTTATGCCAGTATAGTCAATATACCATAGTAACTGAAAGTTGAAATGTGTTATGGGAAGCAGGTATTATTTCACTAAACAGTGGAAACGAGTTTCATGCATTTTAGAACTGCAAAATTGAGGACTGTTTTTATTATTGGTTATGGATATTGGTCATTTTATTATATGTGGACAAATGTAAAACTACAAATTTTTTTAACAGAGATGCATTTTTTATATGCTTAGTATTTTAAATATAGACTTGCTATATTTTATAACTGCATAAAAATTTCAATAAATGGTCCTATTTACACTGCACAAACTTGTATACATAACAGATATCTGCTGAGTGAGCAGAAAAAGCAAGCTGGCTGTTTCAGATCCACCAAGGCTGTTTTGTGCAAGAAAGTGTCTGCAGCTTTGTAGGTCCAGAAACACTGTTACATCAGGACACTCACTGTTTACCAGACCTTCTGAGATTGTTTTATTCTAATCAAAAGAGCAAGAAAGCAATTGATAAGCTAGATAAAAATTTTGAATTGACAATCACAAATATAACCCAGAATTGAACAAATGTTCGTGGTTGGTTTATAGGACATGCTTTCCCAAATAGGAACCCCAGTTCTGTCTTCAGCTGATGATTTGAAGGGCTTGAATCAAGAGTAAAAATGTGAGTAAATGTTCCTATTTAATAGCTCTCTTGAGAGGAACTATGCTTAATACCTTAAAGCCCATATTCTAAGGTAATACATCCCAATGATAGCCATTAGCCATATCTATATGATATGACATGATAGCATGAACTATCAAGCACTTGAAATTTGGCTAGTTGCAATTGATATGTAACTGCTGGATTTCGAAGAGAACTACGAAAAAACAAAAAGCTAATGTAAAAGCTTCAATAATTTTTTCTTGAGCATATGCTGGAATTATATTACTCAGATATATTGGTCTAAATACATATATTATGAAAATTAATTTCATATATATATTTTTACTTTTAAAAATATGGCTACAGAAAACTTAAAATTGCATATGTGGCTCACATTGTGTTATCAGGCAGCATTGCTTTACGGCCATAATGCCTTTGTTCAAATCCTAACTTCACAATTTATTTACTCTACAATGGACCTGGTACTTAACCTCTCTGTTTCTATAAAGCAATAATTTATAGTAATAATAATGTATTATCAATAATATAGAAATTAATTTAAATCAGTTAATAATAACTATTAAGCACGTACATACATTGACAGTTGAGCACTGTCAGTTATTATTGAGTATTGATTAGTACAGGAAATGTGCTAAACATATTCTTTCTATGAAACTTTTTTGCATATTTTGTTCTCTAATAACTAGCTTCATTTGCTCTTTCTAGACATATTGCTATATGATTGGGTCAGATTACGCCTTCTTTACATCAGCCAAATCAAAGCTTGTTTTCATAAGAATACACACAGGACTGTTTGAAAGTGTTGAAACACAGCCCACTTTCATCACCAACATGTCTAGACTTCAACATGAACGAGTTTATGCACAATATTTTTTGTTTACTTCTATACATGACTAATCTTATCCATTGTGTATATGTATATGTGTGTAAGTGCATACAAGCATATGTTTTAATTGTTTCTTTCATTATTAGAGGATGGCCTTTTTGTGACTAAAGAAAGGAAACTTTTTCTTAGCCAACTAAGAAGTGATTAAACTATCTTATTATCTAGTATCAAAAATAATGTAGAATTTACATTAAATATATTAAATTACAATATGTAAATATTAAATGTAATTTTATATATAAGAATTTAGGTTTAATACAAGTATGTGATTCTAAACTTTCTATTGCATTGCCAGTCACAGGTGTCCTATAAATCATTACAGGTTTATCAGCTGAAAGTTCTAAATTTTAGATCTATTTTAAAAATAAATTTTAGTATAGGAAATAGTTTCTAAATATGATTGTATTAACTAGACTTCTGTTAATAGATTACGTTCATTTATGCTTTATGTTAGTACCTCTCTGTTAAATATCTTGAGAAATCAATTCTTTTAGACATTTGTAATATTATTTTGCATTTCTTTGGCGTAAGTGATGAGCTGTGTATCAATATTTCTTTTTGGGGCTTTATTTAATGTGCATTCATCATCCTACAACTAGAAAATAATTATCATTCAAAATACCAGTTTCTCTGTAGACTATAATGTTTCTATATAGTTATTATTCTCCAAGTCAGGGTTTATAATATAGTCTGAACAATATATTGTTTCATATGTAGCCATACTAATTTTTCTCTATTGTCATTGAGAACACAGATTTTCCCAGCTTTTATCTCATTATATATTTTTTTCTGTTTGAACTGTTTTCATCCTGATGTTATTGCTGTCTCTTCTAAAAATACTCTGCTCTCCTAATTCATTTTAGTTCCATTACATGGTATTTAATTTCCCTATTAATACTGTGTGATGGGTCCTCATCCAAAGCTTTTCTAAAGTCCAACTAGACTTTATGAATTGAATTTGAATTATTTTGGCAGTAATAACTTCAAAGCATTGTAATAGGTTTGTTAAGCATGACCTCCCCTGCCTGAATTCATGCTGGCTATAATTAATCAAGTTATGCTTTACCAGGTGCGCATTTGCCATGCTCCTAAATATGTTTCCATGAGTGAAATTCTACAGTGGATGTTAACGTTTGTCACTCCTGATTCATCTTCTGCTGTTCCTTTTATAACACATTCTGTGGTTTAAGTATTCATTTAATGAGCTAATAATATTTCACTTAGTAATAGGAGAATATATTATTTATTCCAGTTGAAGTTACTACTTATTGGAACTGAAATTCCCCAAAAGATTTGATCTTAACTATATCCTTAAACTCTAAATTATTATAATGAAAAAATAGGACAATAATTATTGCAAAATATAGTGTTTTTCAAGCATTCAAAAGCACATTTCGTTTTTTTCAAATTTCTTTTCATTTTTCATCATTTAACAGAAATGAAGGACATTTAAAGCACATTAAAAGACAAAGGAAATGGCAGCTTCTGTAGTAACATTTATCTAAATGATGAGGTATCATAATCAATCACAGAAAGATCATACTTTGTCCTTAGATTCTGCATTGGAGTCTACAGATAATGGAGAATTATTACAGTTGTAGCAAATCTTAAGATGTACTTAATTTTACAAGTTAAGAAAATAAAATTTAAGTTATTTATAATCTGCTAGAAAAAAGGCACTGTGACAAATGAAATTGATATTTTGTATTGTTATATATGATTATTATTTAGCTTTGCGACAGAAACTGCTAAGAGCACAGAAAATAATATCCCATTTTGTTGTGAAATTTAAATCAAATTCAAAATATTTTTTCTGTTGAAAACTATTATTTTCCAGGTGCAAATGATGGAATAAAAAATGTGTAGCCTTAGAAATAAAAAAAAGTACAAATATGTTTCTGAGGCTAAGTTTATTCAAATTGGAATTCTTACTAGTAATTTATTTCATTTTCATAAATATTAATTAACTCGATTTTGTATAATTAATGAATAATGATATTTACAACATGAATTTTTTTCCCCATGACAATGCTGAAATCTTCAGTGTTCTTTGATTTCTTAGCTATTTTCAGGAGGGAATGAGTATTTTATTAATTGAATTCATGATTAGGCATTACTCAGTAGATATTTTAATAGATAAAATATTTTGTCTATTTGCCTCACACAAACATGCATTACACAGACATTCAGATAATAATAGTTATGTTGTAATTTATACTAATATATACTCATGTTTTTGCATTTCTCAGAATTGTGACACTTTTAAATCTAAATTTGTTAAAATGACAAGGCAGTATTAAATCACTGTAGGTTTTTCTTATTATTATGGCAAAATACAATGAAAAGAATTTAGCTAGTCAAATATCTCTTTCAGATAGGCACATCTGAGAATTTAATTTTATGAAGTTGAATGTACACATATATATGGAACTTAGTTTTACAAAATTGAAGGTACACATATTATATAGTTTTAAACTATTGTTAGTTAATTATTATTGGATGAATACATTTATTTCATTTTGATATTTGGGGCTTTGATGTTTCAGAAGTTAACCTTTGGAAACCTAATATTTATAAAAATGTGCCTTGGTATTACTATGTAAATCCAAATTTAAAGATATATAATGTCAACATTTTAATATCACTGTATCTCTCAACTGTAAAAGCCTATTAGACCTTTTTTCTGTATCTTCATAATAGAATAGTTTTGTCACGTGGTGCATTTTTTGTGTGAATCTTTAGAGAATCACTTTTATTATTCTTACTGAAACCCGATATTGTATTAAACATATCCAAATACATTCCAGACGGAACACAGTTAATTCTTGAATTTTTTATGGTATGTCAGGTAGTGGACTAAACACTTCATGCATGTCATATTTAGTGTTCACATCCTCTCTATTAGGGAGGTATTATCCCCATTTTATAGACAAGTAAACTGAGGCTCAATATATTAAGCAGTGAAATTAGTTTGACTTAATTCTAAAGCTGAAGTATTTTCTAAGATGTGCGTAGCAATGTGAAGGCCTGTTCTTCATAACTTTATCTGAATGTTTATTAACTGTACTAGTATGATATGTGAAGATGGACAAAAAAAGATGCATTTTTTTTAAGTACATATCCTTATGGCAGCAATTTTTTTAAAAAAATTCAGTTTTGTTCAGAGTCAAGGTGTCACGCAGGCCACAATTTTCAGCAAGCAATTGCCAAAGCCTGATAAAAGGAAATTTTCCTGCCTGAAATGGCCAGACACGCGATGAGATTGGGATGAGTTTTGGTGAAAGCAATTATAAAAAGCTAAGAATCAAATGAGGAAACCAAGTCCAGGTGATATGACCATCAGTGGATTCATTTATTCACTTGTGTGTCAGTGGACCTCTGTTAATGAGCCAGTGTCCTTCAAAGTGGTAGACCTTATCCACGGGTCCAAAGTGGGTGAAAAAATAAAGTGAAACAAAATGAATGAGTGAGTAAGTGAAAAAGGCAAAACAAAGGATCAATAATCAGTTTTAGAGCATAGAAAAGTAGATGCTGGATCATGCCTTAAATGGTACTGAGGTTTATACATTTTGCCTTTACTGATCATTGGTTTTGGTGTCACCTGGCTCAGGCAAGCTACGCTAAAGGTACAAATAAATGAGATGGGCTTTGTATTAGTTCATTCTCACGCTGCTATAAAGAACTGCCTGAGACTAGGTAATTTATAAGGAAGAGAGGTTTAATTGGCTCACAGTTCTGCATGACTGGGGAGACCTCAGGGAAAATATAATCATGATGGAAGGCCCCTCTTCACAGGGCAGCAAGAGAGAGAAGTGCTGAGCAAAGGGTGGAGGGAAGCTCCTTATAAAACCATCAGATCTGGTGAAAACTCACTCACTATCATGAGAACAGCATGAGGGTAACAGACCCCATAATTCAATTACCTCTCACAGGCTCCCTTCCATGACATGTGGGGATTGTGGGAGCTACCTTTCAAGATGAGATTTGGGTGGGGACGCAGCCAAACCTTATATCAGGCTTTAAGAAAATGGTGAAGGTGTTAGCTTTAGCTAGTTTTCAAGTGTCAACAGCAGTATTGACAGTATTCCTGCTTTTCCCTTTTTCTCATGAACCTAAAATTTATATTAGCAATCCCAATTCACCTAACCCACCCTGCCTGTTATGTCATCTTTATTTCTACACTACTGACCGTACCTTACTCATGACACTTGGGTTTATTGCCATCTTTTACTTTTTTAACTTTTGCTTTGTGTTGATCAGCACAGATCAAGGAATTAAATCATGTGTTTGTTTATTATTGTGGTGTTTATTTCTAGTGTGTCTTTTTCCTTCCTTTCTAACCTTTCTACCTTTCCAACTGACCATGGTTTTGCTTCAGGAAAAGGCCTACATAGCCAAATACAGCAAAGAAAATGTCAAATTGTTAGTTTTCAAGTCTAAAATTGATTTTTCAAAATTCGTGGCAGAAACCACAGTTTAAAAAATGTTTGAGTTACGAAGACCATCCTTCTTAGGAAGGTAAAGTTCATGCATTTGGTATTTGACCAAAAAAAAGAGAAGCCCCAAAGAAATCTATGGATGAGGTTAAAGAGATTATATCAAGAGGGACCAAGGATTTACAAATTGCATTTACTGAAGACAAGAGCCTGTAAAGGAGCTATACGAATGTCAGTGGAGGCCAACCAGAGTAGATGTCAGTGACCCCCCAAAAGCCAAGGCCAAGATAAGGCATATCTTTGTGGATGCTGGTATTGAAAGACAAAGCCAGAAGTACAAGGTGGTGGTTGCCCCAGAACACATGATGCCGTGTAGAAACGAGCATGTCATTGTAAATAGAATAGAATAGCTAAAAGTGACTGAGTTTACCTATATTTCCCTATGTTACATTTCCTGTTATAATGCAGAAGGAAATCTTATAAAAGACAATTACTTCAGTAGTAGAAAGCGGTTTTAAATTTCTAACACTTGAGTCTACTTCCACTGAATATGGCCTGTGGGTGTGGTTGGCCTTTCATTGTGCTTAAACTGCCCTTTAACCCCCTTTCTGTTTAGGTGTCTGGCCTATGACTTCTCCCAGTAATTTTGCTCTTGTCCTCTTCCTTGCCCATGCAAGACCTGTACGCATAGACACATAGCTGTTCTCTTGGGAGCACACTTCTTTCAGGAAGCTCTGTGCCATTTCATCTCTCTTAATGTTACAAATAGATGCACTTTCCTAGTATCCAGTTTCTAGAAGCTTAGATTCTAATGAATTTGATCTGTTACATTGACTTATTGACTCTGCCTAAATGTTCCCAATTGTATTCCCCAAATGAAATCTAAATAATGTGGTATTTGAGGACACACTGTGTATGTAATGTATCATATTGTCTATTTTGTGAGGTATTACAAAGAAGAGAATAAGATTTAATTCATGGGAGGCTATTATATTTACTCCTTATGCAGTGTTTTCATATGCATTACCTAATTTTCACCTTAGATTTATGCAAATAAATTGTAAATGGTATCTCTGTTTTCCTTAAGATATTAATATGCAGAAATAACATATCCATAAGTTGTAAACATAATAGAAGATAAATATATGTTGATAGAACATGGAAAAATGTAAAAATACAGCAAACACATAATCATAGCTAAATGTAAAATAGAAACTATATTACATTTCATTTATGTTTTTGATTCTGTGATTTTGATAACTTAAGATACTACTTTTTGCTTTTGGAAGCATAATGGTGCACACTACCTCACTGATATGGACTCATGCATACTCTCATAAGAATCAAGGTAGAGTCAACATAAGTAACTGGTTTTCTGCCTATGTATAAATTCCATCTTCGCTACATACTAGCTGTAACTTTAAAGCTTTCTTTTATTTCAAATCTGTCATTCTGATTTAGTAAACGTGGCACAGTGGTCGTACAGATAAAAACAGCAAGTTTTCTGTGATTCACTAGCTAATATTGATAAATAATGGATTTAAATGTAACCATTTTTCAAAAAGGTCACAGTCGTGTGTTCTTTGCTGATATTTGAGGTAACCTGAAGAATAAAAGAGGAGGGAAACAATTCCTTTAGACCTATACACAAAAAAATAAATGAACAAAATAAGTAAAGTTAACTTAAAATCATTTTGTCTCTCAATCATGCTTTCATCTGTTGATTTTATAAAAGACTACTACTTGAAAATCATAGCTTTGACAATTATAAATAGTGTTTAACAAGCATTTCCAGCTCTCACTGTCTTTGGATATGTGCTAACCTGTTTCTGTTGGGTCTAGCATGTGGCAAGCTTTGGCCAATGAAGTGTAGGAGTAGCTTGTGTCACCTCTTGTTTGAAGCCCTTTGTGCAACATTGATGTTGTGGAAGCACTAGTTAAGGTGAAGGTCTGTCTTCCTGAGTGTCTGAGTGCCATGATGAGAGAGCCCCCTGCTGACCTTAACCAGAGATGAAACAAGAGTAAAATATGCACACTTGTGTTAAAACACGACTCTTCAGGATTGTAGGTTACTGCGTCATAGCCTCAACAAATCTGACTATTGGAATGCTTATGTAGATTGTGAATCACTGCATATATTTGTATTATAGTTTACTTTTAAAATTGTAAAAAAAGTACAATTTTTACTAGAAACACGATTTTTACTTATTTTTTTATTTAAAGGGGTGTGACAACTTGATAATTTAATGTAGTTTAATTTTTTTAACTCCTCACAATACAGGATTTCTCAGGTTATATTTAATATATGGTATAGATTTTATTAAGGTTTTGGGCGCATACAGAATCCTTTAAGCATACAAGTATATTTGGGGAAGGTGAATTGATCATTCATAAAATTTTTTGGCACTTAACTAATAACTCATGGATATAAACCAAAACAATTGCAGTCAAAAATCAATGAAGTTCAGGAACACTTTTCACTAGTTAACTATACGTAAAGCTCTGTGATAAGTTTTGAGGGGGGAAAAGAAAGGAAAATACTTCAAATGAGTTGTTAACATATGATTTTTTAAAAATTAATGATGCTCAGTTATAAAAAATCCAGTGGAAAATATCATTAATGTATTCTGAAACAGTTTGAAAAAGCCACTCTGTGAATCAACCTACTTTTGGTTTTAGAATTTATTTACTTATTTAGAAAGAAAGAAAACAGGAAGACGGGCACCATTCTCTGTATGTTATTTTCCTGAAAGGTGTTAAGGGAAAATGAAAAAAAAACTCTCTTCTATAATTATGTAATATATCCTAATCTCTTATTATGCTTTATGATTTTATAATTCTGTATAAAATCTGTCATAGTTTTAAGTCCCATCACCTAATGCATGCATTCTTGTCTAGTCTTTTTATGAAAGGATTCATTCTTGTGATTCAACAAGGCATAGACCCAGACTAAGAGAGCTTTCATCGTTTTTAAGAAAGTGACGCTAGCTTACAGTCTCCTAGGAAACTCAAAAATTCAGCAGCTGTAGAAAGTCCAAGTTTTACAAAACAGCTATTATTGGGGGTGAAATCTCCCAAGGATGGATTCCCTGCAATCTCACCTTATTTTTAAACATGGAATAAGAAATACTTTAATAGTATTTATGGTTAGTCATTTGTTAGTGAGCAGAAAAAAATCAGCAAAACCCAGATCTGGACACTTTTCATTTCTTGATCTGAGTGGAACTGCAATTAAACTCAGGAAACTTAACAAAAGGCTGATTATTTGAAGGGAATGGTCATCAAACAAACACTGAAAAAATACAAATCCAGAAAGCACACACAGAATAATTTATTAGGCAGTATAATAGCAATTAATTAAGAGGAATGTATATATGTACTGGAGAAATATGTATTCTAAAATATAAAGTGTAAAAATTAACAATACATGAAATAGCCACATTATCTCCATGAAATTAAGAGTTTGCACTAAATGAGCTTCAAAATTGCTATCAAGGGAAAAAAATCCATAATGCTTCTGTACTTTTATATGTGTGTTGCATGCTCAGTTTGTTGGTTATGTTGTCTTTTGGATGCTAAGAGCAGTACAATGGAATATTGCTTTTAGAAATACGTCTGTGTTTTACACTGTCACGCTACTATGAAAGGTAGGCATGCACTTGCTGTCATGAAACAAATAGAGTTTTTGTAATTAGGTGAAACTTGCCTAAAGTTAGTCATTTTATTTTTGTGTGTTAATGACTTATTTATTATCGATACATCTTGATGAGAAACATGCAGAGTTTAAAGATGGAAAATGAAACATGTTAGTACCATTTATCTGACAACAAAAATGCCAAATGAGAAAATAATCGTGGTTGTGGAATTTTCAGTGTATTGACTCAGGCTTACCACTACAGAGTAGAAGAACAAAGAAGGGCGTCTTTGATATCCAGTGGCTATAGGTCAAAAGTTGATTCTTTTTCAGTATTATTTCTTTGCCTTTGGAGACGTTAATTAACTTTTTTGAAACTCAGTTTCCCCAAGTGAAAAATACATATGTTATGATGATCTCAAAATAGTTTTATAAAGTTTCCGAATTTATGACATGTTATCTTTTCAGTAAATGTTGTCCTCCCTTCTCCTCCTCCTCACCATAGAGATGTAAGTTGTTTTCAAGTTATAATCGGATATTTACATGTATTTATTAGTACATTAGTGTATTGTATATATCTGCATGTCAAATGCAAAATACATAGGATGGAAAAATAAGAACAAAGAAGTATTTGCCATACATGTTTTAAAAAGGTTTTCTAGTACCTATTTTTTTTCTCATGGATAGAGATGCTAACATGTAGAAGTAGAAGATCGATAACTTCTACTTCATACTTGTTATCTGCCAAGCATTTGTTTCATGCACGACAGTGAACAATGTAAATATTCTTTGCTCTTGTGAAGCATATATTTTAGTAAAGAAGAGAGAATGAGACAGTTAGTCAGTAAACAGAATTAGAGGGGTTAATTTTTTTTCGAAGAGGGTGCATTTAAGCTAATGCAAAGTTCCTAAGACAAGAATGAGCTTGGAATATGCAAGAAATAGAAAGAAGGGCCTGTGGGTGGGGTGCGGTTAGCTAGGTGTGGTAACAAGCTACTAAGAGTCTTTAGTGATCTCTGCCTTGGGTAGTCTGTTCTTTCATTGTACCAGGATTGATTTGCGTGATCAATACAATATGACAGAATTGATGGTCTGTTACTTCTGAGATGGAGGCTATAAAAGAAATGGTAGCTTCTCTCATTGTTGCTGTTTTTTCTTTCTCTTTGATCACTTCCTCTGGGAGAAATCATGTTGGGAGCAGCCCAGTGGGGAGGTTTACAAGGAGAAAAACTGAAGTCTCTGCCAACAACCCTGTGTGTGAGCTTAGAACAAATCCCCCAGTCTCAAACAAGTCTTCAGAGGTTGCTACCCTAGCCAACGGCAAGTTCATTAACCATCCTGAGACAGAAATGCTTAGCTAAATTTCTTCCAGATTTCTGACCCTCAAAAAAAATGGAGCAATAAATGTTTATTGTTGTAAACACAAATTTTTGAGGTAGCATGTTTACAGAAATAGATAATGAACACAAAACAGAGAGGTTAGAAATGAAATGACGTGATGTAGGACTTCATAGACAATAGTAGGATTTGAATGCTGTTTAAATTAATGGGTAGTAATCTGAAACTATGAAGTGTCCGTGTAACATTATTTGACTTTGTTTTAAATGAAAATGAGTCAATTATGGAGTACACAGTGTTTGAAGGGGCATAGAATGAATCAGGATGTCAAGCTAAAAGGAGTTGTCCAGGTAGATATGAGACATTGATTAGAGTAGAACAGCCAAAATGGAAGCAAGTCGAGAGTTCTGCGATGCAATGGAAGACAGAACTGGCCGTAAATATGGGTATCCTTCATATACATGATTGCTTACAATCAACAAGAGAAATACAAGGCAAGTAAATAATGAATTTACTAATGGCAAAAAAATATGTTTTAAGGATGCTCAATTTCATTAGTATTGGCAAAAACATTAATAATAATGGCATATTTTTCATCCTGAGAAATTAAAAAGACTAATAAAACTCTTCATTGGCAAGCCTGGAAAATTATTCACTTTCATTTATTGTAGATAAGACACTAAATTGATATAGAGTCTCTAAAGACAATCTGCAAAGTCCATACGCTTTCTTCTAGGGAGTGAATTTCACGGAATTTTTCCCAAGGAAGTGTTTGCAATATTAATGAACACTCATTGTTCATTGTAAGACCATTTATAATAGCGGATACTTGGAAGCACCTATAGGCTCCTCGTGTTATATATAATTAATCTTGCTTATGGCATAATATATAAAATACATGTTCCAAGAGGGTATTTTTATCATTAATCTATATATGTAAGTGTAAAACTATATATGTCCATGTTATATTTCATGGTATGTGTATGTGTGTATGTAAAAAGGCAGTATTTACCAAAAAAAGGACAGTAGCTTGAAGCCAGGAATTTGAGACCAGCCTGAGCAACAAAGCAAGACATAGTCTCTACAAAACATTTAAAAGCTTAGTTGGGTGTGGTGGCATGCTTCTGTAGTCCCAGCTACTCAGGGGGCTGAACTGGGAAGATTACCTGAGCCCAGGTGTTCCAGGCTGCAGCGAGCTGTGTTTGCACCTCTGCACTCCAGCCTGTGCAACAGAATGAGAGACATGTCTCAAAAGCAAAAAAAAAAAAAAAAAAAAAAAAAAAAGAACAGCCAAATATGATTATTTCTGGGCAATATATTTAAATATGATGTTTCTTTCTTTAGATTTTTCTTTATTTAGAGATTCTTTGTGCCATCATTATTTTTAAATATAAAAATAATCCAAAACTGTTGACAAAAATGTAAAACATAAAAAAACTAAAACATTACCTATATTATGACTTTCTAGTATAAGAAATATTGCAAAGTTAATTTCATTACATTTGTCATTTTCTCCAAATATTTTCTTTATAGTAATAATTTTAGATCCTTTGTAGTCTTTATGCTTACATCTTTAGGTCTTTAGAAAACATTATTTTTATCTATTGGTATTAATTAGAACAGAAGAAAAAATCATGAGAATGATGAGAAAAAGTAAAACTACACTGATCATTAATAAAAAAAAAACATCAGGACATGTAGGAAAGAAAAAAGAATAAAGATAACCACTACAGATTTAGTAGAGTTATCAATTTCTTTGGTTTTCAAATAAACCATAGGCTAGTCACAAATGTTTTAAAAATTGTTAACATGATATTTTTGTTCTGAGTCAATCTTTGAAAAACAGTTTAGTTGTATAAAAACTATTTCTCAAAAATTATTCTCCCACTGAATTTTAGTTTATTCAAAGTATGAGGTAGTTGTGATAAGAAATATCTTATCCATTAAAATACTGCTTTATATTTGCCTTTTTAGAGAGAGACCAAAGATCAAATGTAAAATCAGTAAGAAATTTCTGCTTTTCATATTTATTTGATACCAGTCCATCTCATTTAGGGTTTATTGGGGTTCTTAAAACGTCTGGTAATAACAGCCATAATAATAGTGTGTTACTTATGTAATTATTAATCCTGTTTACATTTCACATGTATTATTTTATTTTATCATTATCACAACATGGAGTAGCTTTGATTAATGGTTTTCACTTGCAAGATAAGACAACTGAAGCTCAGAAAGATTACATGACCTGTCCATATAGATCTAGTAAATGGTGGTGCAAAAAAATAATACCAGAGCCCACAATGAAATCATTTATTCAAAAACTATATCTGATGTTTTTTTCCATGCAAGGTTAATAGACGTAGTCACACAGCTTCCAAAATGTTTCATTTGGTTTCACTATTGAATAGGGACAGATCAGTTTTTTCTGAAAAGTGTCATTCCACCCCCGTTTCCCAGCCTGTATTTTTCCCTCTACATATTAACTATCTTAGTTGCCAAATTTCCTATTTAATTTTTGATTTAAATATAATTGTGGTCTTAATTATATTAAAAATAACTTCTAAAAACTTTCAACATATTTTATTTACTGCACGTTAGCATTAAGGGAAGACTAATCCTAAAGGGGCTTACTATGGTAGGTAACTCAGGACACAAACTATTTTATAGAAAATGTTGGACAGTAAGAAAGAGCAACTGGTAATCAAATGCATTTGTTATTGACTTGATTCTTACCTGTTTGACACTACCTAGTGGATATGAGCTGACTTTGCTTCAACCACGGTGTCACTGCCAATACTTAATTTATATCTAGTGGGAGAAGAATTATATATTTTTCTTATTTAATCCTGGACCCTTCAGAAGCTTATTTATAAAGTACCAGTTGGATATTATCTAGTTTTGTTCTACAATTTATTAATATTTATTCGAATATTCTTGGTGTACGTTGTAGGGATTAGAGTACCACAATTTCACACGATAAGCAGGTATATATTTCCTCTAAAGTAAAAGCAGCTGCAATATATAACTAAACATGTAATTTAATTATTTAAATCCTGTACTTTAATTTTGTTTATAGTTTTTGTGTGTATTATGTCACAAAAGTCTTTACATCTGAAAAACCAAATTGTTCAACCCAACCATAACTAAATATTTGAAAAACGTAATTTGACTCATAAAGATTTTTTTTTTTTGAATAAACACTTATTAAAATGTACTGTGTGCCAGGCTTTAAGTCTCACCCAAGAATTCTGCAGAGTGAGGCCAGATTTTCATACAACTGGATTTCATTCACGGTTTAATTTCTCTTGTAAAAGTTGAAAAATAGTAATCTAGAATACATTTGGCCATTGACAGCACTTTCAGTTTTGAAGCTGTACTGAAGCTGTCACGCTACCATCCAAATTGCTGTCAAAAATGAGTATGCTAATTGAAAAGCTCTGGCTATGAAGTTAAGTGTTGCAATTTTATCAAGCATAGATAAGAACACTATATAAAACATGGATTTTAAGGTGAATTGAATTTATCAAATTGTAAGGGCAGGCTATAATTTGAAAATCCTACATTAGATGGATTTTTCAAATTCTAATTTGTTGTGAATAATAATGTTCAGCAGAAGAGAAGAGCTGTATTTTCTTGCGTTCCTTGGTTTAGGATTTTTAGAATAAGGACATTTCTACCAGGATTCAAAATTCCTTACTAGCATAGCTCATGAATCTCCTCCCTACTTATTGTATTGGAAAAACTGTCCAGCACACAAAATGTTAGCATTTCAGGAATTTATAATCAAACTTATAAATCATAAGTATTTGTTTATGAGTCAGATCATACATCTAAAAACTTATAGGGTAAATCAACCCCACTATTTGCTAACTCTCAGGTATCACCATAGGCTGTTCTGTGGGCAGGAGTCCATATTTTCATTGACTACAGTTATGATAATGGTTTCTAGTTTTACGCAAATATTTTTCCTTCTGATGTCTAAATAATTGTGAAAATAGCATAACGTATCACATTTGTGAAAGTTATTTAGTTGCTGGGGTGACTGCTACTATGAAAAGATCAGTCATAATTTATGCAGTGGTTGGAATATAGTTTTTGATGTCACTGGGGAAAAAAATCTTGGCCTTCGTAAAGATAAGCCAGTTGTAAGGTGTGATTCCATTGTTAAGATTAATAATATGAATGACCAGTTAAATATGGGTCTGTACTGACTGGAAACTCTTGAAAAATGAACTTCAAATATTTGAATTGCATTGTTTTATATGCACATCTTATATATTTTAAATATAAAAGGTAGCTAAATCCATGAATTAGCTTTCACAGGATATGATTATCAACATCTCATGTACCCCACAAATATATACACATACTATGTACCCACCAAAATCAAAAATTAAAAAGTAAACTTTTTTGCTTCATGTGGCAAATTGCAATAGTTCTCTTTTTTCTAAAAGTATTTCTAATTTTATTTCTTGTGTTTTTCTACATTTCATTCAATTATTAATGAAATATTTTAAATGTTCATTAAAGTTCAGTGGAAATGCCATTTCCACTAGTTTTTTCTTTCATTTTTTACATTGCTATAAGACTTTAACAATGTGTTGAACTTCTAAAATATTTGTTAATCATGCTTTCTTGTAAATATATAGTCAAACTGTGATTCAATTACAATATTATTTTCTGTTTCTTAAATGTTGACTGTTTGAGGATAGTAAGAGTGTCTAATTCATCCCTCTTTCCTCTAGCTGTTAACACAAGATTTGGCATGGGTTAACAACTCATTTACTATTTAAAGATAAGAACCTTTAACAGAAAATGCCAGTCATATAATGTAAAGGAGACACAGGGTATGTATTTTCTGTCTATAATTCAAGCTAAGTGTTAAATATCACAGGCTCATAATTATTTTCTTAATTCGAGTATGTAGTGTGTTTTGTCTTGCTGGAGTTGCCTCCAAAGCCGTTGTGGGGGGAGTTCCTTCAAGGGACTGCTTCAAACCATTCCATGAAGGGGCCAGTTGGGATTACAAAGAAGGAAACACTAAAAGCCGGGGTGATGAATCCAAAGCATTTGCAGCATTAGGGGAACTTACATACAGAGGGCTTCAGCGTCCTCATGACAGAAAAAAATACGTTCTACCCAAGTATGTCCTTAACCAGAGTGTCACCCTATGTAGTTTATATAGGAGTGTCAGGAATTTGGCCCAGGCCATTGCTAGATTCTATGTGTTTGGCAGCATGCTTGATATTTCAGGGCTTGGGAAAACAACCTAAACAACTTCCTGTGGGCCTTGGAGTACTCCTTGATACCGTCCAGGCCCCAGTTTCCCCAGTTTGGGTTTAAGCCTGCAGGGAAAAACATGAAGCTGGCTGGGTCACTGAGCACTAAAGGCACTCTGACTTTCTAGGTAAGGACAAAGAAAGAAAATAGGGGACACTGGGGACTCTACATATAAAGATACAATTTCCTCTGTGTTTAATAAACTCTAGGGTATACCAGATTAATGCAACAAAATATTATGAACAAAAAATAACTCATACAAGGCATTCCCTGGTAGTTTCATGGATCTTTTCAGGAGACTACCAGGGAATGCCTTGTATGAGTTATTTTTTTGGAAAAACCTGTATATTTTGATTTTATTAAAACAATGGTTTGGAGATTGCATCTTTCTCTACCACAAAACTACCAGTAGACATTGTCCTTTGTGAGAAGGCAAAGGATATGTGACTGAATTGGTTGTACCACTTATCGAGGAACTGAACTTAGTTCCTTAAGCTAGTAACTTTGGCTTTTAATTCAATTAAATACAGATTATAACACAGTCAGTGAGAATATCAAAATGGTAATGTAAGAGGAAAAACGGCTCCTGGACATGGTGTATTTTTTAATAACAATAATTGAATAATGGGATACATTAAACTTCTGCTTACACAAAAAGAAATCATCATGCATATGTTTCAGGAAAAGTGTATTTGTTGTGTACTATTTTTGCAATAAAATTAATTCTTCGTAGAGTACAGTTTCAGGCAAAAAGATTATTCTCCAAACCAAACAGTATGTTTACTTTTACTTATGAGAAGGAAATAAAAAATCTATTGTATTTTATTTTATAATCTATATTTCTAAGAAACTCCAATTCAATAATAAATCACAGTAACCATATTGTAACAAGTTTTGATTATTCTATTTTATTTTGCTATTCATACGTTACTTCTCTTTTAAAATATAAGTCTGTATTCAGAAGGGATCAGTACTAGAGTTGTGCATTGAGGATTGAAAGCACAGAGATGTTATTTAATACTATGGGATTGGTTTTGAGCCCGGAGGCATGGAAATGGGTTGGCAGAAGTGATATCAGGCTAAGCTCTGGGACACCCACAATGTGGAGGTCTGGAAGATGAGGTTAATCCCACAAGAAGATTGAAGACTGAGATGGAGGGAGAACCAAGAGGGCAGGGCTCCAGAAGCCAAGTGCAGGCAGTGCAAGGAGAGAGAAGCCCTCTGTGACACATGCTACGGATTAAGGAAGATCTGATACAGAGCAGGGATAATCCATTCACAGGAACAAGAAGAAAGCACAGGAGATGGTTACAGAAGCAAGATGCTTGGTAGATTTGGTGGAAGGGGAAAGGTTAAAGTTCTCTTTTATTTCTTTTTTCTCCCCAACAAAATGAGAGGCACATTTATTTTTTGAATGGGAGGAGGTAGCGGGGGTCGTTTCAGGTTTGAGGAAAGTGGGAGAAGACATGGAACATTCCACTCCACTAAAAGACTAGGAGCTCAAATGGACCAGGGAGAATTTCTATCCTCTCATTGGTCTGTGAATTTTTCAGTATTATATTCATTAGATATAAAGTGTCATAGATGGTTTCTGGCATAGTAGATTAATGTTTATTGTGTAAATTACTGAGACATTCACTTAAAGAATCACATAATTATTGCATTAAAGCCTGTGTTGTTAACATGTTGAATGTTGCCCAACTTTAAATGACTGTAGACATTCTCTTATTTTAATTATGATAATTCTTTCATACAACATTTTAGTTTTCCTCTTCTCTGTTAAAAATACTGTGTTTTTAACATTTAAAATAGCTTTTGCTCTCTCTTCCTTTTTAAAACGGCATAATATTCTATAGTGATTCATTGTGTTTTGTTTTTACCCAGCCCCTATCTTCCCTCACACTTTCTCTCCTATTTTTCTTTTTCTCTGAAACATATTTTGCTTCTTTTTCAGTTTGCATTCTGCTCTGAATTCTGATTTTCGCTTAGAGAAATATTTTTCGTCTCCGGACAGCAGAGAAGCAGTGTGAAAAAAGTAGCTATTTTTCTAAAGACCTGGCCTATCCTTCTCATTTTTTTCCCCTTGCTTACCTGTTTCTATTACAACTTCTATCAACAGTGTTGGCTTTCTATTTGAAATAAAGTTGAACCATATCTGGTGCCTGGACATACTTTAAGTACACCTCAAAATGAACTGAAATGTTTCAGGTCCTTCTCGTCCGTCAAAGGCTGCAGCCACTACTCTGGAAGTTATTTTTTGACACACTGATTGCTGGATGGTATCAGTCCTGATAACTCCATTTAAGAAACCTATGAAGAGAAAACTTTTATCAGTCTGTCACCATCAGGCCTTATCACCCACAAGCAAGTGGTCAAGCTAAAAGAACAGTGCAGATCATAAAGAATGCCCCATAGCAGATTATTATAGGAGATTGGTCAGCAAGATGAAACAAGTTGCACAGGATTCATCTTTGCACTCTCAAGTCAATAACAAGTATTATAGTAAGAGCGTATCTTTGAGGCTTCCGTAAACTACTTCCATGCAGCACTGGCTTCGTAGGATTGGTAAGAATGGGATGTGTTCTTTTGCTCTCCTGCATGTGATGCTGAACGTGGGGTGCATGTGTTGCTTTTCTGAACAGCATTCTTTTTTCACAAAACTTCGTCTTTTCCAGGTGTTAGCGTTAAGTTCTCTTTATATTAGGGGTGTTGTGGTTTTTAGAATTTAAGACATATACCAGTGGTTCTCAAAGTGACAATATCCACCAGATTCATGGAATATAGCTTTCAGGGGTTCTGTGAGGTTAAAAACCAAACCAAACAAAACTATTTTCATGATAATGCCCACACAGTAGTTGCGATTTTTCAACTTCTTGAACTTTGCGCTAGTAGGCAAAAGCAATGATGGACAAAACTGCTGCTCCTTAGCAAGAATCACGGTGGCACAAAATTGTTTTAGTAATCATTTTATTCTTCACTGTCACACAATCACAGGAGGGGAAAAGCCAATTTCATTTAAGAATGTCCATCAAGAGGCAGTAAAATATACTAATGTTTTATATCTAAACACTTAACGGTGCACTATTGGACAGAATTGTAACTACATATTAGCCATTTTCTGTGGCAAACAAAGATACAATAATTATCTTGAGGAAGAAGCAAGTGCGGATTATTTGAGTTGTGAGATAAACTAGTTGCTTTTTGTTTGTTTTACACACATGGCCTATTATTGAAAAAAAAAGATGACTGGGAAACTATGATTATTAAGACTGAGGTATTTAGCAGATTTTGTTTTCCAAAAACGCACAAAGTGTGTTTGTCAATTCAAGGAAGTACTAGGAATTGTTATCAACTGTTAACATTGACAAAATTTGTATTTTAATCAATTTATCCTAAATAGAACTATTTTGTATTATAAATGTTTAATGTGTATTTTCTCAAGTTATTTAAGATTATAAGGCTTAAAGCAATGCCTCTTTTTTTTTGATTGGCCTCATGATAATTTAATACCAATTCTGGGTTTTTACTATGGATATTTATATTGTTAGATAGTCTTTATTTCTATTTGTATGACCTCAGCTTTATACTAATTGCTTCACTCGGGAGTTAAGAAGGTCCAAAAGTTCCATATAATTCTCTAACTAACATTGAGTTATAATCAATCATGAGTTATAATCAATTTTGCTGTAGCTTGTGTAGCCATCATTTCTCTCTCCCTTTTAGTGTGTGAATGTATAATATGTTCTCAATAGTCTGTGAATACTTGTGAACAAAGAAAAAAATTATTTTCTACAGTATTTATTAGAAAAATAATAAGCATTTTGAGTATGCTTTTTAACCTAACTCTCAAATATCCTGATATATCACACAAGTTTTAGCAGAAAGATGTGGCAAGCTTCTCATGAGACTCTCCAGGCATATGCAAATCTAAAAGAAAGATAAAACATCTGGTATTTTATTTTTTAAAGCCCTTTGCTCTCTACAAAAATTGTATTCTTTAAACAGAAATGTGGGCTATTATAAGCAATGTTTCATTTTCCTATTGTCTGTTTAAAAATATCATTTGTAAATTGCAGTTGGTCTTGCATGAATGTGTTTCTAAAATTGTTTGGGAATACAAATGTAATTATGTACTAATAGACCTCCTGGGATATACTCCTTAGTTTACAAGGGTCGGTGTTAATGTTCTGCCATAGGAAAAGCTTAGTAACAAGAGTGGAGATGTCATCTTTGCCAAAAGCTGTTTCTTAAGTCTAAAGAGCATGGCAGAACAAAGAGCTTGAGCTACTTTAACGATGCCAATAGTACTACAAAAGTGGTTCCCAACAGCTGTTGTAATAAACCACTGATCAGTATCTTTTTGGGGCCCTGTGGGGAACAGAATAACAGACCAAACACACTTCAGGGCTTCCCAGAGCTTCTTCCCCTTTAACATGAGTAATTCTGCTTTTATTAAACAAAACAAAACAAACCTGATTCGCTCATTATGTCTATTAAATTCTGACTTTTTCTTTTTTTTTTTTGAAGTTTCGCTCTTGTCACCCAGGTTGGAATGCAGTGGCATGATCTTGGCTCACTGTAAGCTCTGCCTCCTGGGTTCAAGTGATTCTTCTGCCTCAGTCTCCATAGTAGCTGGGATTACAGGCGCCCGCCACCACGCCCAGCTAAGTTTTGTATTTTTAGTAGAGACGGGGTTTCACCATGTTGGCCAGGCTGGTCTCGAACTCCTGACCTTAGGTAATCTGCCTGCCTCAGCCTCCCAAAGTGCTGGAATTACAGGCATGAGCCACCGCACCCGGCCATATTAATTTCATTTAAAGATGCAATTTTCCTGAGTGAAAAAAATGAAGTCCTGGCTAGTGAGTCCTTCAGGTCAATGTTATATTTGCTTGGGGATATGTTTACTGCTAGTAAGTAGCATAAAAGAAATAATTTTATTAGAGCTTTATCCAGCCTCTCCTTGTGGCATTACCCTTCAGTGTCTTTCTCAGCCCTGAATGCTAAGCCACCATTTAGAATCCTTATTGTTAAATTACCATAAAATAGAGTTTCAAAGTAAAAAATTCTACCAGAATTAGTTAAGTTAAATAAAACATTAAAATCTTCCAGTTTACACTCAGTTTCTCTCCCCACTTAATTCATCACCACTCTCTTCTTGGTAATTAGAATATTAGATCCATCTTGGTCCTAATGGTTAGGTCAATGTTTGGAAATGCAGCTTTCAAAGATTATTAAGTCCTGTTACCAGCTTTTGTGAATAAGTTCATGGAATGTCCCTGCATTAATTGTCTTTGTTTCTGATTACAGTCTTTTAAGAAAAATTTCTCTAAAATAACTTCCTGGTAGCTATTTTATATACTTCTATACTCTGACTTAATTGTCTTCTTCCTTCAGTAATCATAATTACACAAACCTCCTTCAGAACCATTCTACATTATTTTCCTGGGAAAGTTTAATTATAAGTTCAAAACAGTGGGGATATTGTGCGTGTGTGTGTGTGTAGAATTTGCAATGTCTTGTATTTAAAGAAAGAAAATCAATTCAAATTGGATCCCAAATACTGAAATGAATTTTTGGAAATAAGAAGATCATGGGTAGGACTAGAGTTCAGGGCTTCAGGTCTGCTTCTCTGAGATTGTGTGTGTGTGTGTGTGTGTGTGTGTGTGTGTCTTTCATGCTGAGATTGTGTGTGTGTGTGTGTGTGTGTGTGTCTTTCATGAGAAGGGTTTTTTCTAAGTCACCTTGTTTGCACATAGATGTACAGTTCCAGACATCATATTCAGGAAAAGAAAATGTATTTTCTTGCGTTTATTAGTTTAGGATCCATTTATTATTTTTAAGATGCTCCCAGTGCTAGAAATAACTTTCCATTTAGTTAGGGATAACTTTTCAAATCCTAATGGAAAATCTCTTGGTGAATGCTAAATTGAAGAAAATTTTCCAATATTTCCCTGTTAAATGTTCACTTGCTCAAGTGCCTACCTAGACTCTCAGCAACAAATACAGAATATGTTCTTCTAATGAAGTTATTTGGTAACCTTGATGCTCTTCAAAATGAGAGTGCATCACCTTTTTCTTGTTCAATAGCCGTGATTAATTATATAGACCATCAGCAAGAAGCTAGGCGTAGGCGTACAAGTCACTATAATACATGCCTGTCTGTTCTAACAAGTTATTTATTACAAACAACCCAAAGATGCAGCGGGGGGGGGGGGGCAGGCTATGATTAAATCTCAAAATAAGCTTAAGAACAAGTGCCTTAGTAGTTCAGGAAGGAGAGAAGAGATCATTCTGTCTTTCTGCAAGATGATCTGAACTGCACTCTGAAGGCTTAGCCAGTTCAGAGAAGCTAAAAGGAAGGTGTGAGGGACATTGTAGGTTGAGAGAAAGCAGTAAGGAAGAATGCTCTAAATTCATCTACTTTATGGTATTGGAACTGATCAGCAGCCATATTAATTACCGTAACTCTTAAACAAAGGGTATTGCTTTGTTTTTCTTTCTCTTTCATTTCTTTCTTCTACTTCCCCTTACTTCCTTCTAATTTCACTTTTCTTCTACTCTTTTTCTGTTTCTGTCCTATTCCTATCCTTTCCTTCCCAGTATTTCTCACCCACATCCATCCTCAACACACATATTATTTTACATTATCGGAGTTAGGATGTTTGACAGCTCCCTTGCTTGGCCCCAACACACACTTCTTAGTTTCTAATATAAGAAGATAAACCTCCCTCTCCCCAGTGTTTTCAGGTGACTATGTTGGCAAGAACAAAAGTACAAAATTATGTTTAATGTTAAGGTTCTTAATTTTATGTCCATTTCTAGCTTTTTAGACTAGTGAGCACGAATGTAAATATATCTATAGTTATTCTTGTCACCTCCTCTTTTTGTTTTATGGTTTCTTTGTTGTTTGTCTGTTTTACATTTTATTTTGTTTTGATCATACTGTGCATTACTTTTCAGAAGTTCAACTGTCATTTTTCATTTGGGAGATCATGATAATGCATTTGAAATTCATTCAGAGTCTAGATAATTGGGCATTTTCTTTTAGTTCTAATTCTCTTTTACATGTTCTCCTTAGCATAATGATTACTTCACAGTAATATTATAGTCCTTTCCTTACTTTAATTAATGTCACATCTCAATTCTAAGTGCTTGTTTTCAGCCCAAGGGTACTAATTTCATATCTTGTTTCTTAAATTAGCCGACTATGAGCTCAGATTTCTGGTGGTTATGGTAGTCATACAGCTATTCCATTTCCCCATCAATAAGAATAAATTAGTGTTTTAATGAAGGATTTTTTGCTATTCTCTAAGGTATTTGATTTTAAAAGAATTGTAGTGTTGTTTCTTGGCCTTAAGTTTATGGGAAGCAGTAATTGTTCTGCAGCTAATATATTTTTGTTATTGCTAGAATCACTCATAGTTTATAAAATGGCAGAAAATGTATACAAACTAATTATATGTGTCTTAAAATAACTTTTACTTGATTATTATTCTGTTTAACAAGCCAATTTAGGAAATAATGCAGATTTCTTAAGGAGCTTTAAGAAGATTTGTTTATGAAGTCTTTTTTTCCTTTGATAATATTATCTAGGAACAAAAGAAAAACAAATTATCTGGAGATATCTTATTAATAGTACTTCTAAACTTTTAGGAAAAATAAGTAATTCTAAATGAAGCTTATGAAAACAGAAATTAGTATTTTTATGCTTATTGCGCTGAAAATTTTGAATCTTGAAACATTAATAGATAAGTGTGAATGTTTAAATAAACTCTATTGTTTGTGTTCAAGCATTACCTTTCTACTTTGTTTTCAGTTTTTGTAAAATCCCATTGTGACCTGAACCCGCATTGGTCCCTAAGCACTGATACTTCTCCATTACCTCAGTGCTTGACTTCTTGTGCAGTTAGTCATGTTCATAGTAAAGCTCCACCATTGTTTGATAATTGCTTTAATCTGCTGCTTATTTCGTTGGAAAGGTTTCCCAGTTACGTTTGTTCCTTGTATGCTGTAGAGAATGAAAGACTTTGCAAGTTTTATTAGTTTGTTAGGTAGAAGGATAATGCATTTTCTAAGTATATGGGTATTTGTTGGAATTAACAGGTTTATTAATGATTTGCAAGGATAATGACACAGATAAATTCGGAGTCCCAACAATTTATTTAAAATAAGAAGTTGAAAAACAAGATGATTCCACTTTACTGTTGGCAGTTGTTATATCATGACTTAAAAAAAAATCAAGTGATTTTCAATGAAGAAGGAAATAATGTTAATTTTGGGATAGGAAACTGATTCCTTTAGTGGCACTGTAGGTGAGTTAGTGTATGTATGTGTCTATCTTTGTGTTGCTTCCTGAGGACGATTTTAAACTGATACTGGCAGCATGGGGTAGATTCGAATAGGTGACTGATTAAGCCTGCGTGTTCACAGGTGGGGGACGCTGCTTCGGCAGAGCCCCTGAAATGAAAAAGGAGCCTGTTTGTTTTCAAGAATGAGGATGAGTCCAGCTTGGTTCAACACAGAGAGGAAAATTACTGTGGTATTTTTAAAGGCAATTAAAGTTTTAAAAAAATTGATGTTTATTTGTTTTTTTGTGGGGTTTTTTTTCTTTGAGATGGAGTCTCGCTCTGTCACCAGGCTGGAGTGCAGTGGCACAATCTCGGCTCACTGCAACCTCTGCCTCCCGGGTTCAGTCGATTCTCCTGCCTCAGCCTCCCGAGTAGCTGGGATTACAGGTGGGTGCCACCATGCCTGGCTAAGTTTTGTATTTTTAGTAGAGATGGGGTTTCAGCATCTTGACCAGGCTGGTCTTGAACTCCTGACCTCATGATCCACCCGCCTCAGCCTCCCGAAGTGCTGGGATTACAGGCGTGAGCCACCGCGCCCGGCCATGGATGTTTATTTGTACACTGCAAATGTCTTTACTGAGTTTATATTGTTCTTTATATCCGTGTTGGATTTCTCAGTAGTGTACTACTTCACATGATCGTTATTTATAGTATATTTTTAATGTTGCAGATTTTCGTATAAAATATCTCAGAAGATTATCTTTATGAAAGTATGAGTGATTGCATTCTGACATGTTAATTTCAATAGCTTCTTATTAGTACAGTGAATAACACAGATCATTCCTTCCTTTCTTTGTCCTTCACTTCTTTTTGTCTTTAAACTCTTCCTTAAGAATTGTTCTTCAAAATGTATTTAATAAGACAGTACCATAATCTCTGAGTACATTAACTGATATCAAGGAGGGACAGGATGAAATCAGTGGTCTTACTTGATATTTACTGTTTGATATAAACTCCAAATAATTGAAGAAATTTTGCATCTTAATTTTAGATTGAGATGCCTGTCATAGCTGAATATATGAATGACTTTGAATTGGGCTCTAACTATGAAGGTAAAGCTACAAGGGTTTATTCTTCCTTCTATGTCTATTAATCAATTAATATGTGGCTAGACATGATCAAGGATACAAATATTCATGATCCTTCTTTGAGGTTCAGAATCCTTATTTAAAGATAGAAGGATTCACTCTAGCCAGTTGAAGCAAAAAAGGATATATCATGAATTATAGCTTGCTCACTAAAACGTTTGGAAGTCTGATGGAAAAGGCTATATATAGGCTGAGCCTTCAGGAATTCCTGCCAGAATCATGCAGTTCAGGTGGCCCATGGATCGATCTGCTGCCTGTGTTACGATTGGGTATATGATAAATCAGGAAGCTGATACCACAGCCGAAGGCTCTAGATCTACATTTCTTCAAAAGTGATGAGACAGGGTAAAGTGAAAAGGACAATTCATTGAGCTGAATCCAAAAGAGTTATTCTACCTGTTTCCAAGAACAACTGTTAAATGTGACAGTATGAGCTTTCGAATGAGCAGTGCATTCTGATGAGGATTTGGACTGCTGGTTTTAGAGAGAACAAAAATCCATTAATGTTATTACTAGAGGTTTGGAAATGCCTAAAAACTATGAAGTTAGATATCAAAGGCAGCAAATACTGTTAGATTAGGAAAAGAAACTAAAGTCAACCTTTTAACCAGAGGAATTTTGTTCTTAATTGTCCATGCATAATTTGATAACTTAATATTTTAATATATGATGGCATATTTCTATTTATTAATTTAACCTCTTAATATAATCTGGTAAGGTGATTACTTAGAATGGCACATGGCTAAATATGGAAAAAATGTTCCAGGCACTCCATATACTGTATAAAGCCTGAGTTTTATGAAACAATCTAGAGCCTTAATTTAGTAACAGGAAGAAGATAGTTTTGAATACTTTTTCCCATGATGCATTGTCTCATTATATTCATTGTGAATTTCCACAATAATGCTGTACAAAAGCTATCTTAATAATTACTGCCATAAAACAACAACTGTTTATTATTTCTCACAATTCTTTGGGTTGGCGGGGTGATTTCTTTTCATCTGAGCCCGTATTGTCTAATGTGGGCTGGGTTTGCTCAGCCATCTCCAGTTAGTTGGTGGGTTGACTGGAAGCTGGCTGGGCCATGGATGGACCTATTCAGTTCTGTTTCCTATGGCTTACATCTTTCACCAAGGTAGCCCTGTGTTTTTATATCCAAGGCAGGGGTCAAAGAGTTTTTGGAAGCATGCAAAACCTGCTGTTTCCATCAGAACTGAGCCATTGTGACTTTGGCTGCATTCTACTAGCCTAGGCAAGTTAACAGTCATCCAGAGTTCAGAGAGAAATAAGCTACAACTCTTGACAGGAGGTTGGCAGAGCTGTGGTGCAAACTATCTATTGCAGTCTCGTGTACACTTGTGAGAAACAAATCCAGCAAGGTGATTGTCCCAAATGAACATTCCTCAACTGACTTCTTCCTTATTGAAACAGCAACTCAATTTCAAGTAAACACATCTCATTGCAGTCTGTGTATTTTCCTTGGTAATATAATTAAACAAATATAATTAAATTTAAAAATATTTAGTGAGTACATATGATTTGAAAATTTTGTGTCTGGGCAGGGGGGGCTCATACCTGTAATCCCAGCACTTTGGAAGGCTGATGTGGGCGGATCACGAGGTCAGCAGGTCGAGACCATCCTGGCTTTTACGGTGAAACCCGGTCTGTACTAAAAATACAAAAAATTAGCCGGGCGTGGTGGCATGCACCTGAGTCCCAGCTACTCGGGAGGCTGAGGCGGGAGAATGGCGTGAACCCGGGGGGAGGCGGAGCTTGCAGTGAGTCAAGATCGCGCCACTGCACTCTAGCCTGGGTGACAGAGCGAAGAAACTCCATCTCAAAAAAAAAAAAAAAAAAAAAAAAGTTTTGCTATGTGAAATGCAGATTTTTAAAAACACAGTAAATTATGTCTACAATTGTCGTCTGTTAATACCCATTCGATATTATCTACCTTTCCTCAGTCTAAATCCCACCCCCGTGGTGAGGAATTGTAACACACTGGTTCCCGAGATCAACCTGCAGTGTTGTAAGATGCTACAAATGTCTTGAAATACGTTCCTCTTCTGCCTTATTTCTTTAACAAATATGTATGATGCGCATTGCAATTAATATATTTTGCTGTAGGAATTTGATGAGCTAGTAAATTAGAGGAGGTAATATAAATTAGGTATTTATATGACTAACCCAAACTTTTCTTTACAACAACCTTATGATTTAGGTGTTACTGTTATCCTCATTTTACAGATGATGAAGTGGAGGTACAGAAAAATAGTACACATTTGAATTCATTCTTGATTGCTTTTTTTTTTTTTTTTGAGACGGAGTCTCACTCTGTCGTCAGGCTACAGTGCAGTGGCATGATCTTGGCTCACTGCAAGCTCCACCTTCCGGATTCAAGACCATTCTCCTGCCTCAGCCTCCCGAGTAGCTGGGACTGTAGGCGCCCGCCAGCACGCCCAGCTAATTTTTGTATTTTTAGTAGAGACGGGGTTTCACCATGTTGGCCAGGATGGTATCGATCTCTTGACCTCATGATCCGCCCACCTCGGCCTCCCATAGTGCTGGGATTACAGGCGTGAGCCACCGCGCCCGTCCTGATTGCTTTCTAATAACATTCAAGTAGATTATCTTTGACAAATGTAAGGGCCGTTTCAAAAATTAATCAACATGGTGGCAGACAAGGTAATGCTGACCAAACTCTTGCTGTTTTCCATAATATTTTTTATTTATTTACAATAAAATTATAATTCATTCTTATATTTAGAATATAACATTATGTGCAAGTGCCTGTGTGTATTACAATGATCACACAATTTGAGTTTTGCCTGTTTTACTTAACAAAGAAATATCAAGAGCATTTTTTCATCACCTGAAACAGTTTAGGATTTTCAGAAGCTGGAGTAGGCTTCTAAAATAGTAAACTTAGGTCAGCTTTCGAGGGCTACATTTGCTAATTGAAATAGTAACAATGGAAAGCAGGAACTATTGTGGAGACATGGAATCAGGATAAAAACTTATGCTCAGGAAAACTTTGAAACTTGAGCAAAACTCATTGTGTTCAGTTTCTGAATCATGAACCAAACCTAAGAAGTCGTTTAAAACTGAGTCATGCCATAGAAAGTTTAAGTACCTTTTTTTCTTCTCCTGGGCTCCTTTTCTTTAGTCTGTGATAGCACACCTCCAATTCTCACCCTAGTGCTATCACCATCCTAAAACAACTAAGAATAAAACTTGCTTCTGCTTCTCTTATGAAGAGTCTCAGTGAGAAATGTATGTTACCATTTTTACAAATGGCAGGATATGTAAAACTAGGAGGCAGAGCTATGCTGGAGCCTGATTGTGTCACTTTAGAAAAACTCATTGTTACATTTTCTGGAATTTTGTAAGCTGATTGTTAAACACAGCCATTACTAAAAATTAAATTATATAAGCCAGAAATATAAGCTAAATTAAAAGCAAAGGTAATAAATGCTCAAAACTCACGAGTTTCTAAGTATTTTATTACATATACTATTATCTATATTCTGTAGTTGTCTTATATCTATTGTACATGTCTGCATATGATAGAAATACTATGTAACTCTGTATTACTGTGCATTTTTTGAATACCACATTCAGTAATGTCACATTGGTGGCTGGTGTGCCATTTTTGTGTGAGAACTATCATGAAATTTTTTCCAAATGAATACTCATCATTTCTTCATAAAGAATATTTATTCAACTGTATCATACCCCTGATGTGAGATCTAGTTCATCTAACTGCTTCTTGGAAACTGTTTTGAAATTTCAGGGTGGGGAGATAATATTTTACATATGTATATGTAATATATAATATTTTACATATATACATACATATGTAATATATAATATATTACATATATAGAGACAGATATATATATCTATATATAGATATATGTAATATATAATATTTTACATATATAATATGTAATATATATTTTACATATATAATATGTAATATATATTTTACATATATAATATGTAATATATAATATATTACATATATACATATATAATATACATATATAACATATAATATACATATATAAAGTATATAAATATATATGTTATATATAATATAGAATATTTTACGTGTATATATAGTGATATATATATAGATATATGTAATACTATTTTACATATATATAGAGAGAGAGAGAGAGAGATTGAGGTTTTCCAGGAAAAGTAGAAACCACATATTCTTTTTTTTCAAACAAACCTGCTTTTCAAAATTGTTAAAATTGAATGGATTTAATGCAGCACAATAGTCTCTAAATTGAAACTGAATGAACTTCATTTTCCATTCATTTTCAGATTTGATGGGAAGAAATGATGGAAAGTTAAGCAAATAACTCATTCCTTTCTTCACTAGTGTATGTAATTTAACCAACAAAAATTATCTGCAAAACTTTTGCTTTAGTATTTATTCCATTTAAGCCAGAGAATTACTAAGCCTGTTGAAATTTTGTAATGTTTATCTAACACGCGGATGAAAACTGGCTACATCCAGTAATGTTTCCCAGTAAAGATGCTCTACTAGTCTTATTTCTCAAGTTGTTCTTCTTAGAAACATAAAGAAATACTTGCTTTTGACAGAGTTTAGTGAGGGATCATTTACGGGGTAGGAGCCATGAGACCAGATCTGACTTCCATTTCTGATACTATCATGGAAAGTAAAAAAAAAGAAATCTCAGAAAAAGTGTATTTGAATTAGCATAACCTAGTGAAAACATTTTTTAAATTAGTATGGTCCACTTCTCAGATTTTGTAACATGGTGAAATACATCCAAATAAATTTTTTTTTGGTAAAGCTAAACATACACATCCATACATATGCACAGGTATATACATTCAGTTTAGATAGAGAAAATGTCTTCTAACTTTTGATGTATTTGTTTATATTCTTGTCACCGTAACATAATAACCATAGTATCAACATATTATTAATTATTTTGAATACCAACCCCATTTCTATACCTATTAGTGTTTGTGTGTATTCTAATTGTACGTGTGTGCAGATTGTGAAATATCATATATATGATATATTTGTTGAAGCACACTTAATAAAATCTAATAATGCAAGTGAAATTTCAACAGAAGCTTCTGTGAAAAGAGGAGCTAATCTTATGTTTTGTGAAAAGTAATGACCTCAAACACAGAAACTGATAATCAAATAAAATATCAGTGTGTTTGATTAGCTGTAATGTTGAAAAAATCCAAGATAATTTCTCATACACAGTTATACTTCTGAAACTGTCATACGTGTGTATTATGAAAGATCATTGTCATTTTTTTGTAAGTTAAAAAACATTAATGCTAAGTACATGAACTACACAGCAAAGTGACGCTTTTACCTTCCAGGAAAAAAAGATAGAAGTTACAAAAACTGCATCTAAATTTTACTCTCTCATCTACTTCCCTCATAAGAACTTTCAAAAATAACTGATGCATATACATTTTACCATGTTATTTCATTATATTTTTCATTATTAAAAAAGAATAAGAATCTGTCATAATGTAAGTATGTTAAATTTATACTATTTACATGACTGTTTTATTTGTAAGTAGTTTTTTTACATAATCCTTAAATACATTATTTAAGCATAAAATGAACACTGTAATATATATTTAGAAACTAAATATCAAGAAATACATTTCCAAATGTATTTCTTGATACATTACATTTCAGTTTTTCTCTGAAACAAAAAACTGAAATGGAACATTTGCAAGTATAGTCAATAAATTTATTTATTTTATTTTATTTTTTGATAATAATTGTACATACTTATGCAGTACATTGATATTTTGATACATGCATAAAATGTGTAATGATCAAACCAGAGTAACTGGGATATCTATCATCTCAAACATTATTTATTTATTTGTTTTGGGAATATTCCAGATCTTCTCTTCTAGCTGTTTTGAAATCTACTATAATTTCTCTGTAACTATAGTAGCCTTATTGTGCTATCGAACACCAGAACTTGTTTTATCTTAATATATTAATATTTTTATACTCATTAACCAACCTCTCTTCATTCTGCCTCCCTCACCTTCTCAGCCTCTGGTAATCACTATTCTACTCTCTACCTTTATGAAATTAACATTTTTTAGATTCTACATATGAGTAAGATGATGTGATATTTGTGTTTCTGTGCTTGGCATATTTCATTGAACACAACGTCTTCTAGTTCCATCTATGTTGCTGCAAATGACAGGTTTTATTTTTATGATGAATATTTCATTGTGTATATATACATATATACACAAACTATTTTTTCTATATTTATGTCTCTAAATATATACATTTAAATTTAAATATACGTTTAGCTTCCTTAAATAACACACAATGATATTAACTAGAAACCTGGCTGACGCCCAGCTCATTGATGAGACCTGCAGCTTGTGATGGCCAGCATGTCACACCTGCCACCCATTGTTACTACCTACCACTTTCCCTTTGTATTTTTTTTTAAAGAATAAATGAATAAAAAGCAAGAACTGTATGTAGGAAAGGAAATATTACATATTACATCTGGGTGTGAATTTCAAAGAAGGTGCAATCCGACAGAAAATATACTCTAGGTAGGGGACTGTAGTTCATATTGTGTTAGCTTGTTTGTGGTGGTTGTTAGTTGGTCAAAGAACAAATATAGAGTGAATGAGATTTGTGAGGGTTTTTTTTTCTTTTAAGCAAAGCATCACTGGAATAAGATAAAGTCTCTCTTTACTTTGGTGTTAAAATGGATGCATGCCTGGTATTCACAGGAAATTTGTGTAAGGGTTGTACATGTCACCTTGACTTTGAACTTAGCATCTGATAGGAGAACTTTATCGGCATACAAATGAGCAGAGAGGGTGACTGATGTAGTGAACTCGGCATTTTGCTTGTACTGAAAAGATTAAGATCTTTTCTTAATTGAGAATTAAGACAACTAATGAAAAAGAGCAAAAATCATAATTGAGCATTTTATATTACTGTGCCCAAAAGTTGGAATTTATAGATCCTGTAGAAACAAAGTAAAAGTAGTGTCGAATAATGATTTATTGATCTTCTGTGTAAGTCATTTAATTTGATTCTGAGTGAAATATAAAGTAAAATCTACAAATAAAATATAAAATAATTGGGCTTTGTAAGGCAAGAAAAGAAAAATGAGTTCAAAAGCATATGTGAAGAGTTAAGAAATGATTTGACGTAAGATAATAAAACAAAAGATCAATGCTTAAATTAAATCTACCTTGGAAATGGCAAAAATATAATTATTACTATACAAAATAAAATCAGAATTGTAGCAGAAACATTAGAAGACATCAGAAAATAATCTTAGAGGGATTAAAGCCAATTTATTAGAAGATATTGTGGGAGACCAATGTAAAAATATCCAAAGAATGAATGAGCAGAAATGAGTTAAAACGACAGCAAACAAATTTGACAGCCAAGAACAACAAATATCAAATTTTAAATTGTTTTATGAACTGCTTATTAAGAGCTATCATTAATTTTTCAGGTAAACAAATTTTAAAATGTATAAATTTGCATGTAGATACTGTGGCAAGTTTATTGATCATATTAGTCTTTATAATGTGAAAACTTTTAAGTATTTAAAAATAGACTGAAAATTTGTATCAGATACTGTACAGACTTACCTTCATCAAACACTTCTTTTACTTTTAAAAATGTATTTAATTCACAAATGAAGATTGACTATATTTGAAGTGTTAGAACTTAATGATTTAATCATTGTATTATGATTACCACAGTCAACACATCCAAACGTCTTATTAATTTAATTATAGCAAATAAAAGAAGGTTAAAGTAATGACTCAACTAGTCTTACTAGATTTTTAAGTTGCTTGCAAATTCTGTTGTAGAATATTGTCTATTTTCTACTGCCAGCTGCTATATCACGTGGGCTGCTATATCAAAAATGCTGCAAACTGGATGGGTTATATACAACAGAAATTTATCTCCACTCTCCTGGAGACTGGAAAATTCATCATCAAGGCACCAGTAGATTCAGCGTCTGGTGAGGGCTGGCGATTTGGTTTTTAGATGGCATTCTCACTTTTTCTTCACGTAGTTGGTGCTAGGTAGCTCACTGTCGCCTCTTTTGTCGCTGTTGCCACCTTTTAATACTATCATGTGGGGGATTAGGTTTCAATATATGAATTTTAGAGGAGCGCAAGCATTCAGTCCATAGCAATAGTTCAGTGTAAGTAATGATCTTAAGTATGGTAAATTCATTGTATGATGAATCTGTATATTTTCACGAGGATCTGCTTATGCAGCCTCTGGTGATATGTAATGTTAGAAAATGCAAGGTGAATTTTGGACTTAGAAAATGCACCTATTGAATAAGAATACATTATTTTTTGCCTGGGATATTACTTAAAGTAGCATCATTTTATTTAAATAAGAATAGAGAACTCATGTTCTGGGAAGAACTAATATATTGTGCTAGATATGGACCTCTCTTCTTACTCTAAATCATGTTGTCAGTTAAATTTTAAATAAGGAACAATGAGAAAAAAATAAATGTATAAAATAAAGGCTAACTAGGAATATTGTCTAAATATATTTTAAATAAAATTTTGTGTGAAATGTCTTTTGAATAGTTTGTTACAATTTTATGCACTGTGGAATAGTGTTAACATTATAATTTGACATCATCTAGCAGTTGGTAATACAAGGCTTTGTACAACTGGAAATCATGCAAAGGTTATCTTGTTCATCTGGGGAAATTAATATTGTCAATAGGATTTTATTAAATGTACTTAATAAAATATTTAGTGGAACATTTCTTTTTTAAGGAATTTTTAGTCAATACTGGCAGTCCTCAAAGATGTTGAATAATATATAATGGTATGTGCATCAATCTCCCAAACTTTTATTTGACTGTGTAACTGTGCTTCCAATAACATTTTCACGAATGTAAAAGCCTAAATATATTGTATGACAAAGAAGTATATATAATTACACTAATTCCGATAGATTATTGATAATCTGTTGGGGATAGTCAGTAGGGATGAATTACTATGTTTATATTAACTTAATTTGACATTTTAAAACATCATTGCCAAATGTCACCATTCATATCTGAGGAAATGCTTTAATTTTTGCTTACTCTGTGCCATAACTTTTGCCTCTATGTAAATTACCAATTTTTTTTGGTATTTTTAACAGAGGTATTAACTTATTAAATAAAAACCAGTTGAAAATGTTTCTGGGTGAATATTTAAAATGGCAAAACATATGTCCAAAAATATAAGCTGGTAATTTATTACCATTTTAGTTCACATTTTTCTAAATTGGCCAAGCAAAAACAATGATATTTAGTTTAACTGAATGTTTCAGGTATAACGTGATCAACGTTATTGATACTAAACTAAAAAACAGAGTGATATATTTTAAATTCTTTTGTGGAATTCATTAGATTTTTTTTTTGTTTCCTCTGTGAACCATACGTGCAAAAACGTAATTATGTGAGAATGAAAAGGAATAGACAATTCATTTAAATAAGTTTGAAATCCTCATCTAAATATGTCAAGGTGTGTTAACACTTGTGAAAGTCATAGCTAATATAGACATTTCTAATTGATCATTGGATAAATGGTGGGGTTTGTGATAGAGGCAGAGTTATCACCATTCAATAACCATATCTACAACCAGTATCAGGTAAGTTACTTTATTTCTAGGGTTAAATTTTTCTGGGGGGGCTTTAATTTTTTCCACTCTTGTTGCCCAGGCTGAAGTCCAATGGCATGATCTCGGCTCACTGCAACCTCCACCTCCTGGGTTCAAGGGATTCTCCTGTCTCAGCCTCCCTAGTAGCTGGGATTACAGGCATGTGCCACCACGCTGGGCTAATTTTGTATTTTTAGTAGAGATGGGGGTTTCTCCATATTGGTCAGGCTGGTCTCAAACTCCCAACCTCAGGTGATCTGCCCGCCTTGGCCTCCCAAAGTGTTGGGATTACAGGCATGAGCCACCACTCCTGGCTGGGGTATAATTTACATATACAAATTAGCCTTCATACTTTACTTTTAAAATTATGTATTGACTTACATGTGTGTAGAAGAATATTGTATTTTTTAAAATATATGTCAATTACTACAATTTTATATATAGCTATATATATGACACTACCTATATAATAGTGCTGCATGAAAATTGTATGCTTCTCAATTTTATGTGTATATTTTATTCAAAAGGTTTTAACCGAAATTGTTTCCCAGTATGTATTGAACTTCTGTTATGGCCAAGATACTAGAAAAGATTCTGTATACAGAAAAGTGAATAATAGAAAGTGTGTATTTATATAAATAGCTAAGTGGCTTAATTTCCTATTGATATTGTAACAAATTGTCACAAAGCTTAAAAACTACACAAATGTATTATTTTACACTTCTGTGGATCAGAAATTTGAAGTGAATCATACAGGGCTAAAATCTGGGTGTTAGCATCTATTACTTCTCAAAGCTGAGGTGAAGAATCCTTTTCCTGATCTTTTCCAGGTTCTAGGAGTTTCCCGCATGCATTTGCTCATGGCCTCTTCTTCCATCTTCAAAGGCACCTGCTTAGCATCTTTAAATTCATCTCCCTATCTCTCCCTCTTTCTTGCTCTCACTCTCTTTTACTCTCACTCTTGCTTTTGCTTTCTCATTCTCTCTGACTTCTGCTTCTGTGGTTACATAGCCTTCCCTGACTCCCACCCTCTTTTCCTTATAAGAACCCTTGTGATTACATCAGTGCCACTAGGATAATTCAGGATAATTTTCCCATTTCATCTCAAGATCCTGTACTTAATCACATCTGTAAAGTCTTTTTTTTTCCATGCAATTCAACATATTCACAGGTTCCAGGGATTATAAAGGGAATACTTTGAGGGAAGAGGGATTGCTCTGTCTACCATTGTCAGTATATCTGCATGTTTATTACAGCTTGTATTTAATTATGTATGTGTACATACTGAATGGGAGAAAAAGCACCTCAGTATTCTAATTTCAGATTGTAGCACAGTCCCTACACACGTTAAAATAACTTATTACTAATTCCATAGGCCTTACTAAAGACTTTAAAGTAAAGTTCCTCATGCTCCAAAATAAACATAGATCCCGGTTTTGTATTATCAGCATAGATAAATCTCACTTTATTTTTATGAACACATTTTTATTATGGAATATAAAACAAAGAGAGACAAGAACATAAGCTTAAACTTGCAACATAATGAATATTTTTTAAAATGAATAACCACATAACCACTGCACAAGACAAGAATAGAACCCAGCACTCTAGAATCCTTTGTGTGCCACTTCCAGGGTAAAACCGTTAGACATTAACCACTTTTCTATCTTCTGAGAATCATTTTCTTGATAACATTTATCACTTATACATAGATCCTTAAACAATATAATCATATGTGTTTTAATAATATAAATCAATTCATTTTACCTATATTATGACACTTATTTTCTTTGCTCAAATTATATTTTAAGATCCATCTATCTTTTTGTTTGTGACTTTGGATTATTTTAATTTTTATACAACATTCCATTGCTTTAATTTATTATGCAATCATTTTAGTAACAATAAGCTACAGTACAAACAAATAGTAAGATACAATGATAATACTAACAATGAAGAAAACATTCAGAATTGATTAGAATATGCTGTGGCAACAATCTCCAAACTCCTTGACTTGTCTCTGTACACATACCTCACTAGTCTACTCAACATGGAGTTTACACTAACACTCAGAAGTAGCAGCCATATCTGGGATATTGACATGTTCTGTGGCAAAGGGAATGAGCAAATGGGCTGATCGTGTTCTGTCTTTTAAAGCTTCTGCCACGAACTGACACAGTTCACGTCCACTCCTAATTCATTAGCCACTGTAAGTCACATGCCCATATCTGATTTCAAGGAGGCAGAGGAGTACCAAATGGGAAAAGACCTGTAAATATATGGCAAATTGCACTGACCAGTTCAACAGCTGTGGTATTAATTAGTCATCACATATTCAATCCACTGTCCTTTTTGCCCACAAAAGGCACTCACCCTCCATGATGGAGTCAATCCAAAAAAGATCTCATAGAATTATACTCAAAGTGCAAGATACCAGAATGATGTGCATTATTTTCATCATCAGTGCATAATGCACAGTTGTTGCTGCCTCGACCCTGATCTGGAAACTCATGAAATTAAAAAGATATTAACTTACCCACATCCCCATCCCTTACCCAACCAACTTTCACTGGAGGAATAGGAACAGGATACCCATAGAGAAAACACTCCGTCAGAAAGGGGAGAAAGTTGAGATCTCACTGGTACATATTGATGCTGAAGTAACACTGGGTAGATGGTTGTGGATATTCCAAATCTTAATGGTGCAGTATATTCCTTGATTAGACCTCATTTCTGGTTCCTTTGAATTTCTCCCTGGCCCTGGTCTCCATGGCCCTTATCTTCACACTTTGGGTGGCACTTCCTCTCTTTTTTTTTTCCCCCCCTGAGATGATGTCTCGCTCTGTCACCCAGGCTGGAGTGCAATGGTGCAATCTCGGCTCACTGCAACCTCCGCCTCCTGGGTCCAAGAGATTCTCCTGCATCAGCCTCCTGAGTAGCTGGGATTACAAGTGCACGCCACCATGCCTGGCTAATTTTTTTTGTATCTTTAGTAAAGACAGGGTTTCACCATGTTGGTTAGGCTGGTCTTGAACTCCTGACCTCGTGATCTGCGCACCTCGGCCTCCCAAAGTGCTGGGTCTACAGGCATGAGCCACTGTGCCCGGCCAGCACTGCTCTTCTATTTGCTTCTTAACTACCTCTGAAGAAGACAGTGGAAACTAGGAGTGTAGGCCTTCATGGGTTCTGGGTGGCTTTGTAGGATTGGTTTTTGTCTATAGGAGTTAAAGAGCCTAATGGTCCATTAAACTCTGAATATCTACAGACACTTTAGTCCTGGATAATGCTTTCTTTTATAAAATAAAGTGTCCTAAAACTGTCTATCATTTTCATTAAAACTTTTTAATGTGCTAATAGAAAATGAGATATAGTCTTTAGATTTACCATATTTTTTGTTTTTTAATTTTTCATTTCACTTCCAGTTGAATTATGGTTATATTGCAGCCTTTTTTTTTTTTTTTTTTTTTTCCCCTGAGTTATGGTCTCACTCTGTTTCCCAGACTGGAATGCGGTGGTGCAGTGATCACAACTCACTGCAGTCTCAAGCTCCTGGGCTCAAGGGATCCTCCCACCTCAGCCTCCTCAGCAGCTGGAGCTACGGCCACGTGCCACCACACCTGGCTATTTTTTTATTTTTTATTTTTTGTACAGACATGGTCTCACTATGTTATCCAGACTGGTTTAAAACTTCTGAACTCGCTGGGCGCGGTGGCTCACACCTGTAATCCCAGCACTTTGGGAGGCCGAGGCGGGCAGTTCACGAGGTCAGGAGATCAAGACCATCCTGTCTAACACGGCGAAACCCCGTCTCTACGAAAAATACAAAAAAAAATTAGCTGGGCATGGTGCCGGGCGCCTGTAGTCCCAGCTACTCTGGAAGCTGAGGCAGGAGAATGGTGTGAACCAGGGAGGCGGAGTTTGCAGTGAGCCGAGATCGCGCCACTGCACTCCAGTCTGGGCTACAGAGTGCGACTCCATCTCAAAAAAAAAAAAAAAAAACAAAAAAAAAAACTTCTGAACTCAAACAGTCCTCCATTCTGGCCTCCCAAAATGCTGGGACTACAAGCATGAGCCACCATACCTTGCCAGTTGTATTTCATTTTTGTGCCTTTAGTGAGAGAGCCACAAGTTAAGTCCCTTTTATCTTGTGGCATATTGCTCAGTAGAAAGGATTCGGTAGGTGCCAAATAATATTATTCGAGTTTTTGCTCTGAAACACCTCGATAGAACTGCAGTTACTTAACAGTGAATGTGACAGTCTTAGCATTTATTTTATCCCTGCTTCAAGTCTGAGTTCAATTGTTCTTGTCACTCGAAGCTCTTCTCGGTTTTATATGCCGTTGGCCTTGATTAGCGGTTGCATCTTCTAACCATGACAGTCCTTGGAATGCTTGTACTCTCACTATCTCCACTATTTCCGTGTCCTAACTCACTGTTTTCTGATCTGATCTGTTTCTTGTGACAGTTTGCCAAATTCAACTCCTAGGAACCAACCTGTGCTTTTTTCAACCTTTTCCACTGGGACTCCAAGTTCATTAAGTATATTCATTTTTCTTCCAAGTTATTACAGGTGGCAATTGTACCTAATAGTTCAGAACATGTGTCATGGATTCCATGTTCCCAGCCCTTCCTAGGAGTTTCCTTGCCTTAAAATCCACAGATCCTAAGTCAGTGTCCCATGTATTTAAAAAAAATTGTTATGACAGCATTTGACTTCTAGTTACCAATTTCTGGTGTGATGGACCATGTTATCCTGCAGTTACAAACAATTTTGAAGGCTTAGTGACTTACCAATAATTGTTTATTTATCGCTCTGTTTATATATCCATCATGGGTTACCTGGGGCCTTTCTCTTTCTTTAAATCTGGACCCAGACTATTTGAACAGACACTTATCTGCAACATTAGGGGTCACTCTGGTGAAGGAAAATAAAGGAAATGGAAACTCCTCACTATTCTTTACCATTTTCTTCTGATACAGTTCGCTACCATTTGGATGTAAATAGCTAGAGGAAGTCATATAGCCATAACTAACTTTAAGGGTGAAGAGGAATACGATTCAGCCGTGTATCCAGAAGGGAAAACAACCAGAAACCCTGGTGAGCAACACTATAGAACACCACAAATGATAACAGCATTGAAAAATCTTTCTGATGGATTTATCTAAATATGGGATACCCACATGCTAAATTGTACTCTACTCATTTTATCTCTCTTTTTTTTTTTGGAGACGGAGTCTCACTCTGTCACTCAAGCTGGAGTGCAGTGGTGCAATCTCCGCTCACTGCAACCTCCGCCTCCTGGGTTCAAGCAATTCTCCTGCCTTAGCCTCCGGAGTAGCTGGGATTACAGGTGCAGGCCACCACGCCTGTTTTTTTATTTTTATTTTTTTATTTTTAGTAGAGATGGGGTTTCACCGTTCTGCCCAGGCTGGTCTCGAACTCCTGAGCTCAGACAGTCTGCCCGCCTCAGCCTCTCAAAGTGCTAGGATTACAAGCGTGAGCCCGGCCCATTTTATCTCTTTCTAATTCTCTTTCTACAAAAGACGATATGCAATGAAATCCTTCCTGTTGCAGACACCATGCAAAACAAAGGGAAAGTTAAACAACTGTTCCTCAAAAGAAATTTTGAATGTTAATAGTAAATAATTGATTTTTTTTTTTTTTGGTTTAAGGACAAAAAAGCTATAATTTTTAAGAATTGTTATTACTGCCAAGAGTTAATAGTGGCGAGTGCCACTTTATGACTTAGAGTTGCTTGGTTTCTGGTTACAATTTTTAGTAGAGGCAGGTTTCACCATGTTGGCCAGGCTGTTCAGGGACTCCCGGCCTCAAGGATCCACCAACCTCAGACTCCCAAAGTGCTGGGATTACAGGTGTGAGCCACTGCGCCCAGCCACAATTAATAAAGTTTGTTTGAACATATTATAAAATGTGTTTAACACATGTTGCCAATATTGTCAAAATTAAAAATTAGAAAAATACACTACCATTATTATACTAAAATATGACTGCTTATGTCAGAATATCATACAAAGTTCTGTTACTTAAAAGAAATTATTTACAAATTAGAACTTTTCCAAGAAGTATGTACTTACATATTGTGGCATTTCACAATACAGCACACTTAAAAAAAATTGATACTTAAACATGTTCCTATATTCTAAATCAGGTGAGAAACTTCAATATGATTTATAAAAAATGTTGGCCGGGTGTAGCATTCAATATGATTTATAGAAAATGTTGGCCGGTTGCTGTGGCTCACACCTGTAATCCCAGCACTTTGGGAGGCTGAGGCAGGCAGATCACCTGAGGTGACCAACATGGAGAAACCCTGTCTCTACTAAAAATACAAAACTAGCTGGGCATGGTGGTGGATGCCTGTAATCCCAGTTTCTTGGGAGGCTAAGACAGGAGAATCGCTTGAACCGAGGAGGCAGAGGTTGCAGTGAGCTGAGATCGTGCCATTGCACTCAAGCCTAGGCAAGAAGAGCGAAACTCCATTAAAAAAAATGTTGAAAGTGTTAGAGTGATTTTTTTTTTGTTGCTTCCAAATCCAGAGGATATCTTTTGAAAGCAGTCATCACTTCATTTTTTTTTTCTGTGTTGTGATTCTTCTTTGTGTTCCTTGTATGACTTTTGTCCTTTCCATAATGAGTGTAGGATATTAGCAGGAAGGTGACACTGTGGATTTGTGTTGATGGACTTGGGGAGAACCTTTGTAACTGTGTTTCATTAGACTCAGTTCACCCCAGATACCAGCTTATTACCATCTCCTCTAGCATCTATATCTGAGGAACAGAGAAACTCATGTCTTTTGTCCTACCTTTTGTCCTATTTCCAAGCTCTGATCAGGGCATATCAAAAAGCAATTTCTGGCTTGTGCTAGTTCCTTATCTTGGGAACAGCTGCAGTTCACATTCCCTAAGTGTGAGCAAGCACAGATGTCTTCACTGATTGTAAGGCTGAAGGTGGAAGAAAAATGTCCTTACTAGTATGCCTTGATCTGCCCCAGACGTTCCAATCTCTCCATTTCATTCTGCAAACCAGCATTGCAGTACTTTTTAAACCTTGGTGTGATAATAAAAACAAGACAAAGTCAGGGGTTTCAGAGACAGATAGATGTGTTTGACCTGTCGTTTCTCCACATCATTTTCATTATCTGTAAATTGAAGATGATCACAGTAGTCATAGTTCCCCAATCTTAAGCTACAGCTCTATTTAGTGTATTTATTTGCCTACTACACAGTAGGAATCAATGATAACTGGAAGAGTTGACTGGTATTTCCCTCTCCATATTGTGAACTACATGAATATAAGGGATGCATCTTTTTTTAACATTATTGCCATCCTCTCAAATCTCCAGCAATATTGTAAACAGAGAGCGACCCATATATACCTCCATTATGCCCTAACAGGTAACTGATTTTAGCAGTGACATATTTATAATAATTAGTGTATGTTGATTTGAAAAATAGACTTAATAATTAAAACTGAGTTTTATAGGTAAACATTCTGATACCAAAATAGATAGATATATATATTTTGCTTCAATATACGACTGACACTTTCTTTGACACTGTGGAAGCCAACTTAGGTAAGGTAAGGTAAAATAACCCTTTAATGTAGTCATTGAAGTAATTTTTTGTCATACATATTCATCATTTTGTTCATGTTACGGTATTTTAATGATAAATAATAGTTATATAATGCAGTCAGGTGAATGGTGGTCACCCCAGAAGATATGGCCACATCTGGATTCCCTGAACCTGTGAATAAAAGCTTTCTTACTTTGAAAAAGGATCTTCGCTTATGTAATTTAAGATCTTGATATGTAGAGAGAATCCCGGATTCTCTGGGTGGGCTCTAAATTCAGACAAGTGTCTTTATAAGAAAAAGGCAGAGGGGGATTTGAGACAGACTGAAGTGAAGGAGGCAGTGGAACTACAGAGAAAGAGCTGGAGTGAGGCAGCCACAAATCAAGGCTTGGCGAAGGCCACCAGAAGCTGTAAGAGGCAAAGAACAGATTCACCCCTAAAGCTTCAGAGGGAATGTGTCCCTGCTAAAATTTGGACTTCCAGCCTGAAGAGCTGTGAGAAAATACATTTTTGTTGTTTTAAGCCATCAGGTTTGTGGTAATTTAGTTTGAAATCTTCAGAAAATGAATACAGATGTGTTAATGTCTCTAGTTCTTGGCATCTGTTTCTGAAGATTAAGCACGACTTTTCACAAACAACCTTGATGCATTTTGTTTTCTTTATAGAATACAAGGAGGAAATTAATATACAAACTAACCAGGAAAAACATCTAATTGTAACAGTCTATAGATATTTTATCTCGCTTTCTGTCTGTTCACATGTGATGTAGGATAAATATTCAGGTAGTTTTTTAATTCGCATTTTTGGAATTTTTACATTCTAAGGGGAAGATTAAATTGTTTGAAAATATGTGTGCAGAAGTATATAAAATAAATATATAAAAATGGCTAGGCATATGTACATACACATACTTACGTGAAAATATTTTAAACACCAATGTATGAATATTTAGTTCTGTGTGAAAAATACTTAATACCATTATTTATTAAACTTAATTCCTTAATTATTAAAATTTACTCCTTTAATAAAAATAAATCTAAAATATTCACAAGTTCATGTCTTACAAATATTTGCCTTGTTGGAAATATTCTGGTAATTTTTATGATAAGAAAACATTCATCATGAACAATTGTATAATTTGCTCACTAATGATGATGGTGTCTCCAAGAATTTAGGACATCAAATTTTCATGGTGGGTTCTAAGATTTATCCAGAGTTTCTGTTTCAAGAGTATTTTTTATGGCTAGAATAAGTTTTCAGGTTACTCTTTAGAAAGTGATTAAAATAAAATTAAGATCCATTTTTAAGTCATTACAATTGGTATAATGTTATTGCTTTGTATTAATTGTATACACCATAGAGTAATAAGTATAAGGAACAAGACAGCTTGAAAAATAAATGACACTGGAAATTTAAACACAGTTTTGTGGGATATAAAGACAAAGAATTGCATCCTTCTAGGCATTGAAGCTAAACATTTCTATTTTGGTAATGTTGGCTAGAGCATCTGAAAATGCACATCAGGGTCTCTGGGCAGAGCAAACACTTCCTGTAAGCCATACCTTCAATAAATAATTCTTGGTGAAAATAAAACCATTAGCAGAAATATGATAATCTTTTCCTTTTGGGCTTTAATAAATCATCCTACTGATGCTAACAAATGAAGTATATTATAAAATATGAAATAAATATAAATCTTAAAAATCATCTGAGATTGCCATTTCTCCAGTCTAAGCCTCATCAGCTATTTCTCTTAGTAGGACCACCAGGGTCCAGAATCTCATACCCTGATTTACCGCTGTTATTTTATTCAGAAGTGCTCATGAAGAGCTTATTCATTGGTTTTCTCTTCTGTCACTTTTGTTCAGACAACCATGAAGAAAGTCCTGGAAAATCACTTTATTTTTCAACAATTTTAATATGTTACAATTCCTGAATCTGCATGCTACTTTTCAAAAATGAACACTAGTGAAATTTGAGGAGTCAAATTAATTCATTGATAAAAATCTCTGAACATTGCTATGAGGCCAGAGTGTAGTGTTTACTCTAAGAAGGCTTACAGTGTGCAGAAACAACAGAGAAAAGGTAATTTCTTAAATTAACCCTGATTTAACATGTACCCTGCTGTGAAGGACTCTATATTTTAAAAATGGGCTATTTATCTATGCTCCAGGAGGCAAAGACTCTCCATTCAGGAAGCAATAGTATCCTAAACAATACATACCTTCCCAGCATTGTACATTTTTGTAATCTTGATTTTTCTATCATGATAAAATTAGAAGACATAACACTTCATAATTTCAAAACGTATAACACTTTTGTAAAAATGGTTTTCAAGTTTTTTGCTAGAAATTTTGTAAAGTTGCTACAGGTACGTGTAAACAAACTTGATATGATGAAACAACACACTTCTTATTTCCTGTAGATTGTTCTTCTATCAGGAGGCACATATTTGTTGTCTGGTGTCTCCTTTAATGATGTTAGCAGCTATTGATGATCTTTGCTAGATCCATTAATTCACTGCCAGTTGGAAATGGTTCTGTTTTAATGCCACAATTCTTTTCTCATTTATTAGCAGATATTTTTATTAAAAATCCTCTTATCAATGATATGGTTACCAGTGATATTAGAAAGGCAGAATAAATGTTGGATTTTTCCTATCAATTACTATGTTCTAAAATAAAGTTTTGCATTCCTCACACCTTCACTAGTAATTAGTAGTTTTAATAAACATAATTATTAACAGTTAGGTATGAGAGCATATTTGATGGACTTCATTCCACTCAAGATGGTCTCATTCATGCTCAAATTTTCTCCTCCTTTACTCGTGGAAGGCTCTTAAATTTAGCAAAGTTCTTTTGACACTGCCCTGGTAGTCTTTTGGAGAGCCTCCACACTATCTTGCATGACAAGGTGTCCCAGGCCTAGGCTGTATATCTACTGCCCTGGACCAGGAATCAGGCATTTGTCTGAAGAGAACTGATTAACTGATTACTTTTAGTGGGAAATTGTATCTGAACACCATAAATTGGGTTCAAGGTATGCTCATTAGTACTGTATTGATCTTTGCTTCCAGACATTTTAGAAAGCAGAGCCAGAAAAATAATAGATACGTGAAAGATGAAAGATGAAAGATGATAGATAGATAGATAGAGATAAATGGATGAAATAAATAGAAAGTTCATCTGAGTGTTTTAATTCAAATTCAGCCTTTAAGGGATTTTTGCATAATCGGTCATGTTACATCTTGATCTCCTTTCTTCTGGTTTATAACACTGGGAATAATTAAAGTAACATTTGCTTTATTCCGTGATGCACATAAAGCATTCTCAGTTAGCAATAGCGAAAACAACTAATATGAATACTATAAACATTTGTGACTTTTTTTGGTAGTTTTTCCTGTCCATAGAGTATATCTTGCTGTAAAAATACAGTGAAATTACTGTGACTGAAAGGCACTTGGATAGTTTATGTTTGTGCACATGTGCATATTTAATAACTACAAATATATGTTTAACTTCACTTTTTAAATTATTTGACCTTTTTTAATTTTTTAATTTTTTTTTTTTTTTTTTGAGATGGAGTCTCGTCTTGTCGCCCAGGCTGGAGTGCAGTGGCGCAATCTCGGCTCACTGCAAGCTCCGCCTCCCGGGTTCACGCCATTCTCCTGCCTCAGCCTCCGGAGTAGCTGGGACTACAGGAGCCCGCCACCACGCCCGACTAATTTTTTTGCATTTTTAGAAGAGACGGGTTTCACCATGTTAGCCAGGATGGTCTCGATCTCCTGACTTCGTGATCCGCCCGCCTAGGCCTCCCAAAGTGCTTGGATTACAGGCGTGAGCCCCTGTGCCCAGCCTTGAGCGTTATTTTTATTGTAATTACGTAAAATGTTTTTTGTGGTTTCTGGGTCAAAAAGCAAAGTGCATATAATAAAGTTGTATATTAACACACATCTGTATTATATGCACTTTTATTTTTTCCCTTATAGTACATGGGTATAAAAAACATAATTAAATGCAAAGTATTCCTCATTCATTCATTTTCAGAGCTATGATTTTTGTAGGTATAGCGTATTTTATTAAACTGTATTTTTATAGACAGCAATTTTGGTTGATATTAGATTTTGAGGGATCTCCCTCTATCTTATAGAATGTCACAATTATTAACCCTGGTCATACATCTTTATAAAAATATTTTTGCCGTTGTCCATTTTTGTTATATTGAAAGACGTTATACTGCTTGGTCGAAGGGTAATGATTAAGTTATTTTGTCACACATACCAAGTTACTGTTCATCGGGATTTTAACATTTTTTTGTCTCACCGCATATGTGTGAAGGTTCATATTTAGCCAGCCCCTGCTTAGCAGACTATATGGTTAGGCTTTTGGGTTTTTTTCCATTGGAAGAGGTGAGAAAATGGTATTTTTGTTTCTTTATTATTTTCATTTCATTTTATATGAAGTGTGTGTCAACTTACCTATTTTTATAGGGTTATTGAAAATTTTATGTATTTTAGGTGTTCTTTATTAAACATATTAACTCTGATTCTTCAGTTTTGATTTGTTTTAACTTGACTGTTTACTTGTGGTGTCCTTTGCCCTGTGAATTTTTAATGTAATCAAATGTACCTAATTTCTCATTGCGTCTGGATTTTGAGTTATAGTTTTAAAAGGTTTTCCCTCTCCCACTTGTAGAAAAGTTGACCAGATTTTCCTCTGTGTATAGTTTTATACTTTCACATTTCAATCTGGTCCTTTTGGAATTTACCCTGATGCACAATATGATGAATTCACCCAATTTTATCTTTTTAATATTGTATCTTTTTATTTAAGTATTTTTTTCCCTCACTGTTCTACTATGCTGTTTTTCTATTTTGGCGCGTTGGTTTTTCCATCTCTTCATGCACCAAAAACGCATTATTTAAAGTATGTTTGGTGTCTTGTAGGCCTTTTCTCCTTTTTGCTCATTTTTTTCAGGAAGTTTTTTTTTTTTTCTAGCAGTTATTTTATTTATTTGTTCTTTAAGATAACTTTCTACTCATATTCTTGCAATTCAGGGGAAATAAGAATTGTGATCATATTGGCATTTCTGTCAATGCTTAAATTAGTTAGTAGAAAACTCAATGTGTTATTTGTTTCACAACTTTTTTGTCTATTTTCATACCTTTCATCTTTTAAAAAATCCCAAGTTAAATTGTGTATTATGTACCAACATCATACAATTAAAAATCAACCTTTTGGCTGGGCACAGTGGCTTACACCTGTAATCCCAGCACTTTGGGAGGCCGAGGTGGGCGGATCATGAGGTCAGGAAATTGAGACAATCCTGGCTAAGATGGTGAAACCCCATCTCCACTAAAAATATAAAAAATTAGCCGCGCGTGGTGGTGCATGCCTGTAATCCCTGCTACTCAGGAGGCTGAGACCAGAAAATTGCTTGAACCCAGGAGGTGGAGATTGCAGTGAGCCAAGATTGTGCCACTGCACTCCAGGGAGACAGAGCAAGACTCCATCTCAAAAAGAAAAAAAAAAAAATCAACATTTCAAATTACAAAAGAAATCAAAATGATAAAATGGCATTCAAAATAACTTAAAAGATAATATCCTTGCCAAATTAGTTCAAGACTATACACTCCAAACCAAAATCATTGCTGAGAGAAAGCCAATGAAATTCAAACACATGGAGAGACACATGGTGATCATAGATCAGAAGAATCAACATATGTCAAGGTCTCAATTTCCCAAAATTGATCTACACATTTCATTCAATCGAAATGTCTGTCTTTTTTTCTTAAAGTTAATATTTCCATTCTTTTGACATCTTTGAATTCCCCTTGAAATACAAGAGAAATCCTCACCACTTTAAGTCAAACACCTCTGTTCCCAAATATCTGACACATCTTCCTTCATTTATTTCTTCTTTCTTCCACTTACATTCATAGATTTAACTACAGACAAAGCAAGACTAGGAAATCTAGTCTTGCTAGATGCATCTTGTTTAATGAAATGCTTAAGAAATGAAATATAGGAAAATGTAGAGAAACATAGGCATAAAAGCATGTCAACACTAGTACAACTGATCTTTGAAATGTCAGGGGTCGCCGTGTTGTGAAAAGCAAATTAAATGTAGGATGCTGAAAGAAATAATGATCATGAAGAATTTAAAAATGTTACTGGCACTGATATGAATATTCTTCAAGCAATATTACTTTATACTAAAATGAATCCCTAATAGAGATTCAAGTTGATATCCACTGCAGGTTGCTACATCAAAGCCATTTTATTTTTTTGATTACTCCACAAAATTTTTCATGGTTTCTTACCATTTAAAAACAAGAAAACCTGTGACAGTAATGAAACAACAATAGAATGAAGGGCTTTGAAGCCCATGCTAATATGAATTACAAATTATTTTTATAATAGATTCATTCACTATAACAAGAAAAACAACAAAAACAAAAATATTTTAAATTGTGCTTACTTGCTTTTGATTATGCGTAATGTCCTTCACCATCTTGAGCATTACTTAGATTTTTTAAAATTGAATAGCTAATTTGAAATTGAGTATAAACCAAGAACAACTTACTGCAATTTATGTGTCACCACAATGATGATAACAATCTTCATAAAAATTCTTTTGTTCATCACAGTATGCAATATGTCTTATCACAAATTAAATGTTGATCAAAACATTACAGATAAATATGCATACTTTTTATATAATAAAACCTTTAGTTCCTTGTTATTCTGCAAAATTTTAAAGTAGTCTATAAATCTGTATGTTACAAACAATAAAATGAAGCCAAAAAGAAGTGGGTAAGAGGATTATTGCAAAAGGAAGATATGGATAGTATAGTATAACCAACATAAGAGAATGTATAAATTAAAGATGTATTCAGAAGAGATTTAGAATACCCAGTATGCATGGTACAATTCAGGACACTGAGTACAAAAAGATAAATAAATAAGATGATTATTTATAATCCATGGATTTAATAGTCTTATAGGGAAGATAGTAACTCAGGTAGAGTGTGATGGATTTAACAATACTACTGTACTTAAGGAGCTTGGTAAAATATTGATGATTGTGATTAAATTTGCCCAAAGGAAGAAGAAAGGCCAGTAAGCCTTCACAGAAGAACTGGCATGTAGACAGCAAAAATGGCAATGTCTTTAAATAGCAGTTCTGCCTGGAAACTTTTGCAACAGAGAAACACGTTTTTTGACAGTTTTTACAAGTAACAATGGCTAAAGTGAGAATATGAATTTAATAATTTCTATCACAATATGCCGTTGTAAAAATTTTAAAAGGTAAGATTTTAGAATATGTGATTATATAAAATACTTATAATATTGGTTACTGAGTAAAATATTTTAAAATATTATAGTTCATACAAATACACTTTAAGAAAATACACTATTTCCATTGGTGTTATCACAGCCTTACTTTTTAGTAATCCAGGGTTTTTTGTTTTGTTTTGTTTTTTCATGGATTATAAAATGTTATAGAGGGAAAATTGTCTTTCTGACATGAATTTTGATCTGATTCTTCTGATCATATGTTTAGGTCTTCTGCAGTGATACTTAAATAATCTATAGGGACTGAAATTACTTGGGTGTACTAGGCAGCATTTTCCAGAGAAACAGAACCAATATATACTCAATAGAATGTATATGTGTATGTGTGTGTGTATATGTGATTATATAAAATACTTACAGGATATATATATATGGATTATATAAAATACGTGTGTGTGTGTGTGTTTTTCCTTTACTCAGCGCCATTTAACGTATTAAAGAACAGCTTTAAAAAAATTCACAGTTTCTTAACAGCAATACATTTAATACCTTCGCAAGATTTCAAGTGAAAAACATACATTATTCATGCTACGGGTTTTAAATTTTCCTTGGATAACACCAAAAACATGGTACTCAAACTGCATGTTTTAACATGAGGAACATGAACTATCATTTTGACACAAAGACAGGTTAAACAAAATAAAGGCAATGTGGAACTACTCCAGCACCAGTGGACTTGCTGAAATGTCGCGCCCTGTCCCACTCCGGAACTCAGACCGCTGCCTTCTACTCCAGCACCAGTGGACTTCCTGAAATCTCGCGCCCTGTCCCACTCCGGAACTCAGACCGCTGCCTGCTACTCCGGAACTCACACCGCTGCCTTCTACTCCAGCACCAGTGGACTTGCTGAAATCTCGCGCCCTGTCCCACTCCGGAACTCAGACCGCTGCCTTCTACGCCGGAACTCATACCCTTTGCCTTCTACTCCAGCACTAGTGGACTTCCTGAAGTCTCGCGCCCTGTCCCACTCCGGAACTCAGACCGCTGCCTGCTACTCCGGAACTCAGACCGCTGCCTTCTACTCCAGCACCAGTGGACTTCCTGAAATCTCGCGCCCTGTCCCACTCCGGAACTCAGACCGCTGCCTGCTACTCCGGAACTCACACCGCTGCCTTCTACTCCAGCACCAGTGGACTTCCTGAAATCTCGCGCCCTGTCCCACTCCGGAACTCATACCGCTGCCTTCTACGCCGGAACTCATACCCTTTGCCTTCTACTCCAGCACTAGTGGACTTCCTGAAGTCTCGCGCCCTGTCCCACTCCGGAACTCATACCGCTGCCTTCTACGCCGGAACTCATACCCTTTGCCTTCTACTCCAGCACCAGTGGACTTCCTGAAGTCTCGCGCCCTGTCCCACTCCGGAACTCATACCGCTGCCTTCTACGCCGGAACTCATACCCTTTGCCTTCTGCTCCAGCACTAGTGGACTTCCTGAAGTCTCGCGCCCTGTCCCACTCCGGAACTCATACCGCTGCCTTCTACGCCGGAACTCATACCCTTTGCCTTCTACTCCAGCACTAGTGGACTTCCTGAAATCTCGCGCCCTGTCCCACACCGGAGCTGGTACCGCTGCCTTCTACTTCAGCACATGGAACTCTCTGCCTCCGCAGTTCTTAGTCCGTACCCGGCATTTCAACAAAAATGTAAATATTCAGAGATGTGTCACTGAATGAGAATTACTACAACATGCTAAAAAAAAAGACAATTTATTTGTTGAATGTTGAAAGAAGGGGCCAGAATCAGTTGAAATTTAGAGTAGAAGGAAAATTGTGGAGTGACTCAGTCACTTCACTCTGATTTCATTTTATTTTTTATTTTTTGAGACAGGGTCTTGCTCTGTCCCCCAGGCTGGAGTGCCGTGGTATACTCATGACTCACTGCAGCCTCAATATACATACACTAATATATAATATATATACACTAATAATGCAGCCACAGTATACATACATGTGGTATACTCATGACTCACTGCAGCCTCAGTATACATACACTGTATATATATGTATATATACATACACTAATAAATATCAACATATATATTTAATAAATTTATATATACACACTAGCGCATATGCACACACATCAAAAACATACATATTATATACTATATATAATATATAGTAACAAAACATGTTTTTGATGTGTGTGCATATGCACTGGTGTGTGTATATGTATAAATTTATTAAATATTTATACATCTGTTGATATGTTTATAAAATACCCTATTTATATAGGATATTTAAATTAGGATGATTTTTCATTCTCTATTTACTATATAGGATAATAATAGGATGAATAACATATAGGATATATATAAGGTGAAAAGCCAGTGCTGTGATTCCAGTCTGAATCTGAAGACCTGAGAACCGGGGACACTGAGGGCAGGATAAGATGGATGTTCCAGCTCAGGCATTGAGGCAGAGAGAGTGCCAATCCTACCTTCCTCCCGTTTTCTCCTGTTCAGGTTCTCAATGTATCCTATGCTGTTCAGCCACATAGGGAAGGGCCATGTGCTTTATTTACTCAGCACACCAATTCAAATGCTAATCTTTTTTAGAAACAACTGTATAAACATACTCAGAAATTATGTTTGATCAGATATCTGGGCAGCCTGTGTTCAGTCAAGTTAACACATAAAATTAATCATCACAGAGGATGTGTACTTAATTATTTTGACCTCATAAATGAAGGCTTTCTCTAACTTTAATATTGTGGAAGAAGCAGGGATATACAGCATGCCTAAGCAAAAATGCAAATAACTGATAGTTTCTACTGGAAGATACTTCACAGGTAGGGGCATGTCTCTTTGACTGCTTTGTCATCAAACAGCCTCTCTGGAAAAATTTATTTGTCCTTGTAGGGAGAAGAAGATACTGTTAAAGTGGAGATTTTAAAATAAACCTGAAGTGTGCAGATATACAGTGTTCAACACCAAAAACCTTAAGAACAGACATCTTCATTTTAAATTTTCCTTTAGAATCTTTAAAAGCAGATAAGAATCCTGGGCCTGAAGCTTTTTTTGAAAGACGCTTTTTTAGAAACTGCAGTAAGAAGTATTCATAAGTACTTAAGTTGTCATAGTTATTAATAGTTCTGAGAATTTCCCTTAGATTTCCCAGTATATTCAGTTGATGTTCAAATCTTTGCAGAAAAGTTGACCTGAAAGAGAATTAGGAAATTAACAGAATTAGAAAATAATTATAATCTGGGAATTATACTTACAGTAGAAATAGTGTCAGTCTAAAGTTGTATATCTCATAACATATTTACTAAAATTATTTATTTTGCTGGTAAGGCATGCATAAGCCACATTTGTATTTCCAAAAGGATATCCAGCTCTTTCGATGATGATTACTAATGTCTCTTTTCAAATTTAATGATTATAGGACCTTAGTTCAAATAAAAATACCGTATATATGTGGTTCTATTTCTGGACTCTATTATGTTCCATGAATCTATATTCTATCATTATTCCAGCACTAAATTGTCTTGATATCTGTAAGTTTGTATAAAATCTTGAAATAAGGTAGTGCACACTGTCTTTTTTCTTTATTGAAAAAATATTTTGGCTATTTGAGGTCTTCCTTTTCCATATAAATTTAAAACCTTGGCAATTTTCTAAAAAAAAGTCTGCAGTTCTTTTTTGGAGAATTACATTGAATCTATAGGTCAATTTGGAGATAATTGATATATTAGTAATACAGATTTTTCCAATTCAAGGTCATGGAATATTTCTCAATTTATTTAGATCTCTTTTAACTTCAGGAACTTTGTCTACTTTTTTGATTTTTTATTTTACTTTAAGTTCTGGGATACATGTGCAGAATGTGCAGGTTTGTTACACAGGTATACATGTGCCTTGGTGGTTTGCTGCACATATCAACCCATCATCTAGGTTTTAAGCCCTGCATGCATTAGGTATTTATCCTAATGCTCTCCCTCCCCTTTCCCCCCACCCCCCGACAGGGCCTGGTGTGTGTTGTTTCCCTCCCTGTGCCCATGTGTTCTCATTTTTCAACTCCCACTTATCAGTGAGCACGTGTGGTGTTTGGTTTTGTTCCTGTGTTAGTTTGCTGAAAATGATGGCTTCCAGCTTCATCCGTGTCCTTACAAAGGACATGATCTCATTATTTTTTATGGCTGCATAATATTACATGGTGTATATGTGCCACATTTTCTTTATCCTGTCTGTCATTGATGGGCATTTGAGTTGGTTCCAAGTCTTTGCTATTGTAAATAATGCTTCAATAAACATACATGTGCGTGTTTCTTTATAGTAGAATGATTTATAATCCTTTGGGTATATACCCACTAATGGGATTGCTGGATCAAATGGTGTTTCTAGTTCTAGATCCTTTAGGAATTGCCACACTATTTTCCACAACGGTTGAACTAATTTACAGTCCCACCAACAGTGTAAAAGCGCCCCTATTTCTCCACAGCCTTCTACTTTTAAGTGTTTAGGTTCCTTATATATTATGTGAAATTTTTTTCTAAATATTTTGTGTTTTTATTACTGTAAATGGTATTGTTTTTATAGCAAAGGTATTTTTCTTTGTGGATATAGAAATACAATTAATTATTGCATGTTGAGCAGTACCTTGCAAATATATTTACTTATTCTTATAGTTTTTTAAAATGTAATTTCTGTGAGTTGCTTACAAATTATTTGTGAATTAGTTTTATTTCTTGCCAAGATTTATACTTTTTTCTTTGTTTTCTTGCCTAGTCTACTGCCTAGGGATTCCAGAAAAATTGTGAATAGAGGTGATGAGAACAGATATCCTTGTCTTGTTCCTGATTTCAGGGAGAAAATATGCAAATTTTCACTATCAAACATGAGGTTAAATGTAGACTTTTAAAAGAAATTCTTGATCAGATTGAGGAAATGTTCTTATATTCCTAGTTTGCTATTTTATTATTAATTGATGTTGAATTTTGTCAGATTTTGGAGGAATCTATCTTTATGATCATATGGTTTTTATCTTTTATTTTATATATATGTGATAACTTCCATTGTTTGATTTCCATTCTTGGGATAAATCCAGCTTCATCATGATATTGTCTGTGTTATATATTGTTAGATTCATTTTTCTTATATTTTCTTTTGGATTTCTGTGTCTATATTAGTGATGGTATTATTGTTTTCTGGTAATATGTTTTTCTGCATTTGGTATAAAGATAATGGTATTTTTATAAAATTAATTGGGAAGTGTTCTCTGTTGATTTTAACTGGGAAGTGCTCTCTGTTGATTTTATGAAAAAGTTTATAGAAGCTGGATGCTATTTTTTCTTAAATGGTTGACAAAATTTATGGGCTATGTCATCTTGGCCAGCTTTTTTTGTGGGAAGATTTTTAAAATATATATATATTTTTAATCGTGATATGTTTGATTGATACCATTCTTGTGTCAGTTTTGGTGGGTTTTGTCTTTCAAGGAAAGTAGGATGATTATATTTTTATTTTCCAGTGTTATTTAAATCAATTAAAAAACACTTCTGCATCTGGCAATTTAGATATATTTTTATTATCTATTCTGAATATGATTCCTTAGGTTTAGATAATATAATCTGGAGGATTTAGTCATATTACACTTTAGACTTAATTATGTTCCAGAATACTAAGTATCTTAGATAATATTTAATGTGTATTTTTTTATTATTATACTTCAAATTGTAAGGTACATGTGCACAACGTGCATGTTTGTTACATATGTATACATGTGCCATGTTGGTGTGCTGCACCGCATGTAATGTGTTTGAAAAGACTATTCAGTAGTTGTTGGTTGTAGTTTATTATTAATGTTTATTAGGTAAAGTTTGCTAATAGGCTAATTCACATCTTCTAAATTCTGACCTAGTTTAGTCTACCTGTTTTACTTTCTCAGAGTGGAATGGTATAGCCTCTACCTATAATTGTTGATTGATTCCTGTTAATTCTGTCAGGATTTCCTTTCAGTTCTTCAGGTATTTGGAAGCGCTGGTAGTGGCATACACATACAGGATTTTTATGTCTTTCTTGTGAAATGATTCTTATTATTTGAAATGACCTCCGTTATATCTAATCATGTTGTAATAAATTGGGTCCTGATACTAATAGAGACTTCCCAGCCATCATATGATTAGTGTTTGCATGATGTGTTTTTCCATGCTTACGTTTTTAAATCTGTTTCCATTCTTTTCTCGTTTGCATTGTTTCTGATGCACTGTCACCATTGTTCTTATTTGTTCTTTTGTGCATTAAGTGACTTTTTTCTCTAGCTGCTCTCAAGATTTTAATTTTTGATTTTTAGAAATATTGTTATGATATACCTCATTATAATTTCTTTATGTGTATCCTAATTAGAGATTATTAAGTTTTTTTTTGAATTGGTGGGTTTGTATTGCTTAATAAAATGTGGAAATTTTCCACTATATATTTCTTCAGTCATTTTGTGCCCTCTCTTCTGGAACTCTAACTCCATGTATGTTGGACTGGCTGACGTTTTATCACAGTCAAGGACTGATGCTTTGCTCATTTATTTTTTTCTCTCCATGTTTCAGTTTGGATAATTTTAATTGTGATGTCCTAAAGTTTACTATTTTTCTTCTGTTAAGCACAGCCAGTGAGCATTTAATTTAGATTTTGTACTTATAGCTTTAAAGTTCTGTTTTATTTTTTCCCAATGGTTTCCATTTCCCTTTATCCTGATTTATATTTTCCTTCAAATCCTCGAATATATATGCTAATTCCATTTTATTTTTCATCTATATATATTTCTGTGGATATATTTTCTCCTGCTTGTGGGTCACATTTCCATGAATTTTCAGTAGTCTACTGTTTTTTGTTATATGTTGGTCATCGTGATTATCATATTGTTGAGTTTCTAGACGTTGGTATTTTCCTTTAAAGCAGATTGTATTACTTTGTGGCAACAATTGAAACATTTCAGGGTTAAGATGACCTGCTTAAGTATTTTAGGCTAGACTTTATGGAGCCAGTAGTCTAGAAGTAGCTTAGTTCTACTTCACCGTTTTGGGCTTTTGGGGGTGTGTATTGAATATTGCAGTTACTCAACAAATCACTGTACTCTGCCTTAATGGAACTTGGAAATCTCTCAGCAACCCGAGTTCTGGTAGCGTTCCAGTTTACCACTCTCCAGTAGTTGTTGTTTCCCTCTCTAAGATTAGCTTAGTATTCAACTACAGACTCAGTGGGACACTTATGCTGATGTCTGGAGCTCCTTCTACGTAGCCTTCTGTTCTATAATAATCTGACATAAACTTTAGCCATCTTAACTCCTGTAAAGTTGCGTATGTGTCTTCATAGCACATAGAAACCACTGTGCCATTTTCCCCCTCAGTATTGTGTCTAGTAAGTGTCTCCAGGAAGAAAGTCAGGGTGATCTAGTTTTTCCCCCTTCTCTCAGGGATAAATATTCTCTACTGCCTGTTTACCAAATGTGACAGTATTTATTTTTTATTTCTGTTTTTTAGTTGTTTAGATGAAAGGGATTGTCTGGAGTCAACTATACTGTCATGGCCAGCCATGGAAAATTCACTATATATATATTTTTTGTAATAATGTATTAGTAATTGGGTGCCTTTACAAAGCTCTTTCCTTTACATCTGGAAGACAATTCCATTATCATTTTGTTTGACTCTTTCAGATCTTAGTTTAAATGTCATTTTTTTTTTTCACGAAGCTCCCTGGAATCTGCATGTCCAAATGTCTTCTTTATATGCTGTCTGTATTCTGTGCTTTCTCCATAAGTGAACTTACACTACTATGCTGTGTTTATTTGCCCCTTGCCTTGTATATATGCATAACTGAATTACACACAACATAAATATATAGAAATGTATAATATAATAGAAAAGTATGAAATATTGAGTACCATAAATGTGCATATTTAAATTAAAGTTTGGAGGAGAAAGAAATCCATTTTAAGTAGTGGAAAAGCAAACATCATGACTTTTGTAAGACATGGTTGAATGTGAGCATTTTGGAATGGGAGGGAGCCACATTTTAGTCATGGTGGGGGGGACCGTGCGAACAATGGAACCAAAATTTGCAGTTTTGAAAACATATAAGTGAATGTTTGAATATAACTTGGGTCAAAATGTGAAGAATATTGAATGATGGAGCGATGATGGAAAATTACATTCAATCTATTAAGGGGTTTTGAAGTAAGAGACTGATGAGTTTAGATCATTCTGAAAGCATTTTAAAGGTAGAGGAGGTAGACTTAATTGGGCAGCTTTTAAAGTAGCTAGGTCAAAGTATGACAACCAAATAATGTGTGGGAGAGAGAGAAGGGGCATGTTCAAAGTGTATTCTTAATTTTTATTTTTCTTGGTTAAATATATGATTAAGTTTATAAATGAGATAGAGAATATGTGATAAGTGAAAAAAAGTTTTAGAGAAGAGGTCATATTATTTTTAGCATGCAAATTTGGAGATGCCTGCTGCATGTTCATGTATATTGTCTGTTTGGCACTTAAATTATGGGTTTCCATGATATATGGGGATAGAATAACAAGTTAGATAACATCATAAAGAAACAATCAGCCAAATCCATATGGGGGATTACATAGATAAAATGACTTATTTTATCTAGCATATCAATTATATGAGGAAAGAAACATTGTTATTGAATAAAAAGTTTTATGAGCTTTGGTAAAGAATGCAGTATGTGAAATTTCTTTAATCATGATATGCACAAACCAGCTATAAATATATTTTGGAGGCATTTAGGGAAATGGAATATGGATAGCATAGTATATGCTATTAAAGAAGGATTTTAACTTAATTAGTTGTGAGGATTTCATAGTGGTTCCATTAGAAAAGAGTTTTATATTAGTTAAAGATGCATAATGAACTTATAGATAAAATGATATGGTATCTTATATTTTCTTTAAAATACTGTAGCAAAGAACAATAAAGGAAAGACACAAAATGAAAATGACAACATTTTGATTATTCTTGAAACATGAGTGGATAGGTACATGGAAATGCTTTGTGCTACACTTTTCTTCATCTGTGTATATTTGCCATTTCTGTGACATTAAAAATAGAGTCTGCCCAGAAAACTCTTAGATATGTGTACAGATTTAAGCTAAATATTTGTGTGTATGTTTATGTGCATGTGTAGGATACTCTGAGTTACAAATTGTCTTGAATACCATTAGAATAGGGTAGAAAATTAGAAGGTCAAAACCAGACATCTTGGAGCCAGCAATAATTGAGGTTGTTGGAAAAATATTAGACGTAGAAGAAGCCGTACCAACATCTGGAAAAGTAGTAGTGGCAGGGAGTGGGCTTTTACTATGGTAATGAAAATTAAAATTATGAAGAAAGGCAAGATGCAAGATGCAGCATTGTCTTGGTAAAATCCAAAAAGTGGCAACTGTTTCATATTGAGAGCAAAAAACGGGTAAATGCAATATTGCAACCAAAATTTTGTACTTGGCTGAACAGGAAGGATAAATGGTAATGCCATCAACCAAAATAACAGACAGAGAAAGAAGTGTAGCCTTGGGAGGAACTGTGATGGATATTGGTCTTATTGTAACATACTACACTAAAGAAAAGGCACTTCAGAAAATGTTTGCTATGTGAGCCCTCACAAAGGTGAGTGGCAACCCATTATCTTTTCATACACTCTGAAATTTTGAGTCTGCTTAATTCCACTATTGAAATGTTTTGGTTTAAATATTTTTAAAAATTGTATTCCTGTAAATTTTCTCATTTTAATAGCAGCTCATTACAATGTTAAAATTATTTATATATGTGTCAAAGTCTTGTGGGTATTCCATTCTTTCTTTTTCCTTTTATTTAAACTTAATACTTGCCACTCTGGTTTTGTGTTAGTTACTCATGATTATTCATCACATCACTATGACTAGCATAGTACTTGTTACTCTTTTTATATAAAATGTTCAATTCTTGGTTAAATGGCTTATTAATGTTATAATGTAATCTTGGAGTTAACATTGGCTTTAGTGTATGGTACAAACTCCCTTTTCAAAATAATGTCTTTAAATTGATAATGTAATAGAAACTATGGTTATATACAACATATACACAACAGTTTCAGATAATTTAAACATAATTTGTGTAATTGCAGCACAATTTAGTTTGATTATATTTTTACAAACTAAATGAGATACGGATTCTACTCTATACAACCATGGGAGCAAGTTTTTCAAAATAAGTTTTTAAAAAATATTTTCATTGCCTGTGAAGATGCAGAAAATACTAGCAAATACTTTGGGAAAAACCCCTTAAAATAGTGTAAAACCAGTTAATCTGTAATTAATTAAATTTGGCATGTGGAGCCACTATCATACCCCTTCATTTTCATATATATGGAAGGTTCTTCTTACTTTAGTTAAGTCTTCACTGGTGAGTTTGTAGTAGTCATACTCTCTGCTTCCTGCCCTTGACTCAGTATCTGGAAAAGCTTCAGAGATAATCCCAGTCAATATTCAATCTCCACCAGTTCTCTAAGGCACTCATATACAAGAATGTCAAAATAAAAGAAGACTTGCTACTGTAGCATGCTTGTTCTGTAGTATTTCTGTCTCATTATAAAGAATGAAGCATTTTTTTTTTCTGTTTAGCAACAGAAACAAAAATAAAGTAAATTCCGCATTATTCATCTTTGAACTCCAAAGGAGTAAATTTATTTTGGACACATTCAAACACTGTTGATTAGACAGTAATATATTCAAGAAGAACAACAATATTTTGCCATCAAATCATTCATAATAAATGTTTGCCCTACATATTTAGTCTGGGTATGCAGAGTATATAGGACAATACAAATAGAGTATACCTAGTCAGAAAAAAGAAATTGCTTGATAATCCTATGAAAGTTATGTTAGTCTTTTGTTTGCATGGATATAGTAAACACCAAAATTTTTACTATAGAAGTCAAGTGTAAATAGATAGATTATAGATAGATAGATAGATAGATAGGTAGATAGATAGATAGATAGATAGATAGATAGATAGATAGATAGATAATGGTAGATATAGCTTTAGTTATATGTATCATATTCCCAGTATGGTATTCTTTAATGATACTTTTTAGAAACAACAGAGAAAATGACTTAAGAGTAACTGCACTTCATAAGGTAATTTCTTCCAGAAACCAGAATCATAATTATATACAGATCTATGGATATAAACCTAAACATAAAGTTACAATTACACGTGTAATGTATCTCACAACAAAGACAATATAGAAAATATGATCCAGGCTTGACTAAAAAGGTGACATGTGTTCTAATAAAGGCTTAATATCTTCTTATTCATTAACTTTCACCTCTCTTTTCTCCCTCACTGAACTAATAGCTCTTTTTTGTAGAAAATCCAAATTATTATTGGTAAAAATTTCAAGTTTCTGCACCCACAGGTTTTCAATTCATTGCAGAGCAGCAGCTGTATTCCTACAGATTATTTTTTTGCTTTGCTTTTTTCTAATAGACTGTGTAAGATGCCTGCCACGTGCTCCTTTTCCCCAAGGATGACTTCACTATTTGTCTGTGGACTCATGGCTGTATCTTTCACTCAACTGATATGTTACTCATTGTTGGGTTAATAGAAAGGAATTATATATTTCCCTGAATTTTGGCAAGAAGAGCAATTCACTACTTGAACCCGAGCTAAAATAAACTTCCACAATTGGTATAAAAATGAACACTTTGCTATGTTCTAGGCAATACCTTTGAACATTTTTCCTTGGCTGCTGCACATGGCGTTATAGTCTTAACTATATTTGGCACATAATATTATAGATTACAGTCACTCTATGCATTAATGAAAATTCGGCTTTTGTATTTTTACAGATTATTTTGGAAGCCAATTAGTTGGTAGTTTTGAAGATACCATATAGGGTTATGATCAAAAAGCAATTACATACATAAAATTTTAGAAAGTAATCATATATCATCATCTTTGTACATTGTCAAATAAATGAAGGGGAGGAATTAATTTAATTACACTTTGTAATGTGTTCCCTCTTATAAAATCTCCAGAGTGAGATTTTCCTTTATATGGAATCATCTGCATTTAAAAAAAAACTTCATAAAACATGCAAAGAGCAGCTGCCTATATTTGCAGCTGCAAGACAAAATTTTTACTACACAGTTTCTGCTTGAACCATGACAGGTGAAGTTTAAAAGCATTCATTCTAGGCAAAATGGTTAAGTCTTTAAAAAGTTTTGTTGTTGTTGTTCTTGTTTTATTTCTAGCCCAACCAAGCATCCTTTTTGGAAAGTTCTTTCTCCAGTTTCAGAAATGTAGAGCCTAGGTATGCTTCTCATTCCTCCTAATACAAAAGATGTTTGTATTTAATATCAGGGAACCAAGTAGGTGAAAGATTCTGGACTCTGAAGTCAGCCTGGGCCTGAACCTCACTTCTGAAACTTATTAGCTGTGTAATCTTCGGAAATTTAAATGTTTCTCCCTATGTTTGCTTATTCTGAAATAGTTATTGAAATGTAGAAGGCATATGTATAGAATACCGGCAAAACTACCCTCTTAAGAATTAAACAAAATAATTTTAAAAAGACAGACTATGGAATATAGTGTGTACTGAATGTAATTTAGATTCTCTTCTATGTTAATCTCATTAATTATATTTTAAAATAGCACATTCACACTGTTTTACTTGAATACAGCTAAATGTGTGTATATATGGACCACATATACAAATATGATCCCTTAAGATTATAATGGGGCCAGGCGCAGTGGCTCAGGCCTGTAATCCCAGCCCTTTGGGAGACCAAGGTGGGCAGATCATGAGGTCAAGTAATCGAGACCATCCTGGCCAGCATGGTGAAATCCCGTCTCTACTAAAACTACAAAAATTAGCTGGGCGTTGTGGCACGTGCCTGTAGTCCCAGCTACTTGGGAGGCAGGAGAATCTCTTGAACCCAAGAGGTGGAGGTTGCGGTAGGCCGAGATCGCGCCACTGTTTTCCAGCCTGGCGACAGAGTGAGACACCGTCCCCGCCCCCGCAAAAAAAAAAAAAAAAAAAAAAAAAAAAAAAAAAAAAAGATTATCATGGTTCTGAAATATTTATATCACTTAGTGACAAAGTAGCCATTGTAACACCTTAGCACATCGCATTACTCACCTGTTTATGATGATGCTGATGTAAACAAACCTACTGGGCTGCCAGTCATATAAAAATATAGCACATATGTTTATATATAGTACATAGTCTTTGAAGATGATAATAAATGACTGTATCTGGCTTATCTAGTTATTACTGTATGCTTTTTACAGTTATTTTAGAGTGTATTCCTTCTATTTACAAAAGAGAAAACTTAACTATTAAAGAGCCTCAGACAAGTTCATCAGGAGGTATTCCAAAAGCAGACCTTGTTATCATAGGAGAGGATAGCTCCATGATGTTATTGCCCCTGAAGACCCTTCAGTGGGATAAGATGTGGAGGTGGAAGACAGTGATATTGATTATCCTGACTCTCAGTAGGCCTATGCTAATGGCTAATGTGTGTTTGTGTCTTAGTTTTTAAGAAAAAATCTTAAAAAATATAAAAGGTAAAATAAAAAATTGAAAGTAGAAAAATTTGTAAGGATATAAATAAAAAATATCTTCATATAGCTATATAATATGTTTGTGTTGTAAGCTATTATTACAAAAAGTCAAATTTTAAAAAAAGTTATATAGTAATAAATTACAGTAAGCTATTAAGAAAGAAAAATGTTTAAATAAATTTAGTGTAGTATAAGTTTACCATGTTTATAAAGTCTGCAGTAATATACAGTCAAGTCCTAGACAATCTCATTCACTCAAAACTCACTCACTGACTCACTCTGAATGAGGCCATGTCCTGCAAGCTCCATTTATGGTAATTGGCCTCTTCAGATGTTCAAGTGTTTATCTTTTATATTCCATTTTTGTTGGACTTTTTGTATGTTTAGATACACAAATAATTAACCATTGTATTACAGTTGCCTCCAGTATTTAGTATACTAACATGCTATACGTGTTTATAGCCTAGGAGCAATAAGTTATACCATATAGGCTAGGTGTGTAGTAGGCTATGCCATCTAGGTTTGTGTAAGTCCACTCTGACGTTCACACAATGACGAAATTGCCTATGAGTTTCTCAGTAAGTTTCTCTGTCATTAAGCAACACATGATACTCTCTCTCTCTCCCTCTCTCTCTGTATATATATGTTTTTATGTGTGTATTCTGTGTGTATATATTGTGTATGTGTGTGGTATTGTTTGATTTTTGTGGTTTAAACATTTATAATGTAAAAAAATGAGTATACATATACATGTATATGTGAATTATATTCAACTCCAACATTGGTCTGGGTGAGAGATACATACTGGGAAAGAAAGAGCCCCTAAAATATAGAAATTTGTTATTGCCTGAGATATGGAAGACCTGAGAAAAGTCAGTTTATGCTCATCACGTATTCAAATATTTTGTGCCTTGGTAGATCTCAGTTAGACTTCTGAAGTTTTGATTTAGCATTTCTCAATAACAAGTCTTTTAAATATATGTACCGTGTAAGTTTTCTGGCAGACTCAACTGTTACTATATTTTATTTAATTTTTGCAGTATAAATATTTTCATCATGTGGACATCATTTGGACAAAAAGACCAAAAGATAATGAATGAATGTTTGAAATAAGCATAAACAGTAGCTTACTTAGTAATGTCACTGATCTATATACTTCTATAATATTTAATGATCTATATACTTCTTTAATATAAATATATTGTTGTAGCATAAAATACTTGTTTTCAATACATTGCCATTGCAGGCAAGAATTTTACCAACTAGATTTCTAGTGAGTATTTGTGTTGTATTACAACAAAATATGAGAATGGCTATTTTATTAAAGAGTAGTATTTATTTATTACAAAATATCCTAAAGTCTTACAATATTTTCTAAAATCTTTAATTTGAAAAAGGTTAAAATTAATTTAACAAAATTTAAAAGTGAAACAACTTAGGGACTATACTGCAGTCTCATATCAGTAAAATTGGATGAATCTCATCTGTGAAATCATTTCTTTATTTCTTACTATTTACATTTGGAAACTTAAATTCTATGCTATAGTGTTGTGTATGCAAGACAATACTGAGTATGGTAAAATTTCTAGGACATTGTATAAAATGTGAAGATACAGTAACAATATGACTTTATTAAATGGAGTATCTGCATTTCATATACACCATGAAATGTGAAAACAAGGACCCAATATCATAATTTTGATATGCAATGACATTCTGCTTTAATTATTCCATTTAATTGTTTGTTCTTGACTATATTATGTTTGAATGAGCCCTATAGCACTGAATAATGTTGGAGAGATTTTTCATCCAGTCTAAATTATTGAGTTCAAATATTTCAGTATACATAAGATCACTCCGTACTGTAACAAAGAAGTCCCTGAAATAGTGATTGAGAACTTTGGACTATTAATGTATGTTTAGGTTTCCTGTTGCTATCTAGCACACCTCTGCTACAAAATGAAGGAATAAATTGTCCTGTGAATTAATTTAAACAAGAAAAGTTAGATCCTTGAAAAAATGTATAACACATGAATATTATTTGCAAATAGATAGGAAAAAGATCAATAATCTTAAGAGAGAATGAAGATTAGGGAAACCAATGATTATAGAGAAAAAAAGATAAAAAATTTTAAGACAGAAAAAGGACTGTTAGAAATACAGTGTCTGTAAGGCATTTGGTGCATTTTATTTATTTATTTATTTTATTTATTTATTATTTCATTTATTTGTTCAATAAACATGAACTGTTTACTATATGCCAGATTTCAGATTAAGCAATTGTGTGGTAGGGTTGTTTTTTAATATATTCACACCTAGATTGCCAAAACGATTATTTCAGATGATAGCCCACTGAAGCTGGACTTAACAACAGTCTCATAATTGAGAATTGTTGAGAAATGTGAGGGATTGCAGTGCTCTCATTTGTGTGTGTGTGTGTGTTTGTGTGTGTGTGTGTGTGTGTGTGAGAGAGAGATAACCTGTATAGGTTATATATGTGTGTATTTAAAAATATTTATGCAATATTCTGTGTCTGTCCTATTAGTGTCATATACATGTGATATATCCATATATGTATCTATGTCTATTAGTGTTACTGGAAGGACCAATATATATGCAAAGTCCATAGAGTAATTAGAAGAGCTAGGGAGCTGAAGGTGCACTTAGTACCTAATTGATAATTAATGCAGTCAGACCAGCGGAAGGCTATATGAGCAGAGATGTTGCAGTAGTCATGTCTATGAGGACAAGAAGTAGGTTATTGGGTACAGTTTAGGTAATTTTGGAATGATTTATTTCAACGATATAATGGATTGTAAAATAGTTAAAAATATTTCATTTCATATTTGTTTCTTCTTCACTCTCTGCATTATAGCTTTCAGAAATGATGAGGATTTTTGACAAAAGGGATTCTATACTAGGATCTTATTGTGTGTGTCACTGAACCATTCGATAATGTATTTAGAGATACTTATTACTTTGTTGATATTCTCACATTTAATTCACCTCATAGTACTTAAAGAAAACTTTATTTTGCCACATCCAGTTGCAGAAACAAATTCAGGGAAGGATTTACTTCACACAGATATTTATCTGTAACACACTTGAAGTGTAATTATATTTTCACAAAATAAATTCTAAGATATGATTTCAAAACCACTTTATAGAATGAATGACAACTCTACCGGCAAGTTAAGAAAAATATTTTTCCTATTAAATACAAAAATAAAATGGGTCATGAGTTTGAAAAATATACATAAAACATAAAGATGAATGTTTGCTGATTCACCAGGTTGTAAATTTTCATGAGCAGTTGTGCTTAAAACTTTGTTTAAATACCAGTTTAGCAAATTACTAGCATAAAATATCACAATTTACATATGACTGTGGGCTGTTAAGAGAATGGAGTATATTTGGATCAGCAGAAATTCTGTATGAAAAAGAAAGGTCCTCTCAAGTTCGTACAGTTTGTCTCCACACATTTAGTGAAAAAGTCCAAAGTGTGCATTACTATATTCCAGTCTTATGTTTGACATATGTACTTAAATGATTGCAGCCATGGAAAAGAAAAAGAAGTTCTTGGTGATGATTGGCATGTATCATGGTTCAGACAAAGACCTGTAAAAAAAACCTGTCAGATTACACAAAACCTTAGGAAACAAGTCATCGTTATTTCTAAAAGTTGCCAACATCAGCACTGATCCGAAATATATCCGTTATTGGTGAAGAAACCGGATTGATATTTTATCTGTCAAAAGATATCATGAACAGTAGTTTAAGTTTGCCACTTAGAAGAAATTTGGCAGTTCCTGTGAGGAGATTAAACTGCTTTTATGAATAGATAAAAAAAGGGAAGTCCCAATTGCTTACTGAGTCCTTGTGCTTAAAATAATGAAGAGTTCAATTAGCATATTCTTTCATCCCCTTTTCTAAATACTAATGTTGAAGCAAAAAGAGATGTTCATATAATCATGTATTTCTGTCCTTGGTGTACAGCATTGAATTAATGATGTCGGGAATACAGACTAAGGAAATACATTCAGCAATTCCACTGAAGAAGCTTACAGTGCAGTAAAAATAAAGATAAATGCATTGCATTCAGTGTTGACAGCCAAAATAGAGGTCAGTGATTACCTGTAGGAGAGAGCAGGTTGAAGTACTTCAAAGGCAGTTTACTGAAAGAAGGGAGGCTCTAGAGGGATGTGGGAAGGTAGAAGAGAGATGAAAAGCTCCAGTATTATCCAGAGTACAGCTTGTTTGTCTGGCCTTCTTCTCTGCTATGCTAAATATGTTTTAATTAATCAGCACTCTTCCCTCTTGAAAACATTTTCGTTTGCTTTATTTTTTTTGCTGAGGTTATTATTTATTGTTAGATTCAAAACATTGAATTGCTAGTTTGTCTTTGCTATGCCTGCGTTGCTTGATATAACATACATGAATTAAGCATTAATGAATTTAGATCTTTTAAGAGTAGTTTTCTGTACAGTTACCAATATGACATGATAATAATAGTTTCTTGTTTGTTTGTACTTTTGTTTCTATTTTTTTGCTGAGTTTTAGGAACTGTTCTCAGAATTTACATGTGTTATCTATGTAATCATTACTAAAACGTTAAAGAGAAATCACCATCATCACTGCTATTTTTCAGATAAACAAATTGAAGTGAGAAAAATTTAAGTAAATACAAAAGTTTCACATTTAGTAAGGTGGGACTCAAATACAATGCTATTTTTTTACTCCCAGAGTCTTGTGTTCTAGCTAATAATTAGTACAGTGGGACCAGTTTGGGTTCTGATGGCCCCAGTTTTCTCCTGGCCCAGTCTGTCTGGATTAGACCAATGCAATGGATGAGAATTAATAACGATTCCTGGAATCACTGCAAGTGTACTTGGAAGTCTCAACCAACATCCCAGGACCTAGAAAAAAAAATCTATTTATATTTAGCAAGACTGGACAGCTGACACCAGGTGGCACTAAATTCAATTAAAACTAGATGGCTGCAGTAGCATCCCTGATCATCCTTGGCTGGGCAAACTCAGCCTTATTTTTGCAGTACTGTAACTTACAGAATTGAAATATTTGCACTCCAATTGTCTTGCTATGATGGAATTTTCTGTATTTTTATTTGACATTGAAAAAATTCTTGAAAATAGAATATTACAATTTCATGGATAATTACAAATACTTTTTTTGGAAAAACTATAGAAGTTTGACCTTTTGAAACAGAATGTTAGATTTGCAAAGAAGTTGAAAAGCCACTAATTTTAAACGTAAGGAATGACTGAATTACCTTTGCAAGATATTTGCAAAGAAGAATTGATATTGCCTGACCTTTCTAGTGAGTAACATAACCCCGAGAGACTAACTGGACTACCTTTGGTCAGATGACAGAAGTTAGCAGTTATCAAATGAGTCCAAATCTGTGTTTTCACAACTTTTTTGTTTCTCTACAAGGTTCTAATTTTAGAAACATCATAAAACCAAATGAGGCAATTACAAATTAACTTTTCTTCAGATTTTTTAAACCTATTATGATTTTTAGTTAAGTTAATTTATTGCAACTTCCATGCTTGTTATTTATTTTTTAATTGATTTTCTTATTGAAGAAATATTAATTGAGTGATTACTCTATGCCTGGTGTTAGGGGTCAAATAGTGAATCAAACAGATAAAAACTTTACCAATGTAGGGTTTCCTCTCATGTGAAGAAAAGACAGTTCACAGATAAATAAATAGAGTGACTATCAATTGTGTTAGTTTTATACATGCAACATGTAAGGGCTTAAGGTAACTATAACTACAAAAATTGATTGAATTTGTATCATCTACCAGGCACTATATTAAATGTAGTGTTGTATTTAATTCTCATAACAGCCTTGTTAGAGTTTTGTTTTACTCCAAAACAATCCTTGGTTTTGGTAATTCACTAGAAAAACTCAGAGGACTCAGAAAGCCTGTGGTATTTATGGATACTGTTCATTCAGGGAAAAGATACAGATCAAAAGGGCAAAGAGAAATGGCAGACGGGGCAAATAGAAGCCAGACATACATTTCTCAGTGTCTCTTTCCAGTGTAATGACACTAGGACACACTTAATTTTCCCCTAAATGATGAATGACAGCACATGCAAGGTGCTGTCCACTAGAGTAGTTCCTCTGAGCTTTGGTGTCCCGAAGTTTTATCAGAGTCCCTTACCTAAGCATTTAGCACCCTCTAGACTGATTGAGCTACTCACTCCAGCCTCCTTCCAGAGCAAAAACAGATGTTCACATTAAATCACATGGTTTATCCAACTGCTACTCTGACCAAAGGCCTCAGGCATGCAAGTACTGGTGGCCAACATAAATACAGTGTGGCCCAGGGCCTCAAGCATACATAACCACTCGTACTCTTACCAGGGAGAATATTCTAAGGAATAGGTTGTCTCTGAAAAGTCAACCAATTCTTTCTTTGGAATGTGCAGAGTTGGGGTAACAGAGGCCTGCTCATTTTTTACTTATTCCACCCATCTGGCCCTTGGCATACACTCTCTTACAATAAAACTGTCATATTTTCCTGAGCATTTATATTTATTATAACATTTATATTTTAATCACATTTATATTTAATCACAGAACAAATCAGTAAAAATTACGGGTGTATATTCCCTGCCTTCCCAAATGAATTGGCCCTTGTACATATTCAGGATATTGTTATAAGTCATTACAATTCATTATCTCTGGGTTATAAGTCAGTTGGGGTCAAAGCAGTCTTTCTGTCTTGGTCACAGGCTTGTGCTAAGATTGACATAATTTAATTTGACTATGCTATGAGAGCTCCCCATAACCTTTCCTGTTTAATGTTGGGGCCATTCTCTAAGGGAATTGGGACCCACCCTGTGATGCCTGTTGCTTTATTCCCTGAGAAACCCATTGTATTTTTCAGGTCTGCTTGATAGCTTTTCAGGCACCAAAACAAGGCAATACATATTTGTACAAAGAACACTTTGGCATTTAGGGCATACAGCTTCTTGTTTAGTACGTTATAACCTGGAGCGCCTTTAAGCATTTAGTCATCAAGACTTATTTTATTTATTTATTTATTTTTTTGAGACGGAGTCTCGCTCTGTTGCCCAGGCTGGAGTGCAGTGGCGCCATCTCAGCTCACTGCAACCTCCGCCTCCCAGGTTCAAGCAATTCTTCTGCCTCAGCCTCCTGAGTAGCTGGGATTACAGGCGCCCACCACCACGCCCAGATAATTTTTGTATTTTTAGTGGAGATGGGGTTTCACCATGTTGGTCAAGCTGGTCTCAAACCCCTGACCTCGTGATCCATCTGCCTCAGCCTCCCAAAGTGCTGGGATTACAGGTGTGAGCCACCGCGCCTGGCCTGGTCATCAAGACTTATACAGTGATAAGTTTCCCAGAAGTTGTATACCATCATATTCTCTGATGGGCCAGTGGGGAGTAGTTTCTTGAAATATCTTTTCAAATGATATCATTTGCAATAGATGTAACCAGAACAATAAGAGTCAGGAGACTCTTGCTAGAATTGCTACAATTCCACTCAGTCATTAAAAGTTACTTACTTTTAATATTATACATTGCTAGAGTTCCACCCAGTCATTAAAAGTTATTGCAGATCATCATCACATTGTGTGACCACATTGTTACCCAGAATGATGCCTCTAGGTTTACCAGATTTTTATTTGAATTTGCTAGGTTCAAATAAAACCACTCTCTTCCTGCTACATGGATTCCCAAGAAGTAATTTATCTTTCAACATATTGCGTCTCTCTCAAAAAGTTTGGTGGAATAGAATCTTTCTGGTCAGTCACAAAATTCAGACTAAACGCCATTTCATCAACTTATATTGATAACCTGTATACAAATATTTAAATATTTTACCATAACCTGCTGACTACCCTTCTCTAAGTATTGTTTTATCTCCAAATTATGCTATTAGTTTTGTAGTTTTATGTCCTTTCTCTTTCTTTTATGTGATTAACCTTTATGTAAATGGCTTTCTAGATTTTTTAAATTGTGTTTTGGGGGTGAGCTGGGAATTACTACTGCGAGTGGGTGGGAATCAAAGTGAACATTCTTGTGTTGTTTGCAGAGAGGACTGCCAGTTTTCTCTCTCTCTCTCTCTTACCCTCCCCTTGAAATCTATTGTGCTTTATTATCAGATCGCTAAAAATTTTAGCCATGATTAGATGTAGATTTTGAAGAAAAAAAGGATAATCCAATATATCTGTTTACTTCTATATGATTTACTCTTTGGTTTTAGTTTGAATAGCATAAAAGAGATATAATATATTTTTCTTAAAATTTTATAAGCTTGAACTTCAGGAAACAGAAAAAGAAGAGCACATTTACCTAAAGTAAGCATAATAAAACAAATACATCAATGAAATTTAAAACAGGAAATCGAGAGAAAAATCAATGTTCAATAAGATTAGATAAGAGTAATAAGATTGACAAACTTCGTTCCATTCAGGGTTCCTCAGAAAATAGAAAAAAGAAACAGATGATGATATCAGGAATGAAAGTGGGGGCATCACTACAGATCTTAGGGACATTAAAATCATAAAGGAATATTGTAAAAATTATCTGCTTACGAATTTCATAACCTAACAGAAAACACACCAATTCCTTGAATGACACAATCTTCCAGAACTCACAAAAGAAACAGATTATCTGACTAGGCCCTTATTAAATAAATTGAATCCGTAAGTAATACAAAATAGAGAGTGCCAATCCCATGTAAGTTCATGGGTGAATTATACCAAGCATTGAAGGAAGTAATAACACTAATTCTCCATAATCTCTTTCAAAGTATAGAAGCAGAGGGAATCCATCCTAACTAATTATATGTGGTCAGCATTACCCTAATACTAAATTACATGAAGATATTATAAGAAAAAAAACTACAGTCCAACATAGCGCATAAACATAGAGGCAAAAATCCTCAACAAAATATTAGCAAATAGAATCCAACAATATATAAAAATAATTTTACTTCACAACCAAGTGGGACTTACTTCGGGTGTGTAAGTCTGGTTCAACATTTGAAAATCAATGATTACATGTCCTCATATCAGCGGGCTAAAGAAGGAAAAACACAGGATCCTAGATACAGAAAAAAAAATCTAATAAAATCCAACACCCATTCATGATAATAATTCTCAGCAAACAAACAATAGAGGGTAACTTCATCAGCTTGATAAAGAACATCTACCAAAACCTACAGCTAACACCATACTTGGTGTTAAATTAGAGCCTTCCCATTAAGATTCGGGAGTAAGCTAAGGATACCCCTTCTCATTAGCGCTTTTCATCATTGTACTGGAAGTCCTTGCTATGCAATAAAAATATAGAAGAAAGGAAAAGACATACAGACTGGGAAAGAATAAGCAAAACTGTCTTTCTTCACAGATGACAGGGGTGTTTATTTAAAAAATCCAAAGAATCAGCAACAGAAACAACAAAAGCTTTCTAGAATTAATAAGCAATTATAGCAACGTTGAAGAGTATAAGGTTAATGTGTGTCAATTACTTTCTTACATATTAGCAATAACCAAATAAAATTTGAAACTAAAACACATTACTATATTAATACTTTCCAAAATGAAATATTAGAGTATAAATCTAAAAAAATCTAAGAGCCATATGAAGACAACTACAAAACTATGATGAATGATATCAAAGAAGAACTAAATAAATTCAGATACATTCCTAGCTTATGTGTAGGAAATCTGAATATTGTCAGGATACCAGTTTTTTCCAACTTTATCTATAGACTCAATATAATCTCAATAAAATCTTAGCAAGTTACTCTGTAGCTATCAAGAAATGGATAACTAAAGTTCATGTGGAGAGGCAAAGGACCCAGAATGACCAACTCAATATTGAAGCAGAAGAACAAAGTTGGAAGACTCCATTATTAGACTTTAAGATTTACTATCTATCTGCAGTACAGACAGTGTTGTTTTGAGAAAAGGATACACAAATAGATCAATGAAACCGAGTAGAGATTCCAGAAGTAGACCCACATCATTATGGTCAGCTGATCTTTGATAAAGGAGCAAAGGTAATATACTGGAACAAACACAGTTTTTACAACAAATGATATTGGAGCAACTAGATATCCACTTGCAAAAACTGAATCTAGACAACGACCATAAATCCTTCACAAAAATTAATTCAAAATGGATCAATCATAGCCCTACATATAAAATGTAAATCTATAAAACTCATAGAAGATAACAGGAAAAGATCTACATGACCTTGTGCATCATAATGACATTTTAGGTACACCAAAGGCACAGTCTGTGAAAGAAATATTTGATAATCTGGACTTCATTACAATTGAAAATTATTTCTCTTGAAAGACCCTGTCAGGAGAATGAGAAGTGAAGCCACAGACTGAGAAAAAAATATTTGCACAAGATACATCTGATAAAGAATTGTTATCCAAAATATACAAATAACTCTTAAAATTCAACAATAAGAAAATCAATAACTTGATTAAAAATGGTCAAAACCCTGAGCAGACACCTCACCAAAGAAAATATACAGACAGCCAGGCATGGTGGCTCATGCCCGTAATCCCAGCACTTTGGGAGGCTGAGACTGGAGGATAACTTCAGCCCAAAAGTTTGAAACCAGCCTGGGCAACATGGTAAAACTCATTCTCTGCAAATAAAAAATAAAATATAAAAAGTAGCCTGATGTGGTGGTGCACACCTTTAGTCCCAGCTACTCAGGAGTCTGAGATGGGAGGATCGCTTGACCCTGGGGAAGTCGAGGCTGCAGTGAGCCAAGATCGTGCCACTGCACTGAAGCCTGGGTGAGAGTGAGACCCTGTCTCAAAAAAATAAAATAAAATATACAGACAGCAAATAAGCATATGAAAAGATATTCAACATTATGTGTCATTAGAGAATTATAAATTAAAACAATGAGATACCACAGCACCCTTCTTATAGAGGCCAAAATCCAAAACACTTGACAACAAAAAGTGCTAGTGAAGATGTGCAACAAGATGAACATTCATTCATTGGTGGCGTGAATGGAAAATAGTACAGCCACTTTGGAAAACTGCTTGGCACTTTCTTACAAAATTAAGCATATTCTTAATATATGATCCAGCAGTTTTACTCCTTGGTATTACCCATATTAATTAAAAACTTGTGGCTGCACAAAAACCTACATGTGAACATTTATAGTGACTTTATTTAGGATGTCCTATAGATTAATGAGTAAATGGTAATACATCCAGATAATGGAATATTATTCAGCACCAAAAAGAAATGAGCAGTCAAATAATGAAAAGTCATGGAGGAAACTTAAGTGCATATTACCAAGTAAAGAAGCCAATCTGAAAAGACTACCTACTGTATGATTCCAAGTATATGAGACTCTAGAAAAGGCGAAACTCTGGAGACAGCAATATCATCAGTGGTTTCCAGGGTTTGCAAGGGAAAGGATGAACAAGGGGAACACAGAGGCTATTTAGGGCAGTGGAATTACTCTGTTTGATACTTAAGTGGTGGATACACATGCCATTACATGTTTACCAAAATCCATGGAATATATATTCCGAGTGAACCTTAATGTAAGCCATAGACTTTGCATGATGTTGATGTATCAATGTAGGTTCATCAATTGTAACAAATGCATCACTGTGGCATAGGGTGTTCCTAGAGGGGGAAGGCTGTGCTTGGTGTGGGGACAGGGCTATATGGGAACTCTCTGCACTTTCTTGTCAGCTTTGCTGTGAACTTAAAACAGCTCTGAAAAATCACATTTATTGATTGCTAAAAAAAAATCTTACGAGTTGTGAACTTCTGCCTTTCATTTAAAGGTTTTGGAAACACTTTTCAGCTTTAAATTTTGATATTGTAATAGATTACACAGTCAATTAAACAAGGGTGTGGTAATACATTTATAATGTGATACTTTCAGCCACTGTTGTGATTAATTGCCATGCATTAAACATTGGCTGAGAAATGACACTTGAAAATGATGATGGGATTATTACTATTAAGCAGGTTCTAAGCTGGGAGATGACAAGGACTTGTAGCATGTTTTCTTAAGGAACTATTCCAAATTACAAATGCCTATACAGCAATGTTCAGTAAAAGATGAAGCATATACAATTTAGAAAAAAAGTTAGTTAGAACTAAACTGTAATGAACACTCATGTTTGCTAGGCACTGATAGTAAGAGAATTTGCATGAATAATGTTATTTAATCCTTCCTTTATCTCTATTTGGTAGGGTATATTTTGTCTTGTTCTGATATTGAGAAAACTGTGAGGTACTCAGAGGTAAATAAATTGCTCTAAGTCACGCAGAAAATGTTGAAGTCGGGTGTCAACTGGTCTTGCCTCTGGAGTGTACCTTGTAGCAATTTTCTCATACTGGTTCCCACTTTGCTGTGTTGTTTTTCTTAACCACCCTTGACTGCCACAGACTGGAATAGCGAGGGCACTGAGTTTTGAAGAAAATATTTGATGCTACCATTTTTCGAGGTCAGTAGGCATCTGACAAGATTGATGGGCAAAGAAACAAAACAATAAGGAATATTTTGAAAATCTTTTCTATAGCTAAAAGGTAGTAGAGTACAGTTGATTGAATTACAACACAGGATAAACTATTGTACTCGAGAATGCTAATGGGGGTAGAATCAAAGGTCAATATTCAATCAACAGAATTATTTTTTTTCGCTTGGTAGGTTAAATGGAAGGAATTATGCTAATTAGTATAGTGCTATAGCTTGTACATTATTTATATTTCCAAATTGCAAGAACTTCAGTCCCTTATGTTTTAAAAAGCCTGATCACTGTAAGCAAAATAAATAAATTTTATGTCTTTTATTCTCAAATAACCCTAATAAATCAGCATAACACACATGGGCTGTGGCTTTTCCACTTTTTGACTTTTTTCCTCATCAAATATAGATCGTATTTTTTTTTCCTTTTTTTCTGTGTAGTGCCCTATTTAATGGGCATTTGTTTCCAATTGTTTTCTGACAGAGGAATGACAATATCATCAGTTTGGTAAATTAACAGGAAAAAATAATAGATTTTCACATACTGGAACCTCAGGCCAAAAATTTTAAAAAAGTTTTTAGATGCACTAGTACCACCCTTATTTAAGAATATTATAATATTTGTAACATTTTACAAACCTTTAAACCATAAAATGAACTTCCTTAGACATGTGTTTCATTATGACCTAACATGTTTGAATCATGAGATTTTTTTAAATGTCTTTTTTTCTAAACTTTTTATTCTAGTCATGTGCCATCTGTAAGTCTGAAAAGTTCTGTAAAATGACACTTTAAAATAACTCTTTCTTAGCATATACTTTACATGTACATTGCATATTGCACAGTTTTAGTCATATATAACTATATAATCACTTGATTGCCATTTATAAAGTTTGGCATAATTATATGTGAGAAGCAAGTGCATTGGTTTAAAAGTATTTCAGCATTTAACTGGATAAAGTGTTTTCTCTCACTTACTAAATGACACTATCAATTTTATCTAGAGCTGCAGGCGATTCATTAATACTTTAGTCGTTGAATATATGACATTTAAAATATTTAACTGAAAATTGGACACTTATACACTGCATCAAACATGCTATTGGCTGAGATTTTTCTTAAAATTACGGACACTTGTAGTCTCTTCACATATACTTCTCAACTTATTTTCCAAATGTATATTTTATAAAGAAGAACTACTAAAGAAATAAATTAAAAATAAAATATTTTTGTTTATTTCACTTTTCCTGTTTGATCCTTTACTGCTTTAAAAATTTACCCTGTAATATTATTTATGAGACTCAATAAGGGTGGACTTGACTAATAGTTATAGTGTGAAATGTATCTTCACTTCTTGCAAGGGACTTTGAGAGTGCAGAGTACTGTAAATAATTAATGTAACATTATGCCTGAAGCATAGAGGGTATTCAAATGTTGTAGAAATTAATTAGAAAAATTATTCCTTTTTTTGTGTATTTAGTAACACACAAGAAAATTTAACTACTGATGGTAGAAAGATATCCCAGGGAATTATTTGTAGTTAGTCGCTAATTCCTTGGTGTTCATTGGAAAGAAAGTGGACAATGTTCAATGGAATTAAATGTGACAAGTAATGTTATGAAGAGTTATATATAGTATTATACTTCAGAGCAGTTGCATTTCAGAGTAATACAGACTTGCTTAGAGGCACATTAATAGACTTTTTTTTCCGTTTCATTTATAAGGTTGTCAATAGCAATGAACCTTGTATTTAGTTAGAAGTGTACTACAGCAATGAAGTCTGAAATAATGTATTTTCTGCACCTTCACTTAGTGAACCTTGAAAGACAGAGTAGTGAATGACCATGAGAGTATTCTTATGAAACGTGATAAATTGAGTTTATTTAGTTGTTTCCATAGATTTCCTTAGGGTAAGGCAAGAGCTTATCTCTAAAGGAAATGCCATAAAACCTCTTTTGAGAGAGGCATAGACAGTTGGATGTAAATACACTCATATCCTGCTGTATTAAATCCTGAATCATCCTACATCTTTGGAATAACGATTAGCATGCTTAGATAAATAAACATCCCAGATACGCTGCAAACTCTCTGTCATATATGTCATTTTTTATCAATGAGACCTCTGATGAAAATTCAGGCTACAGCATAAAGATTCTGTGTGGCATAGTTAGCATACCCAGAGGCTTGAAGGGTTGCAAGACCTAGGATTGGCATACAGGTGTGAAAATTAGAGGTTTAAATAAAACCTGTTTTTTTTTTGAGATGGAGTTTTGCTCTTGTCACCCAGGCTGGAGTGCAGTGGCACAATCTCAGCTCACTGCAACCTCCGCCTCCCGAGTTCAAGCGATTCTCCTGCCTCAGCCTCCCAAGTAGCTGGGATTACGAGCGTGCGCCACTACGCCCTAATTTTTGTATTTTAGTAGATACGAGGTTTCGCCATGTTGGCCAAGCTGGTCTCAAACTACTGACCTCAGATCGTGATCTGCCTGCTTCAGCCTCCCCAAGTGCTGGGATTACAGGTGTGAGCCGCTGCGCCCGGCCAACAAAACCTTTCTTTAAAGAGTCAGCCATCCATTCCTTTGCATGGAGCATATTATGTGATAGGAGTACTAGATTTAGCAAATAAAACACAAGATGCCTAGTTAAATTTAAATTTCCGATACGTGATGAATGCTTTCTTTGAACAGTATAAGTGTCTTTCCCGCAATATTTGGAACATATTTCTAGGAAAAAATATTAGTTTTTATCTGAAAAACAAATTGAACTGGATATCCTGTATTTTCTCTAGCAAGCCTATAGTGAGACAGCTTGGGAAAGACAAGGATCAGCATCATTTTTGCCACATGACTAGTGCTGTCTAAGGGATAATGAATTTCCCACAGACTATGTTTCTGGAAGGCAATAAGTATAAATTTTATTTTTAAATTGAATTATAACAGGAAATATTTGCTGAGTGCCTACTTGATATAAGAAATCCTGTTAGGTGCTTGTCAGGGAACAAATAAAATTACTGCCTTTAGGGAGAAAACAAGTTTAGCTAGGAGACAGGAAATTAAAAAAAATAAATAAATACCAATAATTCAATTACAAATAAAGAAAATTGTTATGAGAAAAGAGAGCTATCTTTAAATAGAAAGGCCAGGGAAGGGTTAACTGAGAGGATATGTTTTGAGCTGAGGAGTGAAGATAAAGAATGATCTGAGATAGTCATGTCCAAAGCTAAGAAAAGAGCTTTCTAAGGAGTGGGAATCTATACATAATAATACCGTAAATCAAGAAAGAACTTGACATGGAGCGTAATGGATAATTATTTCTAGAACATAGTGAAAAGTTAAATTATATAGATCCTTGCAAGTCACAGTAGTAAAGTTTTTTTTTCCTTAAAAAGAAAAAGAATGGCTTGAAACAGAAAAATAACATAATCTGATATGTCTTTTTAGATGAGTCTGGTTAACAGAATAGATGGTAGAAGAGCAAGATCACAAACTGGGAAACAAGTCAAGATGTAAATTCAGTAATCCGGGGTCAGGGGGTGGGGAAGGCTGATGATGGTAGACTTGAAAAACTAGGGTGGTGGCCGGGTACCGTGGCTCACGCCTGTAATTCCAGCAGTTTGGGAGTCCGAGCCAGGAAGATCATGAGGACAAGAGATCGAGACCATCCTGGCCAACATGGTGAATCCCTGTCTCTACTAAAAATACAAAAATTATCTGGGCGTGGTGGCACGCACTTGTCGTCCCAGCTACTCAGGAGGCTGAGGCAGGAGAATCACTTGAACCTGGGAGGTGGAGGTTGCAGCAGGCTGAGATCGTGCCACTGCACTCCAGCCTGGGCTACAGAGCGAGACTCCGTCTCAAAAAAATAAAATAAATAAAAAAAAATAAAACAGGGTGATAACATTAAAGATAGCAAGAAGTGGATTAATTTAAGGTTTGCTTTGGAATTAGTGAGGAGGGCATGTAGAAACCGTTAAGGGTTTAGTTGTTAGGTCTGATAGAAAATGAGAATGAATCAGGCTGATTCTGTATTTTAGCTGAGAGTACCTAGTGTATTTATTCAGAGAAGGAAGCCATGGAGAGAAGAGATTTGTGAAGTAAAATTCAGTGTTAGTGATCAGTAGTGACAAACTGATTTGTACTGTGGTAGGTATCCACATTACTTCTGGATAGATTCCTAAAATGAATAACCTAACATTTCCATCTGATCCCCAAAACAACCAATTTTATGTGTTTAACCTTTTGTTTCCTTCCTTGTCCCCAGAAGACTAATTCTCTGCAGAAAATTTGGTTTAAAACAGAAATGCCTGCCTTAACTTTCACTTTCAGAAACGTCCAGTATTTATTCTAAAAAAGTGCATTAGATGTTCTGTGAGTTACCAAGAATACAGAAAACTAAAAAGAAAGAAAGGAAAAAGAAAGAAAAGCATTAGGGTAGCTGAGATACCACTGTGACAAACTGGGCTCTTTCAGTTAAGAGATAACACCTGTGAATTATTGGAAGCACTAGGCTATTTGTATTACTGTGTTACCATCTTTGAATCACTTGACTGGAACTCTTAGATCAAATCAATCATACATTATAAGCCTGTATTGATAACACAATGCCATTTCCAATGTATTGGACCAAAAGTATCATCAGAATAATTCAGAAAAAAACATAAATACTGAGAAATGAGAGTGTCATAGCAACCATCTCTATATAGTTGAAATATCCTCCTAATGGTGATGGATAATCATAACTGCATTTCATTATTAACCATCTATCTTTCATATATATTGCTAATTTGGTGTTCTAACAAATTCTTGCCTAGTATCAATCTAGTTTTTACAAAATATTAACTCTAGAGTTTTTCTATGAAAATGTAAATGGATACTTGACACATTTATTACAATGTAACATAGATTATTGAAACATGAACAAAATAAGAGTCAAAATATTTTGAGGGAGAAATTAATAACATTTAAGACAGTTTTTAAGTCAGAATATTTTAAAAGTGTTTTTTTTGAATTTTGTTTTCCATCAGGAATGTTTGAAGTTATTTCCTAAATAAAAATATTATATATTTCATTTTCCATGTTAAATACAATCACGAAATTAAACTAAAGCAAAGTTTTGTTTAAATCAGCATTTATCTGTACTAGAGAATTGCTGTACTAGTTACTTATGGCTCAGGATTATAGAACTGTTTGTTGATGGAATAGTTAAAAAAAAAAAAAGCAAAAAGAAAACAACAAAGGCTGGAAGTTGAAATCTCCTAACAGACATATCTATTATAACCAAAAATTACACCTAAATATAAATGTCTAGCCTGTATTCAATATCAGTGCCTATTTACTTAGAACATTTATAGTTACTTTATTGGATCAACTATACTTAATTTATTCTGTAAAGGCAATTTCAGCCACATTTTAAAAAGTAAGAAAGAAAGAGAATATATTGTAGGAGCAATTGTGAAAGTTATCTCCCAGTGAACTTTTTTTATTTAAGAAATCTTTAGATACAGCAGAAACTTAAATGAAAATTGTGTGTAGATCCTATGTTTACTAATTCAGTGCTAGCAAATTATATCCTACAAATAAATCAGTGTTAAACTCTGTTTGTTATTTTCTTTTGTATTTACTATAACTACTTTCTAAATATGTATTTGCTTAAAGATTTCACCCATCATATATCTCTGACTCAAAATCCATATTTATTCATTATCTTTAAAAGTGCATTTGCAGACTGTCTAGAAACATACTATTACATGCTTCATTGGGTTTTTATAAACAGTTTTAGAAATATTTATTAATTAGCATTACCAAATGCACCTGAAATGCTCACCATTTCCCATGAACAAAAACCAATTATAAGTGAATTATAGTGTTTTTATTGCATAGTCATCTGTGAATAGCACGTTACATATATATATTTAAAGTCAGTAAAGTGAAAGGAAGCCATGTATGACATTAATTTTTAATGAAATCCTTATTTTATAAAAAGTAATGCCATGTTAACATGTATTCCTTTCCCTTTCCGTTTCTCACCTACTCTCTTTCTCTCCCCTCTCCTTCTCTTTTTTCCCTCCCTCTCTCCCTCCCTTCCCTTCCCCTCTCTTCTCATCCCCTGCCCTCCCCCACTTTCCTCTCTTTCTTCCTTCCTTTCTTCCTTCCAACAATGAACTGGACACTTTCCTCTCAATGAAATGAATTGCACTTTATCTTCCTTGTTGTATTGACCATAACTGCTTTTGCCATGGGACAATGTTAATTATAGGTAAGTTTATAAAATAAAAATAGAATATTTTGTTGATAATGTCTGTCACATATTTTATAAAAACAGTTTATATATTTTTATATTTGATTTTAGATGGAATAGGAATTAAGGTCTGTTTTAATGTCATTGCATTGAAATTAATAATTTAAGTTGAAAATCATTTTGTCTGATTAACTTAAACACAAGGGTATTGACAATTAGTTACATAAGAAAAACAATTTATTGCTGTTTTCTTCTTACAATGAAAAACAATTCACATTTTTTAAATCAAAGCAACTAATCTGGATGAATTAATTTATCTATATTTTTATTTCTTATAGAACAGTGATAAGGCTGAATTTCGTTGGTACTCTTGATTTTTCTTCTGCTAAAGTAAGAAACAGAGAGAGAGAATTTGAGACAGAGCAATGGCTAGTTCAGCTAGTGGTAAATATAGTCACTACTGCCTTCTTTTAATTTTAATCCAAACATTCAGATTTTTAAGTTAATTTCTGATTGCTTCATATTTTCCTCTACAATTTTTGATTTTTATATAAATGGTTCACTCAGCAAAGCAAAACCTTAATTTTCTGATTTTTTTCCAGAGAAGCAGATATTTTCTATGAAAGGAATTTAATACAAGAGTATACTATACATTATGTTTATGCTATGAGCCAGACACTGAGGTGGAAAGAGATGAATTAGACATACTTACTAACTTCATAGTCCAAGATCTCCATATCTGTATTTTTAATGTATGTTAGAATTAATAATATACCTTTACCTATATTAAATTATATAAGCTTTTATTCTAGTCTATATTATTTTACAGAAGTAGAAATCACTTAAAAGTATCATAATTACATTTTTAAAATAATATATTTTTAATATTTATTTTCTAAAAAATGATTACTATCACTACCTATGAAATGGTTCTCTTATGCTTGAGCTTCAGGCTTGAAGAGACTATACATTTTGGCAGTTCATCAGTATCAGATATTTGCATAGTACACGGTGAAATTTTCTCACAAAAGTGGTGTCTACCTTACAAGTCCTTGAATTACTGAGGGTAGATTCAGAGATGAAAGCTCATAATATTCAAATGTTGTTCAGGCCAGAGGGGCTAACACATAAATTCTAATAATTATCAGAGCTTTCAGAGCTGCCTCTGAACTTTTATGCAAGAGTTTCACGAAATTAAGGTTTGACATGAATTCTAATGAATTTAAGGTTAGGAGACTTTATATCTTAATGAATTTAAGATTTAAGATTCATTCTAATGAATGAATGAATTTAAGCTTATGAACCTTTATATCTTAAACAAAGTAATAATTACCAGCTTTATCCTGATTTTTTTTTTCAACAGCTACTTGGTAATGTCTACTAACTATATTTGCTGATTGTATTATTAAATTAATATTTTGATAGTCTACTTATTTCTTATGCTGTATATTTGAAAGCAGTACAAAGTCGAGTATACCCGAAACAAATTGAATGTTTTGCCTAGATTTCTTTTTTTCCTCCCCTCATATACTGCTTTGCCTTAAGAAATTGTTTTCTTGGCATGAAATCACTAATCAGAAATTCCAGTCAATTCTAAAGTGACATTCTCCCCACATGCTATTGGTGTTAACTATAATTAATCCCAACAGCTGTTGTCTTCTTTTATGTGTGACATTTGTCAAGAAGCCATCCTCATAGTGTCAGCTAATTATTTTGTATCTGGACTGTTTTATTCAAACTAGAAAATATATTTACTTCCTTATAGAAGTAAACATCTCTGGTTAATATATGTGTCATTTTCAAGGGTAATAGACAGTTGTTTTCAGGTCAGTTTTTGCAAGTGCAGATGTAGGACGTCATGGATTGACTCCGGTGTAAACTGCAGTGTCAGACATATCCCCAGGATGTAGCACAGTGTATCCACAGAGGGAGTACTCATCTGTTGTTTCAGTTTTCTATTGATGTGTAACAAAACAGAACTAAACTTGGTAGCTTAACAGAAAAACAATTCATTATTTCTCATAATTCTGTTGGTTGATTGAAAATTCTCTTTCATTGTCAACTGAACGCTGGACTGCCAGACAGTCCCAAATGGCCTCCCTGAAATGCCTGACTGTTGGTGCCACTTGCCATCTGGGAGATCAGCTGGAGCTTTTGAGCAGGACTTCATTTGTCCTTCCTCTTGGCTTCTCCTCATCACTACTTGGCCTTCCTCACAGACTGATGGCTACCATCCAACAAAGGACGTTCCAATGGGTGCTGAAAAGCTGTGTAACTCTTAAGACCCAGACCTCAAAGTTACACAGTGTTACATTTTTCCAATAAAACAATTAAATAAAAAATTAATTTTATGGATACATGATAGTTGTACATTTTATGAGACACATGTGATAAATTCTATTTAGATATTTTACCCATTTTTAATCAGATCTATTTGCTATTGAGTTGTTTGAGTTCCTTATATATTTTGATTATGAATCTTTTGTTAGGTGAAGAGTTTGCAAATATTTTCTCCCATTTTATAGATTGTTTCCTCACTTTGTTAATTGTCACTCTTACAAGATTCAATTTGTTGAAAGAGTTTGTGAGATGAGATTATAGTCAAATAGGTAAATCTACCTCCTTTTAACTACTCAATAATATAATTTATTTATTCAAAAAATGTTAATTGATGTGTTGAAGATATAGATGTTTCCAGAGAAGCAGACATTTTCTATGAAAGGGATTTAATACAAGAAAATACTATACATTAAAGATTAGTTTTTTATCTATTCAAACATTCACTAAGTAGTTTTTGCCTTGTTTCACAAGAGGTTAATGTATTTATTGTGGTTTATGATAAAGCACTCTAAAACAATACCATAAAATGAAGCAAGCCATCATTCTAGAAAGAAGGAAGAGTTATATAGAGAAATGAAAACACTGTATTAGTGTCTCAAGCCTCAAACTGTACCAATGCTGTGAGAAATTCAGGAACAAAAAGTAATTTAGTATGAAGTTATCAACACGATATTTCTCAGAAGTGTGTGGTATGTATGCACATGTGTTTTAAAGAATGTTATGATATTCTGTGATCATGCCAAGTACATGAGTGGGTCATTTTCTTTTCTCATGAGTACTTCACCTTCAATGTTGCTGAAAACAAGCTGTATTCTGGAACCTAACCTACTGATCAAACTATACATTTGCACATTAGAAAAGGGCTTGCTTCGATTACATTTTTAAAAATGTAAGCACAGTTTTGTATGCCTTTGCCTAGATATTTTTCCATTGTCTTGAGATTTGCTGAAATAAGGGAATATGGCAGTAGGAAGAAAAGGACTTTTGATTTGAGTTCTAATTTTTTATCATCTTTAATATATACAGCTACTGTATATATTTAATAGTTTCCTCTGTAAATAGGTAGTTAAATCTCTTTACCGACTTACCATTTTGTAGTCCATAAGTAATCTCAGCATTTTATACAACTGAAAACCTATTTGGTATGAGAATGGAATAAGTAATGTTAAAGCAGAATTACATAGTTTACAATAACTAATTTGTTCTCACGCTTACCCAATTACCAAAACCTTGTTGCATGCTTGTTGTGTGCATTGTCAAAAATTAAAATAAAGTCTTCTCTTAAAATATGAATTTGTGAATGTGCCTATGACTGATGGCCACACATCCTTCGTAGGACAGCTGCTCATCAATTAGACCCTTTCCTATCTTAGGGCCTTTACACTTTCTGAAACTTCTACTGAAAAGCCTTTCTGCAGACACTTTCAGAACTCAGCTTCTTCATTCCTTACTCTGTTCTTTTCTGAAATGTTTTCTTCTTTGTGACCGTTCCTTTAGTCCTTCAATGTTTCTTATCCTCTTCCTTTGTTTTTTTTCCCTGCACAATGTTTATCACCATCAGACAGATCTTCTATTAATTTATCAGTCTGCTGCCTGTCTCCCTGTCCCATAGGATGTAATCTCTGTTGCCACAGGAAATAATTTTTAGTTTAATATTGTTCACAGCCAGCCTTGATGGCTTATGCCTATAATCCCAGCAATTTGGGAAGCTGAGGTGGGAGGATTGCTTGATCCCAGGAGTTTGAGACCAGCCTGGGCAACATGGTGAGACCACCATCTCTAAAAAATAAATAAATAAATAAAAATATTGCTCATTACTGTATCCCGAACACCTGGAATAGCTACCAACACATAGTAGTCACTTAGTAATAATTTTGAACAAATGAATTGATCATTATTTAGGAAATGATAATTCAGCATTAAAATTAATGAAATATTTAACAAATATATTTTAACTGGTATTGATATAAACCTTCCCATGTTGCTTCATGTAGAGTATTATTTATTAACTTTATAATAGTGTTAAATTCCACAAGAGCAGTTGGAAATATATATTAGTTTCCTCATTGACACATCTCACACAGTGTAAGAGGCAAACATCTCTACCATGAATTCTCTGCACAGTAGAAAAATGTTTTAATAAATGGTTAAGGTTGAGTGTGGTTACTATTTTCACATTAAATCCAGAATATGTATTTTCAGATGAAATGAATTCCTCCAGTTTTACTCTGGTCTTAAGTTGCAGAGGCAGTAGCTTCAACTTTGATATTCATCTCTATTATCCCAGCTATTAATGTGATTCATGGTACTGAATAACATCTATAAATTTTGTCATGTGTCTGTTTTATCATTTTCATCAGTGTTTTGCTCTAGTTGAATTGGCTTTGATAAAATTTATATTAGCTATCTTCACCAACCCAATTTTATTTTAGCTCTTCAATTTAGAATGTTACTTCTCATGCAATTGCTATCATACCCCAGTGCACTGGAAAGGCAATATCTTTCTAAAATATACTTTGATTATGATTTTAACAGAGATCAGCACTTGGCAACTTGACATGTTGGGCAGCATTGTTCCTACTAAGATATACGTAGGCCTCATCCAAATCGTTTTAGTCACTTACTCAAAGTGTTCTATGGAACATTTGCTCTTCTGTGAGGCAAAATAAATAGTCCAGCAAAAGTAAGATAATTTGATAATTTTTAAAACCAAATTTTGAACGTGTACTTTTATAATGTTTGTATTAAGTAATGCAATACAGATGACAAATCATTCCACCAGCAGTGACTGTGCATACATTCTGTGATAGACTTGTTGCTAAAATATGGTATGGGAATAAGTAGCAGTTTTTGAGAAGTTACTAAATCTTAGGCATGGTGCTAAGAATGTTATATAAATTACTTTATGCAGTCTGTACTACAACCATATGAGACAGGCGTTTATTTATTATTTCCATTTTACAGAAGAGGAAATTCAGGGACAACAAGGTTAAAAAATTTGCCTGGGTCACATAACTGATACATTATGAAGCCAGAATTAAAATGCTTATGGTTTGACTTCAGAAGCAACTCTCTTAATCCTAATGCTGTGATGGCTCCCACATAACAGAATAACAGAGCCACCGTGGATAGTGTCTATGAGAGAGAGAAACAAGCAGATCTGTCTTTACTGTGAAGTGAATTTTGTGGCAGTAGTAAGTAAGAGATGCCGTGGGGACATATTAGTGGGGGCAGCTAAATCAGCTTTGGGAGGTAAGGACATGAGGAAATGGTAAGGGGAGAGACCTTGTTAATCTTTTCACTGTCATATTCCCCCACCTGGCCATGGCAGTACTTGGCAAGAGAATGTGCTAAACAGGTACTGTTAAACTGGTAAATTAATCAGGTGTGACATCTAAGCAAAATCTTAAAATTTCAATGTATGAAATCCCAAGAGATCTCTTTGAGAAATTCGTATGATTATAATGTAGATGAGTCTGAGACTACTTGTTCTATGCATTGTTATATTCTTACTGTGTTGTATCTAAAACACCATCTCAGTGTTACTGACCAAGAAGACTAAGTGTCACTCCAATTTACTATAGTAAGGCTACATTGGAAAAATAACGAAAAAAAAAATTAAAAGAAAAACCGACCAACTTCATAATCCCACATTTTCATTTTAAAGATCTAGCAGTTGATACATGTAAAGAGATGGAATTGAATGCTGACCACTACATTTTAATCAGTTTATGATCCTAATAAGAATTTACCAGAATGTTTATTATCTTAGGTATTAAAATGGTAAAGGAGAAAAACCTTCATTTTCTAATACTTATATAGTAATACAAATATTACTTGGGGAATGTGTTTGGGCTTTGGAGGAATTTTACTATTATTGTACAATTTTTGTTTGAATTATATACAATGGTTTGAAAAGAGGTAATTTAGCTTATTCTGATAAAATTTAGGTTAGGGAATTTGTGGAGGAAGGAATACAACCAGGGAATTAGTTTCTATAAGGACATGGGAAATGCTAATGACTTCACCTGCCAAGGGAGTGCTTCAAAGTTGGGATTTATAAAAAAAAAAAAAAAAAAAAGAAAAGAAAAAAGTAATCTTTTTATGATATCTTCAAAGAGTGTTGAACATTCTCTGTTTTAACTGTGGAGTACATTTTGGTACTTTAAAGGCTGGTAGCATCATACAATGGTTCTCAGAATAGGCAGCTTCTTACAGTCACCTTGGGGATCCTTTAAAATCTGATGCCTGGGCTCCCCTTATAGATTAGGATTTAATTGGTACAGGATGCAGACCTGGGCATGAATACATATTGTTAAGCTTTCCAGGTGATTCCAATGCACAACCATTGTTAATAATAACTAATCCAGACGTCTATAGCAAATTAAAATCAGGATGGTTATTTATTGGAAAGAGTTAATATTCAAATAACAGTGTCTCTATGTCACATCCCAGTTTCTTGCCAATTTTCCATTCTAGTAAATACCTAGAATATTAATATTGAAAGAAATTGTTCCTTGTTCTCAGTGAACCTCTAATGAAATGAATCAGCATTGAAAACCCTAGGCTATTTCTAGGAAGAGAAAATGAATTGTATTATTTTGAAAATTGTTCACCAAATACTGTCATTTTAGCACTTCTGCAGCCTATTTTTAAAAATAAGTTTATGACTTGGAGTGGGAGGGATGGCTGTACACCACACTTACAGATGCATTTGTCTGAGGTGATAGGGGAGTCAGCACTAATTTAGTCAGTGTGGACAAGTGACACCGTATTTTCAGTAGAATGAGAGTAATGTGCATATGCAAAATAATGATACATTTCCCAGACATTTGATACTACCTCAAAGCAAGTTAAAATGACAATTTAATCTTCTGCAGTTATGAAATAAAATCTAACATTTAACACACTCTTACAAAAACCGATATTCACTATAGGTGGGTTTTATTTTTATTTTTCAGATTTATGGCTGAAATTAATAAGAATGCCTGTCTAAAAATCACGTTCATCCATATGTTGTAGATGTCATTTTTGTTCTATACTTCATTACTTTTGAGAGTAGTTGGAGATTAGCAAAGACTCATGTTGAAAGGTCTTCAAACTTAAGGCACGTGGTTATGAGCCATTTTCTTCAGGTACTCAATTTCATCTTCAGCTAACTTTCTTGTAATGACTCGTGTCTAGCATGACTTTTGAAATTGCAATCTTCCTTCTAGAATTATTTCTACTTTACTTGTAAAAAATTGCCTTTTCCTTTATATTTTCTAGCTTTTATGGAAAAATAATTATCAACATTTATTATTTGCTTTTCACTTTCAAAGTCAGCCATACGATCACTTTGGGAAATGGTTTAGTCACATCTCCCAAAGCTTGTGTTGTAATATCACCCAGCTGTTCTACTCTTCCATATACTTGCAACAGAAATAAAGTATATTCATAGCAGCACTATTAAAAATAGCCCCAAATTGGAAACTATGTGACTGCCAATCAGTATTAAAGTGGTAAGTATATTGTATTATGTTCACACATAAATTTACTGTGCAGTAATGAGAATTAACATCTAAAGGAATATGCATAAAAGTGGGTAATTTTCAATATATCATATTGAAGAAAAGGAATAAGAAGAAAGTGTAATATATAGTTCCATTAATATACAATAAAAATGCAGCCCGAACTAACATTTTAGAAGACAGGATCGTGATAGCCAGGTCAAAGTGAGGAAGCAGGTTGCAGTGGTAATAACATAAGAGATGCTTCTGGAGCACTGATACGGTTCTCTTTCTTGACATAGATTCTAGTTATTTTCAGTCTGTGACAGTTCATAGAGAGGTAACTTTATAATGCATGCGGTTTTTTGTTGTTGTTAGAGGAGCATTATGACATAGACAAAACAAATTATCACTAGTCCCATTATAAAGAGAAGTGAATTATGTTAAAGCTATCAAAAATTAGTTTTCAAAGGTCACAAGGGTAATAGTTTTTTGTGTAATAGCTCAAATTTATGTCTTCTTTTTTCATCTCTTTTCTAAGGAACTTAAAATTTGTGCTTTGATTTGGCCAGAAAATTATAAAATGTGATGGCTATTAAATAAATGTTTCTAGTTTACATTTGAAATTAGTTCAAGTCAACAAAATAAAAGAAAATCTAAGATTTTATGGATTCTATGGCATCTAATTAAATTCATAATTTTGGGAATAATTTTATTTTTATAAAATTTTGAAAAATGGATAAGACCATGCTAGCTAATACTGCTAATGGATAAGAAACAGTTTAATTATTGGCAATAATTAATTTAATCCTGTTTTCTGTCTATACAAAACAGTAATACATGTGAACCTCAAGAAATTAAATAATGTAAGTGTTTAAAATAATTTATATTTAGTAAAAGTTTAAAATATGAAAAGAATTATTTGGACATAAACATGATTTATCTGAGTAGATCCTATGCTTGTAATTTTCTACAATTTTTATTCCTTCATATATAAAAGATGACCTACATGATGATTAAGAATAGCTTTATTTATATATCTTTGAAAATACATTGAAAAAAGAACAGAAAAATAATTTTCTATGAAGCTTCTGCCTAAAAAAAATACAATTGTAAATATACAAATCAGTTTCTTTTTGATTTTTAAAAAAGATAATAAAATTTGGAAAGGGAAACAAAGTGGGTAGGTATCCTTTTTTAAAAAAATCTGAGGCTGGGCGCAGTGGCTTACACCTATAATCCCAGCACTTTGGGAGGCCAAGGCGGGTGGATCACCTGAGGTTAGCAGTTTGAGAGCAGCTTGGCCAACATGGTGAAACCCCATCTCTATTAAAAATACAAAAATTAGCCAGGTGTGGTGGTTTGTGCCCATAGTCCCAGCTACTCGGGAGGCAGGAGAATCCCTTGAACCTGGGAGGCGGAGGTTGCAGTGAGCCGAGATAGCGTCACTGCACTCCAGGCTGGGCGACAGAGCGAAACTCTGTCTAAAAACAAACAAACAAACAAAAAACCCTGAATGTATTATACTTACTAATTTGAGTAGCCACAGCTAAAGATAGCACTATTTAATTTTACTAGACAACATCATTTTAAAATTATACTTATTAGTTCACATAGTCATGCTGCACCACATACTTTTTAACGTTTATTTCCCTGGGGAGTTTTAGCCTTCAACCTCCATATTGTACTTCAACAACAACAACAACAACAAAAAAAAAAAAAAAAAAAAAAAAAAAGGGAAATTCTATGTCATTCAGTTACATTTATCAAACTTCATCCTATTCCCAAAAATGTGTAGGCTCTGGGTCATGGAGGGCTTTCAAAGGAGAAAGCATCTTTTACTTTCTGTTTTTCAATGAAGTCATTTTAAAGGAAGAGTTAAATAAATGATTTGGAATTAAATAGAACTATGACATGACATAAACCACGTAAATAGAAGATCCTGACGAAAATGGTGCTAGTTATTAAAACTTTATTTCTTCCTGAGGGTTACACCATCCCAGTTTGTATAATTGTTATGCCTTGGGGATTCATTAAACCTGACTCACTACTGAGTGAGCACATTAGTGAGATAACACATCGAACTGTCTTGAGACTAGAAATCTGTAGGGGAAATTATGTCGTCAGGTTCAGCTAAATAGTGTGTCTGAACTTCTAGACTTTAAACTTTATTATAAAAATGTACTTCTAGACAATTTCATCACAAGCTAAATGAGTATGATACATGTGATTCTCACTGTGTTAACACAAATAAGTACTTGTGCAACAATGGAGGATATTCATTTATTTGACTACGTCTGAGTGTTTTACAGGGTCAAAATGAAGTGTTTATAATTTTACCCAGCCTGGTTACGTGTGATTTAAGTAGCCTTGCCCTTTTATTGTTCTGTAATATTCATATTATATATTTGAAGTAGGACAAGCAGATTTCCTATAAGGAAGTACAAGTAAGGGACTGGGAAAGTGAGCATGAAACAGATAATTCAAACAATAGCAATACTTAAAGCAAATAACTATTTAGATATAGGTTAAGATCTGCTAACAGCTGCAATAGATAATAAATACTTATGAATTTTTGCCAATTTTCAGTAGTATACGGAAGTGAGAACAAATTTGGAGGTATTGTTTTTCATGTTTGATGATGGTGTTATGGTATAATTACATATCCGTGAAAGTTATTTAATAAATATACTTTGAAACAAAAAGTAATATTTATTATAAAAGACTAAAATTTTTCTGTAACTAGCTGTGGGTTAAAATAGCACCAATATTCTCTTATCATTGTGTTACTCTCTAAAGGAAGCTCTTATTAAACATAATGCAGGATATAATTCTACTGATGTCCCCTTAATAGTAAGCAAGACTCTGGACTAAAAGAAGTGCTTGATAAATAATTTCATAGGGGCCCTTGGATTTTTAAATCATGAAGCAGATATTCAAATGTATGTAAATTGTAGATGACAAAATTACATAATGCCAGTGAATTGCAGGGAAGGATAGAGCTAATTACATCATATGCATCTTATGGATCACAGGATACACAAGACAAGATATGTGACTGGTTCCATCCAATTAAGAAACAAAGACATATAAAGAGCTAGATATATTTAATGTGCCTTGAGTGGTAATTAAAAAATAAATTTTAAAAACCTTCAGAGCACAGAACCTTTTCTTCAAGTTCAATATGATGTAAGGCCCCATTATATACAAAGTATAAAAGTAAGGCAGATTAAATGGGGCAGGTGTCTTGGAAATCAGCCCAGAAACTTATGAGAACCCTCCAGGGATTCCAAGCATTCAACAGAACACATGTGCATTTTAAATTATACAGTGTTAGAACCAAGAAAGCCTTAGCATTTATCTAGACTCACTTCTTTATTGTACAAATGAGTATTAAAGTTCATCAGGTTTGGGGGTTTGCCTTTAATCCCATAGAAAATAATAAGAAACTATGTCTTTTGAAGCCAAATCAATGGTATTAAACCATTCTATTTTTAATGTTTTGTTCAGTTGGTCTCTATTTTAATAGCAAATACGTTGAAAGTGAAGTTTTTAATATATAATAAAATAAAAATAAAACTGGGTCATTTCTTAAAGAGTGCCTTTGAAGTTAATAATGGCTGAAAATATAAACTCACTTGCTTCTAGATAAGATTTAAAAATTGTGCAAATGAGGATGTCAAGGATTAATAAGTGAATGTTAAAATTTCCAAACTTTGCCAGATGTGTTGGCTCCTGCCTGTAATCCTAGCAGTTTGGGAGGCCAAGGCAGGAGGATCCCTTGAACTCAGGAGTCCGAGACGAGCCAGGGCAACATAGCAAGACCTCGTCTCTATTTAAAAAATAAATAAATAAAATAAATTCCAGACATGATTTTAACAAGTTTTAGAAAGTATCATAATTGAAAGTTAAGCAAGATTCACATTTTCAAAAGTGATCTGAAACCTGATTATTTTTATATTGCTCTTAAATCCTCACCCACTAGAAATCATAAAGTGATGAATTTGTTGGATATGTTTATAGAAGGGTCTTTCTGAAATTAATTTCTTTGGGGAAAATTGCCAGTAATTTACTCCATTCTGATGCAAAGGCAAGGATGTGAGTTTATGCTCTAGTCTTTTCTGGTCAGCCTTTAACTAGTCTACATAGAAATCCCAGTATGTGTCTCTTAATGTCAGAGCAATGCCATAAAGTGGTGTCTGCCTAGTTACTCAGAAGCTTGCCATGATCGATGGGCAAGGTGGTTCTATTTGTATTTGTAATGGAGCAAAGGAGAGCAGCTGCTAACTTGCGATCATTCTTAATTTCTGCATTATATCCAAGAGAAGAATGCATATGTGTTTACATTGACCAAATTTGGACTATGCAGAAGAGATGCATTCACTGGGGAAGAAGGGACTTGATTTAGACTCTATGCAATTGGGCAATGAAAACTGACCAGGCAGAAATGGGGGAGAAACCACTGGATCCCTGGCTGTTAAAAAGTGAATAAGCAATATCTCTAAGTGTTAGTGCAAGTAAGGAAACATTTCCAAAAACCTACAGAATGTGTGCTCTGAACAAATGAATTAGTTTTAAGCATCTCCCAGTTCCAAGAATCAAGAGCTATCTTTGGGCATTACCAATCAAATAAGATCTTAGTTGCTTTACCTCTCTTATCTACCCACCCATCTTCAATGCCCAACTTTTTATCCAGGGGCAAGAGAAGAAATTTCCTCACTAAGTAAGTTCAGTGTGGCAATAGGATAAAAATAAATTTGCTCTTCTGGTTCAACTCTGAGTCCTCTTCTTCAGTGTTCTGGTTATTTATTACCGCTGGTGCTAACAATACACTTGGAAGGAGATTAAGTATGCACTATTAGTTTGGTTTAGGAATCTTCCCAGTTCTCTTCCACTGACATAATTCAGTTCATGTATATATTTGAGACAGCCTAGTGCAGGAAGTGAGAAGAGACTCTAGAACAAGCCTGCCTGGGATCAAGTTTTAGCTCTACTGTTTACTCACAGGATGACTTTGGACAACTTTTATTTATCTTCCTGGTGCCTTAATTTTCTTACCTGTAAAATGAGTCTAAGAATAGCATGTACCTTATAGGCTCTTTTGAGGAATAAATGAGTCGCAGAATTCCTACAGTATGTAAAGTAGCATATGTAAAGTTCCACAAAATTATTGTTGCTAATATTGTTATAAATTACAGTTAGTTGGATATCTTGTTACTGACAATGTTAGATCAAAGGCCGTGTATATTTACATACAGTATTTATTAGATACTGTCAAACTACCATCTAGAAGCTTTTTACAAATAATTCTCTCTCTAGATATAGTATAAAAAGCTAATTATAAATTGAGGCCATGTGAAAGAAACTGTCAGGAGGTCCCTTTAGCAATGAATGATAGTTTATAGAGAGTCAACCACTTTGAAAGTTATTTGGGAGAAATATACAGAACAGGTGGACTGCATGACCTGTTTGCCCTGTGAAAATAGGTATTTGAAATGACCTGATTCTCAACCTGAGAATTTTCAAAGTGACAAATTACACTCATTTGGCTTGTAATGATGTTCTGATTATAGGCTATAAGACCAATGATGGATTTCCCTGACTTCTTTTCGTAATGTTCTCAAATCCTGTTGTGACCTTTCCATATTCAAGCATGTAGCAATGATTTCAGAAACAATTAAAATTTTTATAATTATGTAGTTAAATATGTATTTCTTTTCTTAGCACAAACTTACATGCTTTACTTTAAATCAGTTATTCTATATGCAACTTAATTTTAATGTTATGCCTTTAGTTTACATACATACAAAACTGTGTGATATTTAAAGCAGTTGTAAGAGTTATCAGATTTCTCTTGTCTTTGGTAGGATTTGTGAAGCTCTGCAAATCAGAGATATTTTAGATAGAGCTCTATGAAAGATATTGGCACTATTTGTTTTGGCTTGTTTTCGTTAATTTTAATTATCATCATTAATTTATTCTACATCCTCAGTATTTATTGAGTTTCTTATGTGCAGCAGGAAATAAAGCCAGGCACTGAAAATACAAATGAGAACAAGAGAGATGAGGTCACTGTCCTTACGATGATTGCAACCTAGTGGGTGATGAACAATGTTACATTTTGACTTGTTGACATAGAGAAGAAGGGTTAGATCACCTAAGCAAAATAGAGAAGAGGACTGGTATTTAAAACCTGAAGAGAGGCAGGGTGCGGTGGCTCATCCCTGTAATCCCAGCACTTTGGGAGGCCGAGGCAGGCAGATCACCTGAGGTCAGGAGTTTGAGACCATCCTGGCTAACATGGTGAAACCCCGTTTCTACTAAAAATACAAAAGATTATCCTGGCATGGTGGCACACTGCTCTAATCCCAGCTACCCGGTAGGCTGAAGCAGGAGAATCACTTGAATCCGGGAGGCAGAGGTTGCGGTGAGCCGAGATTGCACCATTGCATTCCGGCTTCGGCAGCAAGAGGGAAACTCCCTCAAAAAACAAAAAACAAAAACAAAAACAAAAAAAAACTAAAAAAAAAAAAACCTGTAGAGAGGAGAAGCAGCAGATGAGAGTGAGAAAGAAAAGCAATTTAGATGGATGAGAATCATGACCGTGCTCTAAAGCAAAGTGTAGAGGAAACTGTTTCAAAAGAAGGTGGTAAATAGAGCATTTAGAGTAGAGTAAATAGAGTAGATAAATAGAATAAAGTCCACATATGACATTAAAATATGGAAGTAATTGAAACATTGACCAAGCCTGTTAGTTGCAATGGTGGGTGCTGAAACTAAACTGAAGAGGATTTAGAAGTGAATCAGAGAATTAGAGGCAATACAAATAAGCATTACTTACAAAAAGTTTAGCTGAACAGGATGCAGAGAATTGGGATGTTTGTTGTAGAGAAATGAGGAATAAAGGGAGAATTTTGGAAAGGACAGCATAACAAACAAACAAACGAAAAATCCACAAAGGGCTGAGGTTGATGGTGAAGGTAAAAAAACAAAACAAACAAAACAACCCTGAGTGAATAGAGTGAGTAAGACATGGTTCTAGCATGGGAAGAGGTCGCAATGCACCTGCAAGTTGAGGTCAGCCATATAGACCTAATAATTATTACACACAAGAAGAGTCTTGAAAGAAAGAGGTTTCCTGGACCAGAACACCAGGTTCAAGATATTATCTGTACATCCTAGTGTCGTGAGGCAAGGGGAGTAGAGTGATAGACTAGACACAGGCACACAACTTTACGAAAGATACAAGAATACTTTACACACTTACCAATCATGGGCTGTATCCTTTTCTTCTTCAGTTTAACTTTTCTATTTAAAATACTTAGTTTTGAATTAAATAGATACTGGCTGTAAACAAAAGCTCCGTTTATGGATTATTCAAGGTAACTATCCCCATCTCTCTGTTTATCCCAGTCCATTGTAACAGTAAAGCTCTCTGTGTCTATCATGTCTAGCCAGTCTGCATCCATAATAAGCACTAAGATTACAGTTAAATGAATGAAAGGATTATAGGTATGCAATATTGGTATTTTGTTAGATTATTATATTTTTTAATATATGATAAAATAAATGAAATTTCCTGTAAATTCTTCCTGTTATAGCCATGCTGAGGGGAAGAAAAGACAAAGCTACTTAGTCATGATTGGCAGAAATGGGAAGTTAAGTACAGCCTGTTCTGGGAATAATTGTGGTCATAACAAGGAAAACAAAAGTGAAAAACCTCATAAAACAGTTGAAAATAGTGTGAGAATATAGGAGAAGTACTTTTCCTTTTTTTTTTTTTTTTTTTTTTTGAGACGGAGTCTCGCTCTGTCGCCAGGCTGGAGTGCAATGGCGCGATCTCGGCTCACTGCAACCTCTGCTTCCTGGGTTCAAGCAATTCTCCTGCCTCAGCCTCCCGAGTAACTGGGACTACACATGCGTGTCACCATGCTCGGCTAATTTTTGTATTTTCAGAAGAGATGGGGTTTCACCATGTTGGCCAGGATGGTCTTGATCTGTTGACCTCATGATCCGCCCACCTCGGCCTCCCAAAGTGCTGGGATTACAGGCATGAGCCACCGCGCCCGGCCTCAGTTGTTTTCATTTTTATGACAGTTACAGTTCGATTGAGAAATTCCCAACATATTGTTATTCTTGCATTATTATTTCAAATTTTGAGGAGAATATAACTGTTACAATTAAATATGGGTATTGAATTTAAAATGTTTTTATTAATCTTGATGATACTTTTTTACTGAATTTTATGTGCCTTGTATTAAAGTGTTTTAATTTCATATGAAAATACCAAAAATATTACACAATTTTCCAAAAACAAAGCAATGAGAAAGAATGAAAATATGATGACACGTACAACCTACATTTAATCTTATCGTTAGAAATACGTTCCTAATGTATAGTTCCATATACATGGAATACAATGTAATGCTCCATAATAGGACAAATTCTAAGCTTCAGCAACAGCTCCAATTTCTCTATTATTAAAACTGTAATTGCAATTAGTATATGTTTTTTTTCATTTGAGCATATTTTAATTTGTCGTGTGTTTATTCATTTCTCTGATTCTTTATCAGAAAATAATTTCAGGCTAGAGGGACTTGGAAACATAAGGATATGAATGAAACCACATTTATAAAGAGAGTTACTGAGTTATTATTATATCTTAGGACTTGACCTAAACTTTTTATATCTATTAACTCATATACTTTTATTTTATGAAGATGTGAAAACTGAGATAAATGGACACAAAATTTAACTAGTTCAAGGTAGTTTACACTAGTAAGGGGCAAACACATTATTATCCTTATTACTCTGTTGTACACTCAGTGTTTCCATAGAGTCCAGTAGCACTAATAAATCTTACTGGTAGCTATGGTATTAAATATGTACAAAATTGGTAGCTATGGTATTAAATATGTACAAAATTAAATTGAGAGACACAAACTTGACAGATTTCAATATTTTATTTTATATTTTTAAATTTTAAATAATTGACAAATATAGGCTGAAAAAATATCTATTTTTTCAAGGTATACAATGGGGGTGATTTGATATATGCATACATTTTCTAATAATTTCTGCAATCAAATTACCTAACATCCATCACCACTCATGTTGTACATAAGATTTCCTGAATTTCTTCACCTTTTGCCTAGAAGTTTGTACCCTTTGACCAACATTTCCCCATTTCCATCACCCTGAGCTTCTGGCAACCATCATTTCAGTCTCTGCTTCTAAGAATTCAAATTTTTTAGATCTGTATATAAATTAGAATATGCAGTGTTTATATTTCTGTGTGTCCAGTTTTCTCTGTGAAATGAATGATAATGAAAGGAGTAGAGAGGATGTTATGAGTTTAAGATCACGGAATGACTGTTACAGCAACCACTGAGGAAATATAGGAAGGGAGAACAGAAACAAACATCATTCATTTGTTCGTATTGCTATATTTTGGTAGGAAACACATAGAACCTCAAAGAAATAAACATGCATAAGTTTGTAAAATTGCTAAGATGTAGGAAATATAACCCTCAACTTAGTATCCTAAACTATGGAATAAAGGGGAAAAATCTGAATTTTAAAAGTATGCCATGTTTACAACTTTCAGTAAAATCATTCTACAGATAAAGCTTTGAGTATGTATCTCATCCATAAAGACCTAAACAGAAGTACATGCATAAGAAAATGAAATATTCAGTTAAAAACAGAGTTCAAAGGAAGAGCAGAATAATTAATGAATGTGCATTCTTCTTTTCAGCATCACTGTGTTTTTGCTTCTATTATGACATGAGATTCTGTCTGTAGGAAATCATCCCAAGGGCATAAAACTCTCAAAATTGACATTAATATAACAGCATTAGCAAGAACTAGGTTTTTATATGATAAGTAAAAAGCAAAATCTAGAATCTGAAAGACATTTTCTGTTTTGTAGAAAAGGATAAGAAAATGATACGACTAAAAATTATTCTGATGTGTGTTTGATCAACTGACTCTTGAACATGTATTTTGACAGCATGTGCAATACTCCAGACATGATTGCTGTAGCTGTAATGCACACTCCAAAGTGTAAAAATGAAATGTTAGTCAGACTCTAGTAATAGTTTCTCAGTTTTATACATTCAAAAGTGCCAAACCTAGGAATTAAGTCACTGAATGAAGAAATAAAACTGTGTGATCTACGTTGATCATATGTACTTATAATGAGGATGGAGAGGTAGTTTAAAATTGTGACAGAGGTGATTAATATCTGAGTTTAAATAATTAAAATAATCTGACTTCTCAAAATATATTTTACATTCTCAGTCAACTTAAGCTGGATCAGGGTATGAAGTTTTTGTAATCCTACATGATTTAAATTCTAACCAAAAACTCTTTGGCGTGATTAAGGTCCTATGGCGTGGTGGACACTGAGAAACCCCACTCAGATCCCACTTTAAGAAAGAATTTGCTGCTCCTCCTTCTGGGAGTTTTGTCAGACTTAGCTGTCAGCACCCCTAAGGACTGCCTCAACTGCAGAGAGCTACCTCACCAGGGATCATGCCCTTCCTGGGTCAACTCACATCCAGTGACTGATTGAGGCTGGGCAAAAAGGACTGACCATTTCTTCCCAACACAAGATAACTCTGGTGAGCCATTTCAGTTCCACAGCTTCCTATGAGGATTGCTGAACCTGTTGGGCCTTCATTTTACATCACAAAGAATCCAAATTGTGACATAAGATGTATGGATCTCATCCACAAATGTATAGTCTAGGCCCTAGGGTCATAAGATCAAATTCTGGAGGAGTCAAGTGAGTAACTTGTGGAGTGAGTGACTTCAAGTATCAAGTAGTGAGTGTGGTGGTGATATGGCAGGGGCCGGAAACTGGAGAGCACAGACCTCTGAAAAATCAAATTTAATCAAAATAAAATGTTGTGATTTTATTTTGAGGTGAATTGGTTTGGATCTGTGTCTCCACTCAAATCTCATGCCCACTTGTTATCCCCAGTGTTGGAGGTGGGGCCTGGTGGCAGGTGATTGGATCATGGGGGCAGTTTCTCATGAATGATTTAACATCATCCCCTTCAGTGCTGTTCCTGTGGTACTGAGTGAGTTCTTGTGAGATCTCGTTGTTTAAAAGTGTGTAGCACGTAGCACCTTCCCCTCACTCCTCCTGCTCCAACCATGTGAGATACACCTGCTCCTGTGTTGCCTTCTTCTGTGAGTAAAAGCTTGCTGAGACCTCCCCAGAAGCAGAAACCACTATGCTTCCCATAGAATCAGTGGAACTGTGAGCTAGCTAAACCTCGTTTTTTTGTTTGTTTCATTTTTGTTTTGTTTCTGTTTTTTGAGACAGAGTCTCACTCTGTTACCCAGCCTGGAGTGCAGTGGTACGATCTCCGCTCACTGCAACTTCTGCCTCCCGAGTTCAAGCGATTTTCCTGCTTCAGCCTCCTGAGTAGCTGGGATTGCAGGTGCCCAGCACCACGCCTGGCTAACTTTGGTATTTTTAGTAGAGATGAGGTTTCACCATGTTGGCCAGGCTGGTCTCGAACTCCTGACCCCAAGTGATCTGCCCACCTTGTCCTCCAAAAGTGCTGGGATTACAGGTGTGAGCCACCGTGCCCAGCCCCTCTTTTCTTTATAAAGTACCCAGTCTCAGGTGTTTCTTTGCAGCCGTGCAGAAACAGACAAATACTTGAGGCAAACAAAATGTATTTTATAACCAAAGAGAAGCCTCTCTGTTAAATCTTCCAAGCATGAAGCCATATGTTAAGAGGCATAGAAATAAAGCAGTACTCAGGGATTTCAAATCTAAAATCCTGATGAACACGTTGCATTTTCTGTCTAAAATAGGACTTTGCAAGGTCTAACACATTTCGTTTCTGTGTTTTCTCTTATGAGGGATAAGCCTTACCAATTCCCTTCCAACTCTATATGGCCAACGAGTTGAGAATATAGAGATGACTGGGATCATAAGAAACAGTAGACTGAGCTGAGGGATTTTCTAGGCAGCTACTGAGGGTGTTGGGAGGGAAGTTCTTGAGCATGTCTAACATGGAGCCAAAATATCATTTAGCCATTGTGAAATGGACAGCATTGCACCTTTGGTGACAAAATACTGAGTTTGAATGTTGCCTTTACTGTTACTATGACTGGAGATATAACCAGTGGTCTCCATGCCTGTCTCCTCCTCTGCCAAATTATGTTAATATTAAAACTTCCTACTTTACCTGGTTCATATCACTCTTATGGGTAATCATGTGAGTTAACATATATGAAAACCATTTTTATGTATTTTTTATATGTATTTATTCTTCAGAATTTTTTCAGCTGCTACTTATCTACCTAAACAGAATCTAGTTATTTTTTAAATATGTAAAGTATATATATGTGTGTGTGTGTGTGTGTGTGTGTATTCATTTGGTGATCTGTCCTTTCTAAATTTTTAATATAGTTAACTGGATTCTATCAATTTGCATTTTAATGCAATTAAAGTAAGTATAAGTTTCTTTTTTCCATTTACTTTGAGTAAGAATAATCATGTAGAATACAGTGGATGAAAATGTTCTTTCAAGTTGGCCGGAATGTACTTTACCAGAAAGAAAATGATATAAAAAATGCACTGAATTATCACTTTCTTACCTTGAATAGAGAATGACCTTATAGAAAGATGAATTAAAATGCTTTAGAAGTTGAATGGAAACCTGCTAGTTCACTTAATAAAATGAAGCATTGATTATCCAAGGCTAGCAATGTCGAAAAAATAATTCTTATCATTCTGACTCTTGTCCTCAAGATTCACTTTCTTCTCAAGGTCTGTTGATAATAACTACTGGAGTAAGGCTGTGGGAACAGAAAAAACAGACATCGTGTGTTCTTTAAGACCCCTGCCTACTGTGGCTATAAACTTCCCTGTTTCTCTCTATATTGTCTACAGTACACCCTTCAAATCAACAGCATGAAACTTAGCACATAAAAAAGTACTTGCTATGAGATTTCTGAATGAATATAAATGTCAGAGACCAGAACGAAGCATTCAAGAGAATTTTTACCAGTGTCTCAGAGATCAAATAAAAGGATGCAAACATGGAAAATTCACTTTCCATTATGTATCTGGGTGGCAAATTCAGGCTCAGTTAAGAGCTCCTGTATGTAGGGTTACCTTCTGTTCTGGTTTGCTGGAACAGTCCCATTTATGATTTTTGTCCTAGGATTAAAAAAAATCATTTCTCTTTAAAGTCTTAAATGTAACCCAGTTTGTATGCATTATGTGACCACTCTACATTTCGATATCCCTATTTTCATTTATAGTTTGTGGAAAGAGTCAGTCCTCCTCCACTTCTAAGGAACACCTAATATCTCCAGGATATTTTTTTGGATTCAGGTTTTATTAATGTCTTTCATTGCAAAATGTTTCCAATTATAAAACAGTCAGAGAGCTCTGCATTAATAAACTTGCCTGTCTTTCATAAGGGCCAGAAATTTTGAAATGCCTGGTGCCCAAACATACATATGCAAACACACATGCCCAGTGCTACTAGCAGGTTGTTACAACCATATCTAAAATATTCCGAATTCGGACTTGTGTGGCTCAGACCTGGGTAGAGATGAAAATCTTCACGACTGAGCTTGGAGGAAAAGCAGCTGAAGCTTAGCATCCAGGCCCAAGGGAGCAAGACATGGAGGCACACTGGATTCTTACCCCTTCCTGTCTAGGGTCTTCCTCCAATTCTGATGACCTGTCTAAAGAGCGTCTTCCTGTGAAAATGACTAACCTTGAGAGTAGTGATCTCATTCACACTATAGTCCCAATCAACTTTGAATGATTTTACTTCATGACCTCAGTAAAGAACACAAAAATAATAAAGTAAGATTAATATCTACGTAAGAAATACACATTACCACTGCATAGATTATTTCCAGTATAATAGGATAGGCCTATGTCAGTTTGTAAAAACTTTATTAATGGAAGTTTTGTTGTCCTGTTCTATAATTGTATGGCATTCTTATACTTATGAATATGAGCTATTTATGTCACATCTCGTGTCTTCTGTTTGTCAAAATGGTTCACCATTAGAGGCTGGCCCTTTAACTACTACTAATTATTAATACAATGGCTTACACACTCTCGTAAGTGGCCACTAAAGAGAGAATTCACATGCTTTTAATTATATTGCTGTGCATATTAACGCAAGATAATTTTTGCCACTCCATGAAGACTGCCCCCGAATTGTTAGGGATTCCAAGAAGGAAAATGTCTCTGTCTCTGTCTCTCTCTTTTTAATTCTCAAGGAGGCAGCCCAAAAGAGAAAGGGAAGAGAGTAATAAACCAAGGTAAAGTTAAGATGGGACTAACTCAGCTGACAGGTAACTATCCCCATGAAACCCAGGCTTGACCCCTAGTAACAATGCCATGAAAGAATAAATAGAAATGCACTTTGAAAAAGATGACACTTTAGAACATAATCAAATGGACTTGCATGGGTCACAACACTTACTTCATACCAGGAAACGCTGCTTGAGGGTTCTCAGAAGTCGCATGACTCATATAGTCTGTCAACTCTCAGGAATGGGTTCTGAGAATTCCAAGTAAGACAACCCCATGCCAGAAAAAAAAAAAAAAAAAGCCTTGAAATCTTTATTGTATTTCATTAACAGTTTTTCTAGCTGTTACTTTTCAAGGTTTAAGAAATAAAGAAGATAGAAACCAATAGGTGGCCAGATAAAACTGTCAAATGCAATTTATAAAGCCTTAGAACTTTCTGGTCACTGTGAAACATAAAAACATAAAATCAGATTCATAGAAAATGCAGATTATAAACATTTTTTTTTTGCTGTTTAACTTACCACAATGCTATCTTGTATTTTACAGGAAATCATTTGACTCAATTAGTGACAAAAATGAAAACATGATTGTCTTAAAAAATAGTTCTAATTAATGTGGTCCTTCATTTTTTTTTTGAAGTGTCAACCCTCCCAACAGCATTTTGGTTCCATCTTTGAGAAATAAAATTAGTCTTATAAACTGTGTGTATGTTTGTGTGTGTGAGAGAGTTTTCTTGTCTGATACTTTTCTAACCCTAGACCACAGATTCTCGGGTGTAGTGATAATATGTGTATAGATCTTTCTTCTCCAACATTATCTATCAGAGTGCATATTAATGAGTGGATAATTGGAGAATACTTTTTTATGATTTTAATATATATTTTCACTTTCAAAGCAGTTTGACAACAGAATGCCCTAATGAAAGTGAAACTTAATGAGAGACTACTGATACTTCCTAATACCGTGTGTGCGGATTACTAAGCACATCTCCAAAGTGAAACAACTTTCCTATTTTCATCCCATTTCTTTGCCATACATGTGTATAATTTATTTTATTGATTATTAGGAAATACGAGAAGAGTATGAATATGAGTTTATTATCCAATTTAGAGAAGTTTATATTTGAGCTGATATGAAATAGTTTATACCTAAAGCAATGCAATTCCCCAAGATCATGATTTTCAGTTATGCTGCTCCCACTGCCTTTTTGTAAGGAATACTCCTAATGACACAGGTGCCACGGCCTGTGACCAGTAGGCGAATGCCAGAATCACAAAACAGCAAGTTTACATCCTGGGAATCCCAGCTTAGGCAATCTGAATATGACTTCATAACAACAAATGACTATGAAATTCTGTCAAACTAAAGGACAATAGTGATATGTTTGTGTAGTGAATTAATGGAAAGAAAAGTATTATCCAGAAGGAGAGAAGCTGGAAGACTCAGGCTGATTAAATATTCACTAGATGGATATCTCTGATGCTTAAACTTGGGTACACAATGTAGTTCAACCCCAGTTTTTGTTAATATTCATTGTTGTAATCTTCCACAGCATGTTTAATGAAGTAGATAATGTAAAGCAGTGGTTCATTCCTAGCTGCACGATTGAATCCTTTAAGGAGATGCAGTCACTCCAGATTTTCTTTTTCCAGTATTCTAGAGCAGCAGGTCTCAAATAATGGTCTCTGGACTTACAGCTTCAGCATCATCTGGGGAATTTTTAGAAATCTGAATTCTCGGATATTTCTCTAGACCTTCTAAATCAGAAAATATGGATGGGTCTCAAAATCGTGTTAAAAAAAGACTTCCAGGTGGTCTTACTGTATCCCAAACTTGAGAATCAGTATCTAGGATGAGGTCTATGCATCAGTGTCGCTTAAATGTTTCTTGCAAGTCTCATGGAATCTGGAGTTGAGAAGCACAAGCCTTACAGGACCTTCTTTAAAAGGGGAAGGAGCATAGCATAGTGGTTTTAGAGAGTCGTGAGGAGCCAAGGCTGGCTTTGGAGCTGGAATATCAGGGTTAAAATTCATGTTCCTCCACTTCCCAGTTTTGTGACTTTGTATAAATTAATCTGTGCCTCATTTTAGCACCATATAAATCTGGTGGTAATAATTGTACACATTTCTTAGTGTAGCTGTGATGATTAAATAGGCCAAGAAATGTAAAGCACCTAAAATAGTGCCTGGCACCAAATAAATGCTCAATAAATGTGAGCTAGAATACTTATCATTAAAGTATTATAATTACATGCCTTGAATATAAAGCAAATATCTTTTTTTTTTTTTTTTTTTTTTTTTTTTTTTGAGGCAGAGTTTTGCTTTTGTTGCCCAGGCTGGAGTGCAATGGTGCAAACTTGTCTCACCGCAACCTCCATCTCCCAGGTTTAAGCGGTTCTCCTGCCTCAGCCTCCCGAGTAGCTGGGATTACAGGCATGTGCCACCATGCCTGGCTAATTTTGCATTTTTAGTGGAGACGGGGTTTCACCATGTTGGTCAGGCTGGTCTCGAACTCCTGACTTCAGATCATCTGCCCACCGCAGCCTCCCAGAGTGCTGGGATTACAGGCGTGAGCCACTGTGCCGGCCCATGCTTTGTTTTTATGCTATAAAAAGTAATTAATTTTGAATAGATTGAACTTAAAACAAATAAATTAGGTTAAGTTCTCAAACTTTTAACTTGCAGTAATGAAAACTCTTAAATATTTATAAGTGGATATTTTCCATTTCACCTATATCTATTAAAAATATTATCAATGTAGGATGGATGAATTTCTAGGACATATATTTCATCATATTTTTACCAGGGTATATCAGATATGGTTATTTGCCACTGTGACCATCACTATCAATAACAGTTGTTTGTCTCCAATTTCACAGGCTACTCCAATCTTCAGTTTTTAACCTGGAGTCCAAGAGTCCAACTTTAATGGATTGAACTCTATATGAATATAGTTGGTGTTTTTGGAACTCTCTTTGATTTTATAGATTTAAATTACAATTCTGAGTTAGAGTCACTAGACTGTCAAATGAATTATTGGCACAAATATTTTGAAAATTAAAATATGAAGGACTTCCGTGTAAGAAGAATCAGACTTTTAAATTAATTGGCTCCTTTTACCTATGGCCTTTGCTTTGTCTTGTTTTCTTTCCTCTCTTGTTAATTACTACCTCTAGATCTGCTTATTATTCATTTATGCTCACATATTTCACCAAGAAAATCTGAAAAACAAATCTGTTTAAGATAAGAATATGCAGTTTTTGAAAGCCTGTAAGTGTAAACCACCAAGACTTTCCACACCTGGATTTAATGGCATTTGTTTTTGCCTGTACAAAGTTCCTTTGGAGCATCATTTCATATGTACAGTAATGATGTCAGGGTAAGTGAATTTAGAACTGCTTATACAATTGCCCAGTAGTCTGATTTCCTACAGGTTACGAATTTTGTATCATTCATTCCTGGATCACAGAATCTATTGCATTTCCTAATACATGCTATATGCTCAATCAATAGTTTATGAGTGAAGAAATTATAACAACTTTAGGAGATGCTGCTTTTCTGTAGAAGTTCTGTATTAGGCAACAGTGTAAATAATTAAAATATCAGTATTTGAAACAGATAAGACTGAAGATTTTTTCCTGAATACTTTTTAAAGTGTGTAGGCATTGAGATCTTTTTATGTTTTATCATTGTGGTCCAGATTGGTTAGTTTATGACTGTAGAGGCTTATTTCTAACTTAGGTTTATTAAGTATTCATTTTATATGAGTTCTTCCTTTGAGCTATGCCAATATGTAATCAGTTTACTTACAACCATAAGATTTTTTCTTGTTTGTTTCCTCTTATTAATGAACAAATCACTTTGATATTGTGGCAGAATACTTACCGTAGTTAACACTGAAAGTTACTCATTCAACAAGTGTCTATTGAGTATCAACAAGTGTCTTCTAACATACCTGTTTACCTTTACCTCCGGTTACTGCACATGATCCATCTTCAATTTTGACATAGGTGTATTTGCTGAGTCAGAGCTTGCATATAAGTGGTTCTACCTTTATCTCCCTTGGTTCTTACAATTTTAGCATCTTGCTCTTTGACGTCTACTGCTGCTGCCATCTTGGCATAGAAATTATTTATAGACAGCCATGCCATGTAATAAAAATATAAATATTATTATTTATGATGCCCTAGTTATTGCTGGATTTATTTATGTGGTCATATTTTATTTTTGAGATTTTCGGTAGCTTTCTTATACAGGGTACTTGATACAGAACACACTATTTAACCTTGTGTTGCATAATGTTTTTAAATCAATTTGACAAAGGGATTTCTTTGGAAGAAAGATATTTGTTTTGTTCGCTGTTTTGTAAATAACATTTTCAAACTTGTTATGCTTTTTAAGGCTGAAAAGAAAGCCATATTGGAAATTAGAGTTGGATTCTAGCCAATATTCTGACAAGGTGTCATCTAACCTTGACATTCAGATTAACACAGATCCCTTAGTTTCTACCATGAATATTTACATATACCAAAGTTCAACTGTCCACTTTATTTGAAAGAACCTTTATCAGACTGCTGATACATCTACTATTATATAGAAAAATATTTTAGAAAAATTGGGCTATTGCCAATTTATTCATATCATTGCATATGGCCATCTGGCAAATGTTTTTCTTAATTGCTTTTTGGTGTGTTATGCACAGCAAGGAGCTGCTGTAACTCTCCTGACTACAATTTTCATATAAATATAGAACGTATCCTTTTTAAGTAGATATTTCCACTTTCTGTTCACTCTTTGCCTCCTTTGTGTAAGTTCGAACTCTCCTTTTTCTAAGCACACATATCATTCACTTTAATAATGGACTTCTGAGATATTTGATGGAATTTTCTGCAAAATAACATATATATATATGCAAGTGAACATTCACGTGTATATGTATATGTGTGACATGTGCACACAAGAAAGAGTCTAACGGTAAACCTTATTCATTTCTTGTTCTCCTAATCTACCATTAATGGTGTGGATATTATATTTCACCTGCCGACAAAAATTAAATATATTTTAATACACAAACTGAAGATTTGTTTATTTCCTACATGCACCTGCAGGCTTTTCATCACAATTTTCTCATAAAACTGTATTTAGTTTTTGCATTGTTTGTCAACATGTCAGAATTAACTGTGACACTTTAAAATTATATTTTAATTTATATTAGTCTGTGGACACTACTGCGTACCAGTGGAATCAGAATCTGATGGAGTGTAGCCTTTATTTTGGGGGCATTCTGATGTATATTATCTTTGTTTAAGACCTGTTTCGTTGTGTACATTATGTGGCTTATATCTTGTTTTAAGTTTAGATAATTTTTAATAACTAGTGACACATTATAAAGCCTACACTTTTTTTCATTTAAAATGGAAAACAAGGAAATGCAATTAACAGTATAAATTATTTGTGTTTATATAGTTGACTATTTAGAAGAAATATCCAGGATCTTTAATTTTTTTTAAAGAAAAACTTTAAACTTCCAAGAAATGTTAGGAGTGATTTTCTTACTCTATTCAGCAGCTATAAGAAAATACCATAGACTGAGGTAGCCTATAAGCAGCAGAGATGTATTTCTTTTTTTTTTTTGAGACGGAGTCTTGCTTTGTCGCCCAGGCTGGAGTGCAGTGGCACGATCTCGGCTCACTGCAAGCTCCACCTCCCGGGTTCACGCCATTCTCCTGCCTCAGCCTCCCTAGTAGCTGGGACTACAGGCGCCCACCACCAAGCCCGGCTAATTTTTTGTATTTTTAGTAGAGACGGGGTTTCACCGTGTTAGCCAGGATGGTCTCGATCTCCTGACCTCGTGATCCGCCCGCCTTGGCCTCCCAAAGTGCTGGGATTACAGGCGTGAGCCACCGCGCCCGGCAAGAGATGTATTTCACACAGTTGTGGAAGCTGCAAAGTCCAAGATTAGGTGTCAGCAGATTTGGTGTCTGGTGAGGATCAGTCTTCTGTTTCACAAATGGCACCTTTTAGTGGTGCACTCACATGGTAGAATGGACTAGGTAGCTCTCTGTGGCTTATTATATAAGGGTTCTAAACCCATTCATGAAAGCTTTGCCCTCATAACTTAATTAGTTCCCAAAAGTCCAACTCCTGAAACTATTACATTGGTGATTAGGTGTCAATATATGACATTTAAGGGGACCCAAACATTCAGATTGTAGCAGTACTCTTAGCAACTTATTCAATTTCATGTCTTCTAAAATATGTACTGTGCTTTTTAGGACATCGTAGGTGATTAGCAAATGTTAATTAAGTGAATGAAGAGTATTCAGAGTAGCATGTGGGAGATAGAATGATGGTTAACTTGGATTTTGTTTCCATTTGTAATACATTAAGTTTCATATCACAGTTATAAATTCTTATTTTGTAATAATAAATTCACCATTACACCTTAGGTAGGACAGAATTTTTGCAACATAAAGTTGTGAAAGCTCTTGAAAACTTCTATTATCACTTAACTGTTCAAACAGCCTTCAAAAACTTATTTAAATTAGTTGTGTATGGAAGAATATAAAAGTAGATTCACCTAATTATAATTGATTCACCTAATTATTCTAAACTAATTATAATCCATGATGCTGCTATGACCTTGCAGAAAGACTCCTTAGCATGTTGAAATATCATACAGTCTTACTGGGTTTGAACATTTAATGGCATCACGAACACCACCCACAGTAAATTCATGGGGCAAAACAAGCTTTAAGAACCTACGTGTAGGGAACGGAGTTTGTTTCTATGGCTTTAGGTTACAGGTGTTGTTATATGCTTCTGCGACATAAAATTACATGTTTTATAACTTTTTCAATTTTGTCACAATTAGGAATGTAAGATATCTTAAATTTGTATCTTAGTTCTTTGGTATAGAAATTGGAGAAAATGTAACTATTTTTGTAAGCCTTATTAATTAAAGGATGAATGCATGCATGTATTCAACAGGAACCCAATGGAATAATATAAAGTGCTTCTTGGTTTGGTAGCTATAACATTTACAGTTAAATCAGATTATTATAGATATTAAATTATGTATTATTAAAACTGTAAGCAAATAATTTGCCCATGGATGAAGAGATGGCCAATATCCTTTTCTTTAGACTATACAAGGTATTTATCAGTATCTCAACAAGCCAAAACCACATCCGTTCACATTTTTAAGAATTTTCACATTTACTTTAGAAAATCAAAAATTAAACTATAGACATTGTGATTATTATTGAATGTTAACATAAAATGGAGATGTAGTACAAGACACCTTATCAATTATGTAGTCGTAATTGTTTGCATGCATACAGCATTTAACACACATTAATCAGAATATTGTTATGTTAAAATAAAATTTGTCTTATTCATTGGGAAAAGCTTTAGCATTCTTGAGCTTTAGTTTAAAGAGTGGGAAATAATGTGTACAATGGTAATTTTTGGCACTCAGGAAGAAGAAGAATGTTATCTGTCTTGGATGTTATTATTGCTCTGTATATCTGCACAATTTTCCTGTGATCTACCACTAGGGCAGATGTTGAGAGATGGAACTTGAATAGTCAATGGAAATTAAAGATACTGTGTTTGAATCTGTCATGCCAAGCAAGGATTCAAGACTGTGACTGTAACACAAGAGAACAAAACAGGAGTGTAAACTATTTGAACTAAGGTGTAAGGTGGGGCTTTCCCACAGAGAATTTAATAAGGTCCTGACTATTGGGAACAGGACGCAAAGTTATTGATGGCTTATAAAAATCTCTGACCTGCAAGTGCAAACTTGAGCTATGGGTTATGTAGACTGATTCAGGTACCCATTCCAAATACCTATTCTAGGATGGCATGAGGACTGGCCAATCAATAGGAGACTGAGAGTATGTGAGGACAGAAAACTAAAACTTTAAATATAGGAACACACTCCCCTCCCCAAATAGTAAAATATCATATAACTCATATGCATAAAAATTGACTGACCACTAAATATTACACTTGAATGTAAACTGCATATTATCAGGGCAATACAGATGCTTTAGTCTCTTCCTTTTCATATGCCTTGTCAAGAAGAATTAAACAGAAGCTCTGAAACATTGAGTTAATTGTGCTTTTTAATGGGTTCTGTAAAACAGGTATGACTGTCATTCTTCCAACTTAAATAAGCAAAACTATGCCTATGAATTATTAAATAACTGTTTAATACATTATTAAATTTTTGCTTCTGTGAACTTGAGTACCCAAATTAATTGAAATGCTGTGTTAGATCATAAGCCCCTTTGAAGTTAATTACAATCAGTTGCTAGAAAGAATTTTCCAAGATATATTGAAAATATACCAAGCTATAAATATTTCCAAGGTACAAATTACAATAAAAAATGTTTAAAGTGTGGAATGTAACAATGGACAATGGTGTATGACCTTGAGTCAACTGACAATGAATAAAATAGAACATATTAAAAGTATGTTTTAATTATCACTTCAAACCATTTAAATGTCTTTAGACTAATAAAATCCAATCTGTACTAGGCAGCAGGGGAGGGTGGAATTGATGTCTCTGTTGTAATATTAATACCAGTTAGAAGACTTTGTAATATTTAGAGCCCAAGTGTGCTGACATCTACAAAATATCATAATTTTATTTCTTGTTTTCAATGTTAGGTTGACCTTGGGTAAAAGACAGCATCTTTTTATTTTAGCTTCTTTATGGTAAAATATACATGGTTGTAAGTTTCAGCTTTCATTCAGTGGGTTTATTTGATGATATCAGATTCTGAATCTAAAACCGTGAAAACTTGAAATGTGGAACTGCCTATGTGGAGATTATTGTAGAGGAGACCTTAACTAAAAAAAAAATCTTTGACATTTTCTTCCTGTACCTGCTTAGCTTATAGGCAAAAATCACCACAGAAAAATAAGTGACAATTTAATTCTTAAAACTCCAATATAATTTTCCTATTGCATCATTTTATATCATGCTCAGTAAGTTTTTAGATTCAACCTAAAATTATCTTATATTTATAAATATTTTCTTCTTTTTCTTTGTTCTATGTTCAGTAACATAAACCTGGTTGAGATTGAGCTATAAGATTTGTATCCTTAATAGGCAGGGGTTGAACAGGATCATTTTTTTTAACCTGGACTGGCACATTGATGCCTCATCTGTGTTGTGATTTAATGTAAAAATAATTCTGAATCTGTGAAATATATTGATTTTTTACTTTAATGTGATTGCTTTATCGACACCTTGATGTTCCCCACTCTCAGCATCCTATTAAGAGATAACTTTGAGAACATCAAATGGTAATGGTCCCTAGGCTAGGGTCAGGAATTTATTGCCATTTCTAGGGTTGATAATGGGTTTAGCTTGGGTTTTATTTATTTACTTCCGAGATTAGTCTTGCTGTGTCACCCAGGCTGGATTGCAGTGGCACGATCACAGTTCACTGCAGCCTCGAACTTCTAGACTCAAGTAATCCTCCTGTCTCATCTTCCCAGATAGCTCTGACTATAGATGTACAACACAATGCCCAGTTAATTTATTTATTTTTATTTTTTTCGTAAAGACTGGGTCTTGCTATGTTTTCCAGTCTCAAATCCCTTGACCTCCCAAAGTGGTGGGGTTACAGGTGTGAGCCACCATGCCTGGCCTAGCTTGGGTTTTAAAGTATAGTGAGGCATCTGGTATGGGTGGGAGCTTGTGTTGGTCACATGAGGCAGGATGGGAAAAGGGCAGGGAGACTTGCAGCTAGTCATGGAAGTGGGTCCATCAACAAAGGTATGGGTTATTGCAGAGGTTGTCTGTTATAAAATGCTATTCTTTTATAGTCTGCTATCGTGAAAGCTCTGATTGTCTGCTCTGTGTTAAAAAATTAAAAGATACATGTGTTCTACACATAAGATGGAATATACAAGGGCTGAGTAGTGTCCCTCAGAAAATTGAGAAGAAGAAACAGTGGCAGACACTAGCCAAATCTTGCTATGTTCCCCAAAAATGGTACTTGCCACATTATTACTTTCCCCTCAGCCCCCAAAGACAGTAACATGGCATTATGGTAAGATATTGCGACTAAAACATCCCGGAAAACTTGTCCAAGCACATACTTAATTTCTTAGCAATAACTCAGGATTAGTATGGGATTGGAAGGGCTGGCCAACTTTCCATTGTGGAAGTCAAGAGCTCATACTCCATAGTGTGTCTTAGAGGAGGACACAGAAAATAAACAATGGCTTTTCATGCCATGAAATAATGGAAATGCATTGATAGATCAAACTTGAATGTGCAATACATTGTTTTCTGTTATCTCTGATCAAATACATGTTACATTGAGACATTTTATTAGAAAAATGGGTTAATTTGGCAAGACTGTATCCATTGCTAAATATTGCCTCTTTTGTACTTACTGAACTTAGGCAATAGATTGAAAACATAAAAGGTTAAAATGCAGTGTTCATTTACAAACGGAAATCATTCTAAACTACCTGATCATTTGAGGTTCATAACCTGAAAACACTTTAATCACCTAGATTCTATAAGCTGAGGAATTAATTTATTTAACAATTTTCAAAATACTGAGATATTTAAGAGCACCAGGACACTCCATGACATATTTACTGTAAGAATTCTTCATGAAGTACAAGTAATTAAAAACTCAAGGGGTGTAAGAGACTTAAAGAACAATTTCTTCTTTCAGAGGTATTTGAAGAGTACCACGATGGTGAGATCTGATTCAGGAGGACAAGTTTACCTTGATTATCACAACAGGCAAGGTCTCTTCGTTGACTGGAAATACAACGAAGCACTTTATCTTGAAGAAGGGCAACCAGAGACTTATTATAGGACAGGTCAGCTGGACCATTGCCCAGGGCTGTAATCTATAAGGAATGTCAAAATGTCATTAAAAGGCAATGAGGTGGAGAACATCTTATTTACTAGAACTCCCCTAGAGGGAGAATGTGTCTTGTAGTTCAAAGGGATACTTTGATAAATTACCAGTGGTGTGGGGTAAGGCAGAGGAGGGGGAGAGTTGGGAGGGTGGGAAATGGGAGAAGCCACTAGACTGGATGCCAAGGTAGCTTCCATATAGGAGAAGTACAGGAGTTTACTAATACTCTCCCCAAACACACACACACACACACACACACACACACACACACACACACACACACACGGGTTAGTATTATCAAGTGTTTCCACCAGCAATTTATTTCATAAATCGCTAAATACATTTTAAGAACCTTAAACTCAATACTAAATAAATGTGCAGATTAAATACTGTTTTTAAAATTATACCTTTATTTGGATTCAGTTCCAAAGTCAACACCATCTCCTCCCTGAAAACGAACTTAGCAGTTCTTAAGCCATTTCATCTAAAAAGCACAGAAACTTCTTGCTTATCAGAAGCATGTCTGACTTCCAGCAAATTATTTTTATTAGGAGAAACAAAATACTGTGGTATTTACCAGGAATTGTGATACTTCATTTATACACACACTTTATTTAATCCTTACCATGACCATAGATGAGTTACATATGCTAAGAGCCAGGACTCTAGTCCCAATTCAAATCTGTCTGACCCCAGAATCCTTATCATTTTCGATGTGTTTCTGGAAATAGCCTTACCATAAACCGCAGTTGCACTTTTTACCACCTAATGTGTTAGTGGGAATTATTTTATTATTACTTTCAGTTACAGAGAATAACTAGGCTAAGTATACTGAAATATGGAATACATGGTGCAGGAAAAACAAAACAAACAACACAACAACAACAACAAAACAAAACAGAAAAACAGGGCACACGTTTTCCAAAAGAACAGCTTGGTCCAACATTGAAGAGCTGTTAGTTTGCTCTATGGTGTGGTCACTGCTTCTTTCCACATGTCCCTTTCGTTTATTTCTCTCATGGAATATTGACTTCCTTTGTTCCTTATCTCCTATGGTAGAAATATACTGTCCACTGCAGCCTGAGAGTTTCTGGCCTGGCTTGACTATACACTCCTGAGGATAGGAACTTGTCAAGTCCTGTTAACCCTGATTCCCAGTTCTTTACCTCAACTACTGGCAAAGATTTGGAAAATCTGGATCTATTGTACATTGGTGATGGGAATGTAAAATAGTACAGCCACTTGTGAAATCTGTTTGGAAGTTTCTTATAAAACTAAATGTACAAATACCCATATAACCCAACGATTTCATGCTTGGGCATTTATTCTAGTGAAATGATAGCATACATTCACACAAAACCTCTACAAAAATATCCATAGCAGGTTTATTTGTAATAGCCAAAAACTGGAATCAACCCATATGTCCTTCAAGAGGTGAATGGTTAAATAAATTGTACAAAATACATATCACCAAATATTGGTAATAAAAAGTAATAAACTGAACTTGGAACAATTTGGATGAATTTTCCGCGAATTATACAGAATGAAAAAAGCCAATTCAAAAAAGTTGTATTTTGTATAATTCTACTTACCTAAAATGTTTCGAATGGTAACATTTACGAGATGAAGAACAGATTATTGATTGTCAATGGTTAGCAACATCAGAGGGGCAAGTGAGAAGGAAATGAGTGTGAGTACGAAATGGCAAGAAGAGAGATCCTTGTGATGTTGGCAATGTTTGGTGTCATGCCTGTGACTATAGTGGTAGACATGGAAAGATGTACAGATGATAAAATTATAGGGAGATTAATACACACACCCATACACACGTACAAATGAATACAGGTAAACCTGGGGAAAGCTGACTAAGATAGGTGGGTCATATCAGTGATGATATCATGGTTGCGATACTATAGTTTTGCAAAATGTTATCAGTGGAGGAATTGGACAAAATGTACATGAGGTGTCTCTATATTGCTTCTTATATTGGTATGTAAACCTGCAATTATCTGTGCTTTTTTTTTTTTTTTTTTTGAAGTGGAGTCTTGCTCTGTCGCCCAGGCTGGAGTGCAGTGGCGTGATCTTGGCTCACTGCGAGCACCGCCTCCCGGGCTCATGCCATTCTCCTGCCTGAGCCTCCCGAGTAGCTGGGACTACAGGCACCCGCCACCACGCGGGGCTAATTTTTTGTGTTTTTAGTAGAGATGGGGTTTCCATGTTAGCCAGGATGATCTCGATCTCCTGACCTCATGATCCGCCCGCCTTGGCCTCCTGAAGTGCTGGGATTATAGGCATGAGCCACCGCGCCCGACCTATCTGTGCTTTTAAAACGTAGATCACTAACTAGTTGTCCCCCAAATGAGTGAATGTATGAATGAATGAATGAATATTTAGTTGCCTGTTAATCTATAAGAATTATGACTCATCTTCTTTTTTACTTTTTAATTGATGACCTAAAATTACATTTAGATTTGCTAGATTCATTCATACCAGCTATAGCAAATAGAAAGGGGAGCATTTTTCTAATGGTAATGACATGGATAGTGTATTTAACTTCTAACGTTAATACTAAGTTTTAAGGGGGCAACTATTGACTAAAGGTTAAGCTAGAGTTTAAATTATTTTAGAGCTAAAGTCACAGTTTTAGATAGATGATTCCCAATATTAAACAGATTTATGAATAGCATTATAATATTGTTAAGTTATTTAATATATGATCTATAGTTCATGATCTCTTACCAATGTACTAGGAAACTACATTGCCCAAATTCTGAGTAATGCATACTTTATCAAGAATTTTCAAGATAAAAGCACTGGGTAGATGCTATTAGGAATAATGCTTTAGAGATATGTCACATTACAGCGTTTTTATGCCTTTTACACCTAAAAGGAATCGTGTTCTTCTGTCTACAGTTCTCCAAAGACTCAGGCCCATTTGAAACACATTCTGTTAGTATTCAGGTTTTACATGAACATGGCTGCCCATTGTGTTATAATGTTATATTAACATATGGATATAACATCAACTGAAAACATAACAAATTATACTCCAAGTACTTATAAAGAAGTACATAATCTGCTCTTTGATATCTCTTATAAAATAAAACCTGCCTAATGTAAACATACACATAGTATTTAGGGGTGACAGGAGGATGTTCCAGGCCTTCCAATCATAGACCTTTTGATCAACTCAGATCAACATAACTGAATATTTAACAACCATATTTTGACGGTTGACACTGAGTACACATTTCTTCCTTGAAACCTTTGTGATTCATTTTGGAGGACAGTACCTGAACACCAACTTCTACTTTAAGCTCAACCTGGTAAGACATGACAAAACTAAATTCTAGATGTTTATTTTCCTTGCTTCTCTGAATGAATTTCACTCATACTAAAGATGTGTGGGAAGTTGAGCTCATGGTGTTGTGTGGGTGTATTTTGTGCTTTCCACTTATTTTTGTGTAGCTTTCCAATTTTTGAGAATTACAGTCTTTCCAAGTAAAGAATTTTATGAAAAATGTTTATAGATTGAGATTGTTGAAATAAGCATGGTAATTACCCATTTTCTGCATTCTTTAGTAATGTCAGTATTTCTAAATAGCTAGCTCCATTATTCTTTCCATGATATCTCATTTTGGAGAAGCACTTATTGAATTTTGCAAAGCTTAGTGAAAACTTAATTTGGGTAGGGTCACATATGTAATATGGGTGCCAGGATAATTGGCCAATTAACTGCAATGCCTTAAGATTTGATTTCTTCTTACCAATCCAAGTAATTGTCTTTAACTCCTTAGGGACTCCTAAGTGGTGTTTCTGGAGAAAATACAGGATGTGCTATCAGCACAAGGCATTATAAGGAAGAACTACTTACAATTAAGTTTTAGACCCTCAAATATATTTGACATGTAATTTGGGCAGAGATAGTCAATAAATAACCAGTGTGTTTTGACTATGTGCTAGACATTTCTCTGGTATCAGGGGGAATAAATATATATATTCCATATATATATACACTATATGTACACATATATGTAATATATATACATATATATACATATAGGTATATATGTTTATCTAATATACTTATATGTATATATATGTATATATATGGTTGAACAGAATTATTACTGCCTCAAATACAGCAACAAAAATGAAAAGGAAATTAGGATTGTCTTATTAGAAGGACTTAAACTCTGATATAATTAATTTTAGCTTAAAGTAGTACTAAAAGAAACTCTTGGCAAGTGGAGTGATGTAATCCTGGAAATATACTGATTTTAGAAGTCTTTTGAATACATTTAGGGACATGAAATATTGAAGGTCAGAGGCTGGTACTGAAGTTTTACTGATCATTTTATTTGTGATGATCAAAGCCTTAAAAAAATTGTGATAATGGAAATATGGTGCTGTATTGGGAGCCAACCCAGATGCTCCATGACTAGTGAAGTTATATGCATAAAATTATCTGTATATGCATGTGCTCATCATTATGCAAAGAGTAAGGCATACTGCATCAGAACCTTTCAGAATACAATGATTTTGGCAATGCTGTATGGAACACAGTCATAGAGATGTACTCATGTTAGAGCAGCAACATTGTTGAGGTATTTGAAAAATATAAAGATCATTTTTAACACAGAAAGTTTACTAAATAGTAATTCTTAAATGTTGCTCTAATAAATAGAGTTCGTACATGTTTCAGTCTCTTCAAGAGTATATGTGTGCCTGTAATCCCAGCACTTTGGAGGCCGAGGTGGGCAAATCTCTTGAGGTTAGGTGTTCAAGACCAGCCTGGCCAACATGGTGAAATCTCACCTCTACTAAAAACAAAAACAAAAACAAAATTAGCCAGGCGTGGTGGTGCAAGCCTGTCATCCCAGCTACTCGGTAGGTTGAGGTAGGAGGATTGCTTGATCCCGGGAGGCAAAGATTGCAGTGAGCCAAGATCATGCCACTGCACTGCAGCCTAGGTGACAGAGGAAAGATTCCATTTCAAAAAAATAAATAAATAAACAGAGTAAACGTGTGTGTGTGTGTATGTACATGCATGCAGGCCTGTGTGTATGTGTATGTGTTGTAAGATGTTTGATGAAGATTCTTTTCATGAATAGAAAAGAAACAATATTGTTTAGCTCCTTTTCCTGCCTTTTTCCACTTGGATGGGAAAATATATAAATAGTACAGTAACAAGAGAGCTAAAATTTAATATGAGCTGAATTCGAATGCTGATAAAATATTCTTTTATAACTGAAATAGGCACTGTTTAAGGAGCTTCAAGGAAAGCTAGACCTGTTCTTTCAAAGACCTGAGACAATATATTTATCTGGACTTTGGGTCTCAGTTTTACTGTACCCAAAGCAATTTTTGACATGTAATTTGGGCAGAGATAGTCAATAAATAACTAGTGGCTTTTGACTATGTGCCAGGCACTATTCTGGGCAACAGGAAAATATCAGATAGTCAAAATCCCAGACCCTTAATTAGCTGGCACGAGGAGTCTCTAACATCTGGGAAAGAAAATACAACAAAAAAACAGAAGTAGAAAAATCACAGTGAGTAAACGGAGTATGTGGGGGGAAGTGTGGATTAAAAACTAGAGCAGATGTGGGGTACTGCTGTGTTTTCAGGGATCATAATTAATCACATTTTTTCTTCCCCTGTGAGTTACAAACCAACTGAGAATTAGACATGGAGTTGGACAGATGGAGAACAAAACTTTAGCTTTATTACTGCTAAAACTGGTTGGAAGGACATGACCTAGATACGTGGCCACAATCTGGTGTTCTAATACTTGCTCTCTGAGTTGAACTTCTCCATACAAAACTACAGCTTGCCCCAGTAGCATTACTGTGAGATTAGGGAACATAGCCAAATGCATTGTCCTGTCCTTAGCCAGGGGCTGAACAATGCATGCCCAGTTCCTTCTCTCTAGCTTATCAATTATATCTCATCCGTCCTGGTTATGGTGAATAAGGGGGCTTTAAGGATAGGTAGACATGTTCTTTCAAAACATGACCTTGGTGAAGATTTGAATGAGGATTTCTTTCCTCTGAAAATATGAAGAGAGTTTGCTTCAGGTTGCCTTAGGTACAGGTAGGAAAACCCTGGGTAATAGGCCAGAGCTACATGACACAAATTAAAAGAAAAAAAAAATCACAAGGTCTTTAGCAAGTGTCTCCTGGTTGAAGCAGGTAACTTGGAAACCTTGGTTGAAGTTTTGTCTATTAACTCAGGGCAAGTGATTATCTTTGGCAATCATAAACTCCCCAAAGAAACGAAGCTGTTTTTTAAACTTAGAAGGACTAGCAGTGTAATGATTGAAGGTATAAGGGGTATACATAGCACAGGATAAATGCTGAGGGTGCCAGGGAGTTTTTCTCTGGGTAGAAAATCCAGTTTTTGCTGTCATGGTATGTGAGACAGTCAGACAAGAAGTAAAGAAGTAAACAGTATATCTGATATTTGATCACAATCATAACACACCATACCACCAGGTCTCTGCTATTGCTCAGTACAAGCAACGCTTATGGAAAATCAATGCTTAGGTAAATTACGTATAGTGGTCTAAGTCTGTGCACAAACCCCAGAGCACAAAGTCCAAATACAAGAGCATGCAAGACAGCCCATCTGGCCTAGAAACATAGAATAAAGATTCCTAGTGAGTATATGTTACTGGTACCTAATTAACATTTGGGTATACATTTTTATTTCTCAGATTTACTTAATTATGTCTCTGTTGCAGAAGTGAAAGTTTGAAAAGTGCTATAGAAATGAAAAAAAAATCTTAAAAACTAGTTTCTACATGTAGCAGGGAGAATTCTGAAAGTGGTTTCTCAAGATTCCCATACTTTGGTTATTCAATCAGACACAAATCTAGGTACTGCTAGGAAGGGACTTTGAAGGTAGAATTAATTAACTCAATAATTGATTTTAAACTAGGGAGATTATTCTGGATTATCCAGATGGATCCAGTGTAGTCACATCAGTGTTTACAAGCAGCAGAGGAAGCTAATGGGTCAGTCAGATAAATGCCTCAAAAAATAATGGCAGAGGTGAGTTGATGCAGAAGGGGAGGGTGGAGGGAGTCAAAAGTAAGAGAAAGACACCACCACATCTGCTAGCATTGAAGATGGGACCGAAAACAGGATGGAGGTGACTTTGGGAAGATGACAAGAATCACAGGCTGAAAGCTGGTAGGAAAATGGACACCTCAGCCCCACAACCACGTAGAACCAAATTCTGTAAACAGCCATAGAATCTCCAGAATGAAATGCATTCCTGTCAGCACCTTGATTTTGGCCCTGTGCAGATGGCTAGCTGTTCCATATTGTGCCCATACTTGTGACTCACAGAAACTGTGAAATAATAAATGGGTGTTGTTTAAGCTATTAAGTGTGTGGTCATTTATTACGGCAAAAATAGAGAACACTTTGCATAAATGCGTTTAGGATATTCTGTTAGGTAGGGCTTACTTGGACTTGTGAGCGTGGCCTATTAGCTGATCCAAGAGCTGTTCAAACAGTCCAGTGCGTAGTAAAGTTAAGTTACCAGATTCCATCTAGCATATATTGAAATAGAAATAAGAGAATTAGCTCTCACTTTAGAGGTTTGCGACCAAGTATACTCTCAGAAAGCTCTGTTGGTGTTCAGTATGGAGGGCCACAAACTAGATAGTGAATGTTTAAGTTAAAGTTGTTGTAGGCAGAATAATGGCCCCAAAGATGTCCATTGTCTGGAACTGGTGATTATATGTCAAAAAATAATTAAGATTGCCAATGGAATTATAATTGTTAATCGGCTGGTCTTAAAATAGAAAGATTATTATATAATAAAAATTAGGTGGGTCCAATGTATCCCCAGGAGTCCTTAAAATAGTTTGAGTGAGATAAAACTATGGAAGAAAGGCAGAGATTTGCAACTTTACTGACTTTGAAGACTGGAAAGAGGCCTCTATAACCTGGAAAAGGCAAGGAAGTGAAATCTCTCCTAGAACCTTCAGAAAGGAACACAGCCCTGCTGGCACTTTAATTTTAACCTGATAAGCTGGGCGCAGTGGCTCATGCCTATAATCCCAGCACTTTGGGAGACCGAGGTGGACAGATCATCTGAGGTCAGGTGTTCAAGTCCAGCCTGGCCAACATGGTGAAACCCTGTTTCTACTAAAAATACAAAATTAGCTGGGTGTGGTGGCACATGCCTGTAATCCCGGTTACTTGGGAGGCTGAGGAAGGAGAATCACTTCAACTTGGGAGGCAGAGGTTGCAGTGAGCTGAAATCGCGCCACTGCACTCCAGCCTGGGTGATGAGCATGAAACTCTGTCTCAAACAAATAAATAAGTAAACAAAATAAAAAATAAAATAAATAAGTAAATGAAAATTTTACCCCAGTGAGACTTGTGTCAGACTTCTGACATATTTCAAATACAAATTACAAATTTGTGATGTTTACCAAGCTTGCCCAACCCATGGCCCATGGGCCACATGCAGCCTAGGATGGCTTTGAATGCAGCCCAACACAAATTCATAAACCTTCTTAAAATATTATGAGATTTTTTGAACTACAAACCACTGCTCAAGGAAATAAAAGAGGATACAAACAAATGGAAGAACATTCCATGCTCATGGGTAGGAAGAATCAATATCGTGAAAATGGCCATACTGCCCAAGGTCATTTACAGATTCAATGCCATCCCCATCAAGCTACCAATGACTTTCTTCACAGAATTGGAAAAAACTACTTTAAAGTTCATATGGAACCAAAAAAGAGCCCGCATCACCAAGGCAATCCTAAGCCAAAAGAACAAAGCTGGAGGCATCACACTACCTGACTTCAAACTATACTACAAGGCTACAGTAACCAAAACAGCATGGTACTGGTACCAAAACAGAGGTATAGATCAATGGAACAGAACAGAGCCCTCAGAAATAACGCCGCATATCTACAACTATCTGATCTTTGACAAACCTGAGAAAAACAAGCAATGGGGAAAGGATTCCCTATTTAATAAATGGTGCTGGGAAAACTGGCTAGCCATATGTAGAAAGCTGAAACTGGATCCCTTCCTTACATCTTATACAAAAATCAATTCAAGATGGATTAAAGACTTAAATGTTAAACCTAAAACCATAAAAACCCTAGAAGAAAACCTAGGCATTACCATTCAGGACATAGGCATGGGCAAGGACTTCATGTCCAAAACACCAAAAGCAATGGCAACAAAAGACAAAATTGACAAATGGGATCTAATTAAACTAAAGATCTTCTGCACAGCAAAAGAAACTACCATCAGAGTGAACAGGCAACCTACAAAATGGGAGAACATTTTCACAACCTACTCATCTGACAAAGGGCTAATATCCAGAATCTACAATGAACTCAAACAAATTTACAAGAAAAAAACAACCCCATCAAAAAGTGGGTGAAGGACATGAACAGACACTTCTCAAAAGAAGACATTTATGCAGCCAAAAAACACATGAAAAAATGCTCATCATCACTGGCCATCAGAGAAATGCAAATCAAAACCACAATGAGATACCATCTCACACCAGTTAGAATGGCAATCATTAAAAAGTCAGGAAACAACAGGTGCTGGAGAGGATGTGGAGAAATGGGAACACTTTTACACTGTTGGTGGGACTGTAAACTAGTTCAACCATTGTGAAAGTCAGTGTGGCGATTCCTCAGGGATCTAGAACTAGAAATACCATTTGACCCAGCCATCCCATTACTGGGTATATACCCAAAGGACTATAAATCATGCTGCTATAAAGACACATGCACACGTATGTTTATTGCGGCATTATTCACAATAGCAAAGACTTGGAACCAACCCAAATGTCCAACAATGATAGACTGGATTAAGAAAATGTGGCACATATACACCATGGAATACTATGCAGCCATAAAAAATGATGAGTTCATGTCCTTTGTAGGGACATGGATGAAATTGGAAATCATCATTCTCAGTAAACTATCGCAAGAACAAAAAAGCAAACACCACATATTCTCACTCATAGGTGGGAACTGAACAATGAGATCACATGGACACAGGAAGGGGAATATCACACTCTGGGGACTGTTGTGTGGTGGGGGGAGGGGGGAGGGATAGCATTGGGAGATATACCTAATGCTAGATGATGAGTTAGTGGGTGCAGCGCACCAGCGTGGCACATGTATACATATGTAACTAACCTGCACAATGTACACATGTATCCTAAAACTTAAAGTATAATATAATAATAAAAAAAATTAAATACAAATAAATAAATAAATAAATAAATAAAAATAAAAATAAAAAATAAAAAATAAATATTATGAGATTTTTTCTTTGCAATTTTTTTTTAGCTCATCAGCTATTATTAATGTTAGTGTATTTTATGTGTGGCCCAAGACATTTCTTCTGATGTGGCCCAGGGAAGCCAGAAGATTAGACACCCCTGGACTTGAAAGCTACCAAGATTGTGATAATTTGCTTCAGCAGCAAATAGAAAACTAATACAAAAGTAAATTGGCTTAAGTACAACTTAATTTGTTTCTACTCAATTTAAAACACTTACAGTCACATGACAGTGTTTTAGTCAACCATGGACTGCGTATATGATGGTAATCTCATAAGACTATAATGGAATGAAAATTTCCTATCACCTAGTGACATTGTAGACTTTATTACATCATGGTGAAAACACATTATTCATGTGTTTGTGATGATGCTGATGTAAACAAAGCTACTGTGTTGCTGGTCAATAAAAGTATAGCACATACTTTTATGAATACTGCATAGTACTTGATATTGATGATCAATGTCTTTGTTACAGGTTTAGATATTTACTACACTATAATTTTATCATTATTTTAGAGTGTACCTTTTCTACTTGTTAAAAAAAGTTAACTGTAAAACAGCCTCATGCTGGTCTTTCAGGAGGTATTTCAGATGGCAGTTACCATAGGAGATGAAAGCTCTATGCTTATTATTGCCCCTGAAGACTTTCCAGTGGGACACGGTGTGGAGGTAAAAGACAGTGATATTGATAATTCTGATTCTGATCTTGATCCTAGGCTAATGTGTGTGTTTGCGTCACAGTTTTTAACAAAAAACATTAAACGGTTAAACCAAAAGAACTTTAAAAAGTAGAAAAAAGCTTATAGCATAAGGTTATGAAGAAAGAAAGCATTTATGTACAGTTGTACAATGTGTTTGGGTTTCAAGCTATTACGAAAGTCAAAAAGTTAAAAAAAACCTTTATAAAGTAAAAAAAGTTACAGTAAGCTAAAGCTAAATTATAATTAAAAATAAACATATTTTTAATAAATTGTTGTAGCCTAAGTATACAGTGTATATAAAGTCTACAGTAGTGCATAGTAATGTTCTAGACCTTCACGTGCACTCACCACTCATTCATTCAGTCACCCTCAGCAACTTCTAGTCCTGCAAGTTCTATTCATGGTAAATGTCATACATAGGCATACCATTTTTTCTTAATTTTTGTACTGTGTTTTACTGTATCTGTTCCATGTTTAGATATTCAAATACTTATCACTGTGTTAGGATTGGCTGTAGTATTCCGTACAATAATACGCTATACAAGTTTGTAGTCTAGGGGAAATAGGCTATACCATATAGCCTAGGTTTGTAGTACACTATAGTGTCTAGGTCTGTGTAAGCAAATTCGATGATGTCACGTAATGATAAAATTACCTAAGGACACATTTTCCAGAAGGTATCTCCATCATTAAGCAATTCATGACTGTATTTAGTTCAGCTCCTTCAACGAACTATTCCTCTTATTTCGTCCCTTTCATGTATTATACTCGACCTACTAAATCTATTTCAATTCCAATTTAATTCTTCAAAATCATACTCCTATGTATTTTGTAATTTAATGTGCCCATGAATCACTTTCTTATTGTCGTAGAATGTAAATTCTGATTCAAACTGGGGTGGGGCCTTAGATTCTGCATTTTTTATAAGCTGCTGGTACACAAAGCATACTTTGCTATCCTGAGCTGATAAGATTGCCACAGGTGGCACTAAAGGCATAACTTGTTTTATTACACCATGATAATATTGCTCTTGACAGATATTTCATATTTTACAAATTGAATTTTTGTGGCAACCCTGCCTTGAGTAAGTCTGTCAGTGCTATTTTTCCAGGAGCATGTACTCACCTCATGTCTCTGTGTCATGTTTCAGTAATTCTTACAATATTGCAAACTTTCTCACTAATGTATCTGTTATCGTGATCTGTGATCAGTGATCTTTGAAGATAAAATTGTAATTTTTTGGGGGCACCACGAACTGCACTCATACAAGACGGTGAATCCTTCAGTAGATGTTGTGTGTTCCTACTGTTTCATTCATTGGCCATTCCCTCATTTTTCTCCCTCTTCTCTGGTCTCCCTATTCTCCAATACATAATAATATTGAAATTTGGTCAATTACCACCCCTACAATGACCTCTAAGTGTTCAAGTGAAGGAAAGAGTCAAACAGGTCTCTCAATTTAAAACAAAATATAGAAGTGATTCACCAAATTTCGCAGGAAGTCATGTGAAAAGACAAGATAGGCTGAAAGCTATCCTCTCATTTCAAACAGTTAGCCAAGTTGTTAATGAAAAGGAGAGTTATTGGAGGAAACTAAAAATGTTACTCCATTTAAAACTTGGGTGAAAAGAAGGAAAAACAGCTTTATTGCTAATACAGAGAAAGCTTTATTAGTCTAGCTAGAAGACCAAACCAGTGGTAATATTCCCTTAAGCCATTGCCTAATCTGGAGCAATACCCTAGTATTATTCAATTTTGCAAAGGCTGTGGGAGCTAGAGAAGAAAAAGTTTGAAACTAGCAGAGGCTGGCACATGGAATTTTTAAAAAGAAGCCATCTTCATAAAAATGTTAGGTGAATTTGGAAATAGTGATGGAGAAGCTGCAGCAAGTTATCCAGAAGATCCAGATAAGATCATTGATGAAGATGGCTACAGTAAACAACACATTCTCAGTGTAGGTGAAATAACATTCTATTGGAAGGAGATACCATCTATGTGACTTTCATAGCTACAGAGAAGTAAATACCTGGCTTCAAAGCTTCAAAGGACAGATGTCTCTCTTGGTGTGGGGCAGGGGGTGGCTAACACAGCTGATGATTAATTTGAAGCCAATGCTTATTTACCATTTTGAAAGTCTAAAGCCCTTAAGAATTATGCTAAATCTCCTCTGCCTGTGCATATAAGTGGACCAACAAAGCCTGGATGACAGCACAAAGCTTTATAACATGATGTACTGAATATTTTAAGCCTACAGTTGAGACCTACTACATAAGAAAAAAGGTTCTTTCAAATATTACTGATTATTAATTGACAGTGAATCTTGTCACCCAAGAGCTCTGATGCAGATGTACAAGAAGATAAATGTTGTTTTCATGACTGCTAAAAAACCTCCATTCTACAGTTCATGGATCAAGCAGTAATCTCAACTTTCAAGTCTTATTATTAAAGCAATACATTTCATAAGGCTATAGCTTTTATAGATAGTGATTCCTCTGATGGATCTGGGCAAAGTAAATTGAAAACTTTCTGGAAAGGATTCACCACTCTACATGCCATTAAGAATGTTTGTAATGCATGGGAAGAAGTCAAAATGTCGTTAGTAACAGGAGTTAGGAATAAGTTGATTCCACCCTTCATGGAGGACTTGAGAGGTTCCAAATATCAGTCAGAATGTAACTTCAAATGTGGTGGAAATAAAAAGAGAACTAGAGTAAAAGTGGAGCATGACGATGTGACATAAGACTTGCTGCAATCTTATGACAAAACTTTAACAAACAAGGATTTCCTTCCTATGGATGAGCAAAGGAAGTGGTTTCTAGATGGAATCTACACCTGGTGAAGATGCTATGAACATTGTTGAAATGTGGCAAAGGATTCAAAATATTACTAGAACTTAGTTGATAAAGCAGCAGCAAGTTTTGAGAGGACTGACTCTCATTTTCAAAGAAGTCCTACTGTGGATAAAATGCTATCAAAAACATTGAATCCTATAGAGAATTATTTTGTGAAACAGAGTCAATGGGTGCACCAAACTTTATTGTTGTCTTATTTTAAGAAATTGGCACAACCACCTCAATCTTCAGTAACCACTCTCTGATCAGTCTGCAGCCATGAACGTTCAAGCAAAACCCTCCACCAGTAAAAAAAAAAAAAAAAAATGACTTGTTGAGGTTTAATGATTGTTAGTATTTTATAGCAACAAAGCATGTTTTAATTAAAGTATGTACATTTTTATTTTAGACAAAATGCTATTGTCCACCTAATAGATTAATGTAAAGTATCGGCATAACTTTTATTTGCATGGGGAAACCAAAAATTTCTGTGACTCACAGTTTTGTGATACATACTTTATTGCCAAGGTCTGAAACCTAACCTGCAACGTCTCTGACATATGCCTGTACCTTCAACCTGCCAACTGATTCCTACTGAAGCATCTCTATATATGTTAAGAAGTGGCTAATAATATATGTATTATAATTTTGTTAACCACTTCTTAAAACTGTTATATATATAATATATAACTATATCAAATATATGTGTTATATATATTAACAAAGACTCACTCTTGGAAAATTATTATGTAAACTAGAGACTCTAAATTTCTAACTTCCATATTGAGGAAACAATAATTGAGAACTTAAGTAACATTATCAGGATTAGATTTGCCTGTGATAATCTCCAAAACATTGCTCCTCAAAGTACCCACAGTACTAGGAAAAAATGCTTGGGTACTTTTCTGTCTTGTTTACAAAACAAACTTCTTGATAATTAGTGGTTAGTCTCTAGGAAAATGTACTGAGACATGAAAACTTCTTCTGTGTTGTACCTTTTTAATTTATGAGTTGTCCAATATTCAATACCAATTACAAAACCAAATGAATCTGTCTGATAGTCTGACTTAGTGCAAAGATCATCACTTCCTTTTGAAATTCAGAATTCAGTATTTACACGGCCATTATCCCCAAGGAGAGGTACAGTTAGATGGTGGTTTAAGAAATAACTTTCTGGTAATTCCAAGAGATTATTTAAATAACGCAATGCACACCACTCAGTTTATTCTCTCTGTCACTCATCCTTCTTCCAGGTAATTCACATGATTTTGCTTGAGTCTCAACCCAAGATTTTCATTATTTTCATCATAAAGGGGCTTTTCAAAAGCAGTATTTATGGTAGAACGATTTATATTCCTTTGGTTCTGTACCCATTAATGGGATTGCTGAGTTGAGTGGTAGTTCTGTTTTAAGTTCTTTGAGAATTCTCCAAACTGTTCTCCACAGTGGTTGAACTAATTTACATTCCCACCAGCAGTATGTAAGTGTTCCCTTTTCTCTGAAACCTTGCCAGAATCTGTACACCAAATCCTGGTGACACGCAATTTAATCATGTAACAAACATACACGTACACCCCCTGAACCTACAATAAAAGTTGGAAGAAAATAAATACATAAAAAGCAGGATTTAAGTCTCATTCCAGACCCTAGAGCAGAATCCCTGGTGATAGACCTAAGGCATTATTTTTGTTTGTTTTTGAAAGCTCTCCAGATGATTCTGTTAGTCTGTCAGCTCAGGGTTGAGGTTCCTTGGTCTGTAACATCACTGCCTAATACAGTAACCACTAGCCAAACGTTAACATGGAACACTTGATGTTTCAGAGTTTGAATTGAGATATTCTATAAATGCAAAAATGCGCCAAATTTTGAAGATTAATGTGAAAAATGAATGTGAAATATCTCATTTTAATTTTGATCATCTATTGACATACTAATAAGTTTTATATACTTGGTTAAATAAAATATTTTATTTAATTTATCTTATTTATTTTTATTTTATTCATATAGCTACTAGAAATTTTAAAATTATATATGTGGCTCACACTTAACGCTTGTCTGAGATTTCTATCCAGGACTGGTCTAGAAAGGCATATACTCGTCTAATTCATTAACTCACGAGCACCTCTTTCTTCTGCTGTTATTTCACTTTTCGTTTTAACACACTTCAATGTGCTGGATGCTCAAGTCATCCTCCTGCTACTTTAGTGAATAGTTTTACATTGGGTAAACCAAATCAGCTAACAAAGACGTCTCCAGACCATTCTCTAAAGAAATTTTATTCTTCTTATTTCTGAAGTAATATGTGAGCTCTGAAAATGATGTCATTATGTATTTCATTGTTGACGGTCATTAGAGTTTCACTACGTAAGTGAGCATGATACACACCAATACTCTAAAAGAAAGTGTTGCAGGAGAAATCCTCCTTCCAAAAATAATAATTGAAGAAATAGATTTGTAAGTACTGGTGAAGGAAAAGTAGAAACATATAACCTTCTTTATTTTGGAAAATGTTCATAGCTTCCTGTGCGTGAGAGGAATATGGCAATCTGTGATTATTTATACAGTAACTATATTTATTTTTCCATTCTCTTCTTCATCTGCCTTTTGGTTTCTTCTACATATTTAATTTTATTCATATTATAGAGGATGGGGGAATATAAAGCTTTCAAAACTGTATTTAATCTAGTGAGCTGGACAAATTATTTTACCCTTTTTAGGGTACATAGGAAGGGATTTCCCCCTGAGCCAGTTCACTTTCACCGTATGAGAAAATCTAAAGGAAAACATTATAAACTCATTAATTCTATTTTTCATTCATTTTCCGGACTCTTTCTTTGGAACATGCTGTTTTATTGATCCACATGAACCCTGGCTTATATTAGTAGTATCTATATGTGTCGTTACTTTTAATATTCCTTTTAAAAAAACAATATTTTTTGTAATGAATCCATAAAATTTTGAAGGTTTTATCTTTCATATTTTTATTAACCATAATTATATACATTCTGGGAATTGTGTATATATATATATACGCACACACACACACGTATATATACATAAACATACACACATATATAAACATACTACACATACATATGTACTATATATGACATATATGGCTAATAGGTATATGACTAATATATGACCAGTACACACAGCACACACACACATACACACATGCACACTCACACACACATTTATCATGGTTCTCCAGAGAAACAGAACCAATAGCATGTGTGTGTATACACACTTACATACATAGACACCTACATATACATGTATACACCCGTACATACAAACAAACACACACACCACACACACACACACATAGAAAGATGTTAAGGAATTTATATTAAGGATATATATATATATATATATGTGCGTGTGTGTGTGTGTGTGTGTACATATATATATAGAGAGAGAGAGAGAGAGAAATATACATATATAAATATGTATGTATAAATTTGAATATATGTAACTCACACTGCCACATGAGTTAATTCCATTGTATATACAATATATAAAATAATAAATATATAAATAAATATATAAATATAAAATTATATAATATATACTTATATATTAGATATACTTCTATATATTAATATATGTAAAGGAATTAACTCATGTGGCTGTGAGAGCTGGCAGTTGTGAAATCTGTAGGGTTGTCTGTCATGTTGGAAACTCAAACAAGATTTTTATGTTAGTCTTGAGGCAGAAGTATTTCTTTTGTGAGAAACCTCAGTTTTGCTCTTAAGACCTTCAATTGATTAGGTAGGTCCCACTCACATTATTGAGAGTAATTTCCTTTACTTAAAGTTGAATGTAAATGTTAATAACATATTCAAATGACATATCTTCACAGCAACATTTAGACTTGCTTTTGATTAAAAAATTGATACCATAGCCTAGCCAAATGGATACATAAAATTAAGTATGTAATTATATTCATATATATGAATGACTTTATTCAGTGTGAACAATTTATAATACAGTGACTATATTCTGAAGTGATTAAAAGCCTCAGGATAAAGTGAGTAGTTATCTTAATTTTTCATGAAAATCTTATATATATATGTGTGTGTGTATACACACACACACACACACACACACACACATATATGTATATATATATATATATATATACCCTACCACCTTGGGGGAAAGTACATAGTATGAATTGAGTAATCATTTAGTTTAAAAGCTCTTAATTTTCATGAGTTATCTCTCCATAGAAACATCATGATTACATTATTTAGTATAAATTGGACTATAGAATAGTTATGTTTTTGATACAGTCTTACTATAATGAAATGTCAATTAATTTTTATGTATTTGATCTCCTATCAATATATGTACTATATTTGGTTTCCAGCTTTATATTGATCCCCTCTATACTTGGCTATTTCTATTCATTTTGACATATTTCTTCAGTGTCACTCATGTTTTAACCCTTTGCCTTTACTGAAGTTAGATTCTGTAGCAGTGAGCAAGTTAATAAATAGATCTGAACACATGTAATTGTATTCACTAAAACATTAAATTTCCTTATATCTCGGTAATGCCTGTTAAAACACATCATAAAATATTTTTCATTAATGCCAACTGCACAAAAACTAATTGAGTGAATACAGTGGAATGAAAATATAATGAACTAATTGGTATGCAAATCATTAGGAAGATGAACCTGAAAGATTTAAAAATGGAATAGGTTCAAATTTCTATTAAAGGAAAACTTTATGTTATACATATTTAGTCAGAACCCCATGTATTTCCTATATCCTCATGAGAAATGAGAAAAACTGTAGGGAGGAGAACATCACATGCTGGGGCCTGTCGGGGGGTTGGGGGGTTAGGTGAGGGATAACATTAGGAGAAATACCTAATGTAGGTGACAGGTTGAACACCATGGCACCTGTATATCTATGTAACAAAATTGCACATTCTACACATGTACCCTAGAACTTAAAGCCTAATAAAAAGTAACAATTAAAAAAATTATGAACACCCTCTAAATATCCCTTTCCTGTCCCTTTTTACTGAAATTTATTGACATTTAGCAATCAGTTTCCTTTTCCATTAATTAAGGTGTGATGGCATTAAGCAGGGAAAAAACAAAATCCCCTGGTAAATGTGGATTTGAGTCCCTCTTCTGGTAGTGACTGACTGTGAGGTCACAGGTAGCTCACTTACTCTTTGTCAGACTCTAAGAAAGGTAATTTTATAAAAATGAGGAAAATAACATTTTCTCTGGAGCTGTGATTTAAAACCATGTATAATTCTTTGCATACAATAAATATTCAATAAGTGGAAGCTATACTATTAGATATATAAATGACACACTTACATTGTTGATGTTGCCTGAATACATAAATGCATAGAATATAGTTTATGTCCTGGCATACCAAATTATCTACCGTATAATCCCCTCTGCTTAGTGATTTACATGTTATATTAATGCCCATAAAAACTTTGATGATGTAGGATGATTGTCCGCAATATTGATAAAGTAACTGGTGTTCAAAAATGCCAAGCAGCTCTAATCCCTTCAAACGGAAGTGAGGATTCACATGTGAGACGGTCTATATCTGTTCCTCTGCAGTGTGACATCTGCTTCTTCCAAACTACTGAAATTATTCATTTAAATTTTATCAGTGTCTGAAAGATCACCAAATCTAATGCTTTTGTTTCTGGTTTTGGTTTTGTTCTGTTTTGTTTTAAATTGTCTGGGTGGGGTGGCCCACACCTGTAATCCCAGATATTTGGGACGCTGAAGGGGGAGGATCACTTGAAGCCAGGAATTTAAGACCAGCCTGAGAAACATAGTGATATCCTATCTCTTAAAAAAAAATCTTAAAAATTATCCAGGCATTGTGGTGCTTGCCTATACTTCCAGCTACTTGGAAGCTGAGGTGGGAGGATCACTTGTGCCCAGGAGTTAGTTGGAGGCTACAGTGAGCTATAATGGTGCCACTGCACTCCAGCTTCAGTATAGAGTGAGACCCTGCCTCAAAAATGTAAATTAAATTAAAAATTAAAAAATAAACTAAGTAAGAAATTGTATTTTATCTCAGGGAGGCACTGAACACTCTGAAAGCACTTTTCTTTCTCTCTCTTTTTTTTTTTTTTAACATTATGGTATTTGACATGCCCTTGGATTTCCTCCTCTTTCCCTGGAAGTCAGATCAGTTTGTTGTGATAATACATGCTGTGGTAAAAAGATAATGAATTATGGAAACAGACCTGCATTAGAATCCTATGATCTTGAGCAAGACACATGCTTCTGAAACTTGTTTTCTCATCAGTGCATAACAATGACACCTATCTTGCAGGGATAGTATAAAGCTTAAATGGATAACATTTGTCAAGCATCTAACATAATTCACATCACGACATATCACTTCAAAATTTGGTTACATCACATTACATACTTATTTTTGAGATTGTGGCCACAATGTATATGGGTTTTCTGAAGTTCTGCCATGGAACCTTTTTCGCCCTGTATATTTTATTTCTGTGGTAAATTTCATCCACACTCATGTTTATAAATATTATTTTATTATTGGGCTACCCATAATCATTCTGTTTTTTTGATCCAGATACATCTTTCTCTTCCTGACTGCCTACTTCTCTGTTCTGTTTCCTCTATTTTATGTCTATTCTCTACCCTTTTCTCAAAATATCCTCTTAATGTATATATTTTTTCTTAACGAATACACTTCAAAATTATCAGTGAATATTCATTGCTTCCCAAAAGACTAAAAATCAGATATATGACTTTTATAGATGAATATATGATATATATGACCTTTATATATGAATTATATAGATATTCAATTTATTTGAGAATACCTCTGCAACCTATCTTCCTAATTCATCATAACATGTACCTCTCCTGCAGAGGAGCAGAACTGTTTGTTGTTTATCCAAAATATTTTGCCCAAATCCTGATCTGCTGGCTACATTTTAAACAGTAGACTTTAAAAAAATAGTCTACTGTTTCTGAAATTAAACCCATTATTCAAAGACTAATTCTGATTTTACCCTATAACTAAAGTTATTAAAGCCCCTTCTAAAGAGAATGGTGTCTTCCCTTATACATGTTTACTTCTTACATACTCTGTTGATAACTTGTGTGGATTATTCTCATTTTCCTTTTATTTTATGCAACACACATATATGCATAGTCATTTAGCACTCTTAGTCCTCTTACTATTTACTAAACTGCCTTGATTAAATGTCATATTGTATTGAATCACCTTTACATAATTTCTTACATGATTTTTCATTCTATAAATATAAAATTTAATTAGGTAATTTCTAGAATCACAAAAATATCCATGCAGTAAAAACAGATTCAATAACATTTAGTATTTTTAAGAGATTTACTTTTATTTTTCGGATTTTTTCATTTCATATCTGTGAGAACCATTATACATGGTCAATACTATGCTTGAAAACTCATTACTATCTAGTTATATTTTCTATAGTAAAGTATTTCTTTTCCAGTGTGTCACAAAGCTCATGATTTCAGGTTATATAAAGGAAACGGTGAATAAATTGCAAGGAAAATATTACCCTTCTTTCTTTCAAGCTAAATATGCATATTTCCATTCAGTAATCGCCAACATAGAGAGTGCCAGTATTAGATTTTTATGAGCCATGCAGTGCTCTTAAGAATTTATAAAACAGGGAAACATAAAGTTTGAGTGAGTGCACCATGCAATGTTATGTGATATATAGCAGATTTTGTCAGTACTGTGGAAGCAGCCTTGCTCTGAAAGTTCTTTTCCGACTAGAGTTTGATTGAAGCACACGACTGAAAGAGAAAACAGTTATATTAATAAAATTCAGAAGTCAATGCTTTATCTCAAAACACTGCCAAACTGCATACAATATAAACAGAGATAAAGTGACATGCCTAGGATGAATAAAACATCATCTAAAAACAGAAAATAAAGCAGAAAAAGCATTTGCAATCATCACATTTCAAACACAATTGGAGAGGCCTGAAAGATAGCCCATATGAAAGAGAAAGCAATCACAGAACACAGTGCATGGCAAGGTGGGGAGTGGGAGGCCCAGAGCTCTCTAGAACATTTATTATCATTGCGGAGCTCAGAAAGTACTTTTCTTATGAAGCCACTGACACTCGGTTTTCAATCCAGCCATATAAATGTGTAGCAATTTGAGAGTCAGCACAAAATGTTAAAGACAAAATTTTCCCCCATGGGTGTTATCAAATACTGCAAAGTCTTTAAGACTTGAAGGTTTTTCACATTTCCACGCTTCTGTGAATAAGAAAGAAATTTCTCCAAAAAAGAAAAGCAATTTTGTTTGCTGTGAGAGTTAGCGAATGGCCCTCCATTCTGCTTCAGATGTTACTGTATTTCCACTATGCTTAAGATGTCTTTGTTTTATCCTAAATATACAGAATATTTAAAGATAATCCAGGTAGAATATAAACAAATACGTAGATACTATTCTTTTATCTATAGCTTGTACTTTCAAATAGCTGTCCTTCACCAATGGATTGTTTTAAATAATTGTTTGTACAAAATACTTGTAATCATTGCAAAAGCACATATAAATATATGTTAAATATGTTTTTAGAGGTAATATAAAAGTTTACCTCTAAATTTCACACAACAATCCTCATTTTATATTATATACATTCATTAAATCCCAAATAAAATTAATATAAAGAGAATATTATCTATACAGTGGCAATATTTGGTAAAGTTTCATTTGTAATATATGATTAGCAAAGACTGAACCTGAACAGATGCCCTTATATTGGGAAGCCTATTGTAAAATTAATAGATTTTAATGTTATATGTAGGACCATTTCTATAGCATTCCTCTTAGCAATTGTAAAACCATTAAAACCAATGATGAAATAGAAAAGTTAGTTGCATATTACCTTAAAAATTATCAACTATAAAAGAAAAGTAAGAGCTCTGCTTCATTATATGTTAGAATGGCATGTATGAAATGTTGATCCTTTCCAAATCATACAAAACAATTTACAGTTTTTGCAGAGGACTTAGAAGTACCTAACATAAAAGACATGGAATCAACCCAAATGCCCATCAACAATAGACTGAAGAAAACATGGTACATGTACACCATGGAATACTATGCAGCCATGGAAAGGAATAGATCATGTACTTTGCAGGGACATGGATGAAGCTGGAAACCATCATCCTCAGCAAACTAACACAGGAACTGAGAACCAAACACCACATGTTCTCACTTAAAGTGGGAGCTGAACAATGAGAACACATTGACACAGGGCGGGGAACAACACACACGGGCTTGTCAGGGGGTCGGGGAGGGAGAGCATTAGGAAAGACAGCTAATACATACTGGACTTAATACCTAGGTAATGGGTTGATAGGTGCAGCAAACCACCATGGCACATGTTTATCCGTGTAACAAACCTGCACATCCTGCACATGTACCCCAGATCTAAAAAAAATACAAAAAAAAAACAAGTACCCAACATATATTGTTTATTTTGAAGGTGATGAAATTTACATATACGGCAGTTTATAGAATTTCTCAAAGCTCACATCATGAATTAATGTCATAGCTGTATCTCAGTGTGTTAATTAAATGATGCTAAATAACTTATTACAGGGGTCAGAATATGTATGCATATTTTATCACTAGTACTAGATATAAACCTGTTTATTTTATTTAAATTTTAGTTTTATATTCTATTTAATATCTTAATATTTACTCATAAATTTCAGCTAAAATTAAAGTTGTAAATTTTGCATCAAATTAAAATTAAATTGAATTTCCAGAAATCACAGCATGTAATAATATTCCAAAATTGATTTGGAATGAGGCCAACACACCAAAGAATTAATGAACATACTTATCTATTGTCATACATAGTAATATCTAAATTGTTCTACCAAAAAGAAACCTGCATTTATATGTTTATCATAGCACTACTCACAATAGCAAAGACATGGGATCAACCTCGGTGGCTTTTGATAGTGGTGGTACATACACACCATGGAATACTAGGCCGCCATAAAAAGAATGAAATCATGTCCTTTGTGGCAACATGGATGCAGCTGGAGGCCATTTTCATAAGCAAATTAACGCAGAAACAGAAAACCAAATGCTGCATGTTCTCACTTATAAGTAAGACATAAACAATGAGCACACACAGACACAAAGATGAGAACAATAGACACGGGATTTCAAAAGCGGAGAGAGAAGAAGGGAGGCAAAGGATGAAAAACTACCTATCAGGTGCTACGTGCACTACTGGGACGACAGGATTATTAGAAGCACAAACCTCAGCATCCTACAAAATACCCATATAACAAACCTGCACATATACCCCCAAATTTAAAATTAAAATAAATAAAAATAAAATACTTTAGTTTTGGATTTCAGAATAGGCAACATAAAGGGAAACAGAAACAAATGTATGTGAGTTAGGTTGATATTCATTACCTCAGATTTAATTTTGAGTAAACACAACTAAGAATAACACTTAGAAATCCCTGATACAATTTTCGCTGCAAATACTGAAGAAGAAGATAGTATTTGAATTTTAACACAGGCAGTTTTGTTGGACTACATGCCACAATGTCTATTATGTTTATTTCAGAACTAAAAATATATAAAGTACTACCAAACCTTAAAAGTAGCAAGAAAGCCAACTGCCCTGATGAGATCATAGTCGATTTGCCTTGAACTGTCTGAAGATGTCAGTATCTGTGATTGTTATTCACAAAGGACAGCCTGCTTACAATCAAAGGCTGTATTAGTAATGAAGGGTAATAAACAGTAGAGCTTTTGGAATTCTGTGCAAGTATAGTTCAATCACTTTAGAAACAGAGCTCTTATAATTCACACACTGTCTATCTTCACCTAGGAACAACACAAGGGTACTTTAACATTAGAAAGCATATTAATACATTTGACCACCTTCATAGATCAAAGGAGGAAAAATATACATATGATTATCGAAGTTGATGGAAGAAGAGAAAGAATTTAAAACTCATTTATAATAAGAACTATTAGCAAGTTGGTAATAATATATAATCTTACTCTGATAAAGTCTATGAACAACCTATGGCAAATATAATTAATGGAGAAAGTTAGTTTACATTATCTTTAAAGTAAGGCATAAGACAATGTTACTGCAAACAAGTATTCTGTTGAACATAGAATTAAAGATACTAGTAAGTGCCATAGTGAAAAAATAATAAGTAAAGAATTTAAAAGGACTGGAAAAGAAAAAGAATACTATTATTGCAGATTGTATAATTGATGACAGTAAATCAAGAGGATCTACAGGCAAACTATTAAGGTCCATTAAAATGTTCACCTAGATCACTGAATCCACATTTCATACAAAGAAAAGGTAGTTACTATAAAAACATAAAAGAAGATTATTTAAGTTCAAATAAAAAGATACTTTTTAGAGTTGTAAATATAAGTCATGTAAAAGTAAGGTTAAAAATACAGAAAACGTAGTCAAAACCCCAAGGATCTAAATAATAAAAAGATATATTTATTGTTAGAGAGATCAAATATAATGATGAATAATTTAATAAAATAATATGCAAATCCAAGGCAGTTCCAAACAGCATTTCATAGTTTTTCATAGAACATGAGCTTCCGAATAGAAAATGAAATTGGAAATGTAAATGTTGATGAATGACAAAGATTATTTTGGAGAATAAAACGAGGTGGTTTATTTCTCTAGCAGATATGTCTAAATAAAAGCTGTATTAATTTCTTGTTGGCATTTTAAATTGTGGAGAAATCATTCAATTAATAATTGATAGAAAATTGGTTATCTGAATGGAAAAAAATTGAGTTATATCCCTGTCTCAGCCTACAAGTTAGAAAAGAAGTCTTTCCAAATAAGTTAAAGAGCTTTTGTGAGTAGCACAATTTTAAAACTTAGAGAAATATAAGTGATCTTTTATGATTGTTAAGTAAGGGAAACAAGATAAATAATACAACTAATGACTTTTAATGAATTTGATTTCATAAAATTTAAAAATTCCTGTGAGATGAGAAAAATGATAAAAGCTCAGAGTGAAGGTGAATCACAGGTAGGGAGCGGAACATACAACCCATGCCACTGATAAAGGGTTAGAAAGATATGCATCAATAACAAAAGAACAGGAACCTAATGGAGAATTGCTAAAGAAAGTCAACAGAGAATTTATAGAAAATGAAAACTAAATGGCCAATTATGGTCTCACTAGTAATCAGACAAATGGTTATTTTAACAAAGACATTGGTAAAAAGATATAAGTCTAATAGCGTCAAATGCTAGAGGGGCTGTCAGATTAATACATGATTAATGGAAATAGAAAGTCATACAATTTATTAAATTTAGGAAATTAAAGTTTTACAATCATGATACATTAGCAATTTTCTGCCTGATATCTAGTCTGCAGAAACTCTTGAATATATAATTTGTGTTGTTTGTTATTGCAGTGACTGTAATAACAGAAAAGTAAAATCAACAGAAGTATGTTTCTGTTAGAGAATAGATAAATAAACTACAATTTATTCTCACAATGAAATATTATATACTGGTGAAGAGGAATGAAGTACCTCTTCATGAATCATGATGAAAAAAATCTGAAAACACAGAAGTATTCAAATATTAAATATTTCAAAATTATACGTTAAAAAGGATACAGTTCATGTAAAACTTTAAAACACAGAAATGATATGTTTTGTGTGTTTAGCTTGCATATATGTAGACTAAAGATAAAACTCTTCATAGGAACCATCAATATTACTTTGGAGATAGTATTTACACCTGGGAGGCAAGAAATGAGAAGGGATGGCAGTTGGATATTAGTCATATCTGCTGCAACTTTTAACACTTTGTTTATTAAATAAAAATCCAGACAAAGTATGGCAAAACATTGTATCTTAATACTGCATCATAATTTTTGTTACATTTTTATTTTGTATTTTCTTTATGTTTGCATTTAATTATTGTTTTTAAACATAAAACAAGTAATTTCTAAATTATATCTAGAGTTATTTTGTATAAACATATGATTTGTTACTCTTTTCTGTATTTCAAAATGTATGTGTGTATGTTCTTGTGAAATGGCTTTAGATTAATAATAATGGTGGATATTTTCTTCTTCAATTATTTTCTCTACCCTATGCTGCCCACAAAACACATTGAACTTGCTTGGAGATGTTAATGTGGTATTTGAGGGGATTTTAATTTATCAAAATAATTTAAAAGTAATAAAATATACCTAAATGCATTATCAAATGCCTGTCACTTTAATATCTTAATAACCTATGTTTGATTTGCTGCATTGCTTGCAATAGAGACTAGTAAATACGAAGTTATAGACACGTTTCTCATTTCATAGTGTTGACTTTGTTCATGTCAAGATTATATTCGAAATACATGGAAAACAAAATATGATAGTGTCTTTAATAAGATGTCACTTTAACAACTTATATCTTAGGCATTATAGTATTAATAAATACTTTCTATTGCTTTCTTTGTGTTGTGGACATTTGCAGATACTTGCATACATACATTTATTTAATCTTCATACACCCAATGGCTCAGCTCTTATAGATGAGACACATAGAGTCAAGAATGTCAAGTAAGTTGCCCAAGGTTGCATAGCCGGGAAGTGGTACATATGACAATTGCATTGTAATAGTTATCTTCCAGATTAAGTGCTTATTTCATTATCTCATTATCTCATTCTGCCTATGAATCCCTTTTGTTCATACCATATTGTATGTGAATCTAGTCCCTAACTAGTTCAATAAGTACTTAGTGAATCCATTCTTGTATCAGTTATTGTTCCTGGACTGGTAATATGGAAGCGATAAGGATTTTTCATGAACCAAAAATATATTAGCCATCTCAGATGTATTTACAAGCCAAGGTTTTTAAGCTTCTCTGAACTGTAAATTGGTCACTGTTTTGGAGATTACATTAAGTCTTGTATAAAATCAATAAAAATATCATATAACGTTATTAAAATATATGCACAAGAACTGTTCTAACAGATTTAGATTTATTTGAGAGAAACACACAAGTAAGAGGTAGTTATTATTATTCTCATTTTAACAATGAGTAATCTTAGGCATATAAATTTTATGGACTTTGTCTAAATTCTCATATTCATGACATTCCTGATTTGGATGATTACTCTCTGTCAGTAGTCCTGAAATGCCATTTGTTTGCAAAAAGAAAAAAAAATACAGAAAATATTTTATTTTTATTTATTTTAATTACTCTATAATGTATTAAAAATAGAAAGAAGCAACCATTTTTCTATATTCATCTCATCCATATTCTTCTTTTAAGTTTTTTAAAAATCATTGTCTCACTTTTTTTTGAGATTATGATGATAAAAGGTGATTTTGGATTTGTTTGATTTTAATGTCCTGTATAAAAACATGAAAATTGGCCACGCTGTCTATTCCCAAAATATTTATTTTGTTTCCATTATGTGATTTTACTGGACCATGTATTCCAAGCCTGAGGCCCAAAGATACTAAAGCACTCTTTTTTGATCACCATATGCTTTCATCCTATAAGTAGAAATATTATTCTGTGATGTTTCTTCTTTCCTCTCTATCCTCTCTCTTTCCCACTCTCATCTCACCACGATGAAAAATATCAAGTCTGTCTCATTCATATTTGTAAATTGTTTTGCTGTCAGTAGAGTGCTTAGCCATAATCTGTTTTTAAGCATTGTGTCAAAATTGAATCATGTTGCCCTCCAAAATGTTCTCAGGTGATGTTAGGACCAGAAAATGGGAAAATCACACTTTCATGAGTATTCCGTTTAAGGGCTTATAATTTAATCACAAAAATATTGCATAAAATATACTCAGGTCTTGGTTCATTAACAACACTTCTGGTAATACCTATGGAGTTCAGAACCATGGACAGAGTATGCTCTCCTACCTTCTCCCTGTAGTTGTAGGTGACTGGAATATTTTATTATAGAAAGAGATATGAGAGATATGTAGACACAATTTGGGAAATTATAACGTATTTCCGAAGACGTTACTCCAGTGTGTGCTGGATGTGAAATTTTGAAAATTTAAAAATTTGCAAAATTAACAAGCAATTTCTGGCAAGATGAGTGATTGAGAATTAATTATTGCTAAAACCCTAGAAGTGATATATTGATTTTCAGTAAGAAAATTTGAAAGTACAATGCCAAAAGTACCTAGTTGCCTAACTCTTGAAGCTATAGAGCTGATTTAGTAGATGAGGGAGCAGTAAATTTAGCAGAACTTTTCATAAAACAGAGATGTGCTTGGAACATCCAAAATATTACCTAATAAATTGAACTTCTCTGGGATTTATATGGCAGTTATCCCTTTTATAATTTAATGAGCAAAGTTCTGACAAAAACTTACAGGAATATATGTATCATTATCATGTACTTCCTGGGAAAACAGTATAAGATTTTCACTTTTGGAAAAAGAAACAGAATATAAAATTAAATATAACTGCCAAAAGACTTGGCTTATTATAAGTATAATTTTATACTATAGAATTAATCCATATTATTATGGACAATTGTTAATGACTCTATGTATTAAACTATGTTTCAAGGACAGTTTTAATAGTTTAATAATTGTTAGAAATTTTTAAGGGGCAAAATCTAGGAGAGTTTATTTAATATATCTTGGTTCTAAAACCTTGTAAAAATTTCCATCGGAGTAAATATTATACAGAATAATTTTGTTTGATTTGAGGGGAACTCATAATGAGATATTATTTAAGGATATTATGTAGGTCATACTGTTTCCAACCAAACACATGTTACCTTAATGTGTCATTTTCTCATCTATTGAGGTCTAAGATTTCCAAACAACTGATGAATATCTCTTTAAATGTAAAACCGTATTTGTGTATATAATTACCTCTTTACATAATTATTTTACGTTCATTTTGTATGTTTTCTGCCTACATAAACAGCATATGCTCAACACAATGGCTTTTCTTGATATTTTACCATTATGAAAACCAGCTTTCTTAATTGTAATATATCTTCCTCAGTCGTGTCAGTTTTTTAGCTCCTAACTCAGAACCACCCCTTCACATATTCACCTCACTCTTAAAGATAGTTTTAAATCCTTTCTCCCCAGTTATCTTGCAGGAAGGGTGACCTCTGATGATACTTGACTCATAGAGAGGATCAGAAGGAGCTTTCTGATGGTTGAGGGCTGTAGATTCCTGTCACCCAAGTAATGCTAGAGTTACTTAAATTTTTACCAGTTATGCATGTTTGCATTTTTCTTATACTCAAATTATATGAAGAAAATGTACATAATTTTTGAACAACACATAAATGGATACACATTCATATATAAATTACCAATAAAAAACAGATTACTGACTTGTGAAAAGCAAATATATTAACTTGTTACATTAATATTAACAATCCTATTTATAAAAACATTGAATTAAATATTTTTTAGGTTTTAGAGGAATCAGTTAATAATCATTTTTGAGTTTCAGTTGTACAGCTGTGTTTGAATATTGCTTGAGTTGCCACTTGATGGCAGTCATGTCTTTGGCATCAGAAGGGCAGTTTGCTTCTCTTCTGGTAAATAGGATTTAGAGTATTTAAAAATATAGCCAATGATCTTATGAAAATTTAACTTGTTATGGGAAAAATAACATCCATTAATAGGACTAATTTTTGCTAGATATGTAAACATATATTTCATGCATGATTTTTATGTGTAGACATTATTAAGAAAAAGTTTTCAAAATATTTTAGCTTTTAAAATTATTTTCTGGTGGAATCCCAACATTGCTTTAGTTTTATATGCCATCCTTTCTATCAGTGTCATAAACTGTAGGAGCAACTCACCCTTGTGCTGTATTTGACCCAGACTTAAAAAAATTCCAATCTTTTGACATATTTAATTACAAAATGGTTTCCAAATGTTGGTTCTTGAAGACCTGAAAACTTCCATAGTCTCAAAATTCTGGGAATTTTGCAGAAAATTTCTATATTTCTACTTTTCCTTTAAGATAGAAGGACTTAGTTGCTTTTCCTGAAATGTTAACTAATTTTCTGATTTTGCACTTTCTATTTTTTAAAAAAATTATGTTATGTTTGAGAGGTAGTTTTGGGTTTTTTTCTGTGACTTCCTTCTGTATTAAGTTTTTATTTTCTACTTGGCAGGAGAAAGAAGATTGATACAAAATTGGCAAGTTCTTCTTTCTTTGTTTTGTTTTGCTTTTAGTTCTGCCTCCCTCTCCAAGACACATTCTTCACAATCAGGATAGAAGTTGACTTTTTTACCTTGGAAACATCCTACTGCTAGCAGCATTAAAAAGATGTTCAACCATTCTTCTGTTTCCCATAAAGCTCCAACTTTTACATTTTTCTCAGTTTATGTCATTTAAACTGGAGTTCCCTTACTGATGACCTCTCATAGAATATGATTTCATTTTTTTATTTTAATAGTCAAAAATATATGTTTCTTAACTCCTTAGAAGCAATAGAGTATTTTTAATTTGACATGCCATTTTCTCTTCATATAGACATTTTAATCAAATTAATTATTGAAATGATCAGCTAATAAGATACTACAAAATTTATATTGTTTAGATAAAAATGATCATATTAAATATTTATTGCTGTCTGGACAATGGTACTGAATGCACTTAAATTTCAAAACTTGTTTTAAGGTATATTGTGAGTACAAACGATGTTTTGGCATCACCCACTGTAGATACAAATAACATGTAAAACACAATAAGTTGTATGTCAGCAACGTCTAAAAATGCTGAAATTCAATAACATGTTTCCCCACGAAAGTAGTAATTTGGGTCATAATATAGTTTCTCTTTGCTATCTAAGAATATCGATAAAAATTACCATTTTTGTTTGGTATTAGAATAGAAGTAATAGAGTGAAATCTGGTGATAATATTATATACCATTATCAATAGAAATACCTAACTTTTGAAAGAAGTTATAATTTTTATGTCATGTGTGATGGAGAGTCCGTTTATCAGTAGGTATATACAGTACTCTATTTAAGAGCGTATAAAAGTTCATAATTTTTACATTTACAAGTGCTCAATTGTCATATATTCCAGTGACAAAGAGTGTATTTAAAATACTCACAGAGATTTTACTAGTATTAGTGTAAGGAAAATTTATTAATATTGGATTGCCACTTAGGTGAAATGTGTGAGGGATATTTCTGCACTATTTTATCTGTCTATTCATTAGCAATCTACAATGCACTAGAGCAGCACCTTGCCCTGGAAGTACTCTAGTTAATGCAGGAGTAAAATAGGAACCCTTCGCTCATGAACTTTAAGTCTATAAAAAAAAAAGTAGTAAATAAATGGATAAATATGTGCAATGCTAGGAAATATACAAGACACTATGTGAGCACATAATAGATGCATCTTGCTTAGTTTAAAGACAGGATCAGTAAGACTCCTTGTAAGAATATATATTAAATTTACAGTTACATTTTAATTAAATGGAAATATGCATAGGAAAGAATTTAAATTAACTTAGAATGTGTATAAACTCTTTTCTTAAGAGAGTGTTGAAGTATCGATTTATTTTCAAATAAACATTTTCTGTGTTAAAGTGCTCAGAGGAAAAAAATGCTGATTTTCAATTTTATAATAACTTTATTTAGTGAGGACTTTTCTCATTTGCACATTATCCGTGGTATGAATCATACATGCGATTGTTTTCCCGGCATTAATGACCTCTTAACCCAAGCTTTTCCTCTGAGTTAATGAGTGTCTGGAGTAGAGGGAGCTTTTAAGCAGAGTAGAGGACCCTTGATCCATATGATCATTACCTTACGAGAAATGCCTGACCAACAGGTCATTATTGCTGTGACTGTGCTGAGAATTTAAATGAATGATGAATAAATTGTTCAGTAGATTCTTTTTCAATTCAAGTAGATATTTAGTAATAAGCAAATTGCAGCTAAGGGTATTTTAATTCCATCTTCTACATTTATAGTGCCTACTTTTATAATGGCATAATGTCTGCTATAATATTTTCCAGTATTAAAAGTGAAACACTGTAGCAAAATAGTTTTGAAGTTATTTGCATATGTCCATCAGGCAAGTCAGAATAGGGCATGGAATTCAATTATTTAAGCACCTTTTTTCTTAGGTAATCTTATGGCAGGTACACAGTTAAAACATTAAAAAAAAGTGGGGAGAGATTTAACGTGAATTTTAACAATGCTTTATTAAGAAAGATATTTTTTTAAAAGCTTCATATCTTTGCTTTTTAAAATCAATTCAATTTTTTATAAGAACTTAATGAAATGAGTTACATTTTATATTACAGCTTTTGGCAAGGAAGAAGTACTTGAGATTGAAATGTTACAGGAACTTTGCAGGAAAATTTAAGAAATAGTTTTATTTATTTCTTCTCTGATTAAATAATATCAAATTTATTTGTTATGTAATATGTGTAAATTAACGTGACCAGCATTTGAAAAAATATGTAAGTAGGTAAACCTAATCCACTTCATTTTCTCAATTCATTATATTTAATTGATTAATTACAAAATTCTCCAGAAATACCTAAAATTATAAACTGAAAACGCTATAGTTCAAGTAGTCAATCTATCCTCAAATCAGTTAGGACCCTTTGTATTGAATATAACAGAAAATTGAAATAAAAATTTCAATTTGATTTATATAGTGAACAGAATTACTTGACTCATCTAACTGAAATGCATAGAAGCTGTAGATGAAACTTTATCTAGCACCTCAAACTCAGCAGAAAATTCACTCCTCCATCTGTGCACAATTGTTGACCAATACCCTGAATTCAGATCTCAGCTTATGGGTCGATGCCACTAAAGACTCATCCTCAACCCCTGTCTTTACTGAAATCAATCAAGGCCCCTTGTTATATGTCCTCAGAGAACCGTCTATTGTCACTATTACTTACTGTTAGTATTATTAGTAGTAATATAGTCATTACATTTCATAACCAATTATTTCCTTGGTTGGCATATAATGTGTACATGTAATGTGTACTTACTGAGTTAATGAATGCTTGAATGAAGTCAAGCACCCATTACCATTCTTAACTCATGGAATGACCAGGGACATAAATACCCTGAATAATGTTCCTCTCTCTTGGCCTTGTTTAGTGCTTGTCATTTCATCTCTGATGAAATTTTACCCTCTATGAAACTTCCCTGATTATCCAAGCAAATAAATAAATAAATAAATAAAGTGCTTCCTATCTAGGAAATCCCAAGATGTTATCTCTCTCTTTTGACATTGATCATAATCATAAATATAATAGAGTAATTTCTGCTAACTTATAGTTTGAAGAACAAAAATTGTGTCATTTTTCCCTCTATTCTCCATGGTGGAGAATTCGTTGATATCACAACCATCAATAAATATTTTTAAGTCAATAAACTAAATGAAAGTTATGTTATCTTTTATTCGGTGTTGGTTGTTTTAACTGTTTTATAACTATCAGTTTGTTATTTTTTTTTTTTGCAAATGTGAAAGTAATTTTATGGTGATTTGTGCAGTTAGTGGTCTGCAAAAATGTATTTAATCAAATTTGTGCAAATTATAACATAAAAGACTAGCTTCTTTTAAAATAATTATCCTCTGATAAATAATAAATACATTTTCATTGCATAATAGTCTCCAAATATCCATTCGTAAATAAAGTGAGATAAACTTGGGTCTTTTTATGATGCCTAGTATTTAATAAACTTTTAGATACTCATTAAGTAACTTCATAGGTCCTCTTTCCCATGAGATAGATTCTCAGAGAAATCAGTACATATGTGTGTGTGTGTGTGTGTGTGTGTGTGTGTGTGTATGCATGCACACGTGTGCATTTTACAAATAAAATTTGGAGTCTTCATGCTTTCCATAATATCCACAATATCACTAGGAACAAAATACTCTTTAAGCACTTTGGCAGAGTTGGACGTTTAGGATAGAAAACTGGAGTTATGTAGACAATAGTGTTTCATTACAATTCCTCTGTCACATTTGTCTATTTTCAACATTTTTCTGTCTTTTTATTTTCCTTAAGGCCAAACCTGCTAACGTTAGACTTCTGCTCCTTGTTTATGTTTTTATCCCTGCTTTCTCTGCTTTTCAGATCATTAATTACTGATTGATATTTAATCCTATTTCTGGAGGCACATGGTTGGCATTTTCATGAGAATGAACAGAAAGAATACAAATATAATCGGCATGACTACCTAATTCCATAATCCTTTCATTAGTCAGGCATCCCATTTAGTAGAGTATTTAATCCTGCAGAGAGCCCTGAGAAATCAGCTCATATTGTCACTGTGGTTTCAATTTTTTTAAGGTTCCATATTATTACCTCTTCTAAGGAAAATTCTACCTAGCTACCTTCTATAATTAGCTCTGTCAGTAGGTAAGATGAAACGTAAAACTCTGGGCATATTTAAATATTTTATAGCAAATTGTAGTATAATTATGAACATTGTGAGTACTATTTTCTCTTTCTGTCATTGGAACTCAGAGATAAAATTTTTATTTTTCTATGAATTAGGAGGAAAAAATGTTTCTTTAAATGATCTTTTAGCTTACCTTTCAGCCTCAAGATTATGTTTAAATAAAGGATTTATATCCCAGATTAGGAATTTCTATTTCATTTTATTTTTCCCTCTTATGAAAGCACATGTTCTATTGGACAGTTGAAGGTTTACTGTTTTTCAAATTAATATGAGACTTGTCTTTTCAGAAATTTTAGTAAAGGTAAATTCATTTTCCCATAGCTATATTTCCTAATAAAGGGCATTAATGTAAAAAAAAAGAAAGCTAATTTCACAAATTATACAGTATAGTTATGGTTTCAGTGGAATTTCTTAACCAATACTCATATTTAGCATTACTTGGTAGTTTTATACTTGTAAAATGCTGAATTGCATATACTAAAAAAAAAAATGCTACTTCCTTTAAAGAATCTTTCATTTCTTTGTTAAATTTTGTCCAGGGCATTGTAATTCTTTTTTTATTTTTTTGAGACGGAGTCTCGCTGTGTCGCCCAGGCTGGAGTGCAGTGGTGCAGTCTCGGTTCACTGCAACCCCTACCTCCTGGGTTCAAGCGATTCTCCTGCCTCAGCCTCCCAAGTAGCTGGGACTACAGGAACCTGCCAGCACGCCCGGCCAATTTTTTGTATTTTTAGTAGAGGTGGGGTTTTGTCATCTTGGCCAGGCTGGTCTCAAACTCCTGACCTCAGGTGATACGCCCATCTCGGCCTCCCAAAGTGCTGGGATTACAGGGATGAGCCACCGTGACCACCCAAAACAGTATTACTGATTTTAATTTGCCTTAAGGACTGATTATTAGAACAAAAATAAAAAGCTAATTTGACTTATTTCATTGTTTTCATTTAAAATAATACATACATTTATTTGCTTAGCCAAACAGTATTTATCTAACATTATTCACTGGAAGTTTGACAGATTGTATTACTTGATCTGGTGAATGAAAATGTATATTCTGAACATGGAAATTACAGAAGCCCAAATATATTATTACATATAAAACTCAGAAAACAGATAACGTGAAATCATAAAGATGTTCATAACAGTGAACATTTTAGTTTTGGGGGGAAATTAAATTTAAAAATATATTTTTATTTTTAATTAAGGAGAATATGGTGTGCCAATACTCTTTTTCTTCTTAATATTAGTATTTGTTAACTCAGGCCTACATCAGAGCACTTTTCAAAAGAGTTAAAGCATGTAAAAATAGAATCACTGGTCATTTCGGTAACAAATATTAGGGCGATTTTCTTTCTTGTAAGTAATAAATTGGCCGTTTTCTACCGACATAATCAACTAGAAGTTCAAAGAGTTGTTTACGTCAATTTCCTGGGGTTGCAAAATGGCAGCTCCTTAAATATGTATTAAAATACTGATGAAGGCTTCAATCACATGGCATAATCTTCTCAGAGCAATTCCCCTCAGTGGGTCATTACAGCAGATAATGGAAGCATTTGTAACCTCTAGATACAATTGGACTAAATGAAATTAGATTCCCAATTTCCTTCAGATAAGAATATTTCAAAACGTTGTCAGCATTTATTGAGCAATAAACGGGGGGTGGGGTTGACATTGTACAAAGATACACAGAGCTCCCTCATCTCCTTTATCTTTGCCTCTAGAATGTTTATTCTTTAAATTAAACATTTATGCAAACAGCAAAATCAGATGTTGGGCAAGCCCAATGCTAAAAGGGTTGGCCAGAAATTTTTCCCTGAGGCATTGGCAACCCATATTAAAAATATATATAAAATGTTTCCGTGTGGAAAGGCAGAGAGCGCCTCCCACCACAGCCATCTTCAGGCAATGCTCATCCAAGTAGACATCTAGAGCAGAACATTTTAAAAGGGAAAATATGTGGCGGATGCAGGAGACAGGATACAAGCAGTCTGATGCCCATCATCTATATATAGGGTATGGCTCTTTGTAACCAGCAATGTTCATAAAAATCATCTCCCTTTAAAGATATTACCAGGTATTCTGGATAATGGTTCAATGTTAGGGTGATATTAGTAAAAGTAAGGCTTTCTATTGTTAAACATTGAATTTGAAGGTATTATATACATCACCTAATTATTAAACCCTCCTTTAAAACTTTTAGATGATATGTTCATGGTCATGGAGTTAGTGGCCATTCAGTAATAAATTTAGACACTGATTCCTAAAAGGTGGAATTTTTTTTTCTCTGCTCTTAAAGCACATTTTTATCGTAGTCAGTCTTTTCAAAAACTAATTATGAAGACTGTACCTGGAGGACAGGTAGACTTAAAAGTAAAATTCCCTAATATATAAAATATATACACCTTAAATACAGATGGACTAGCATTTTAAAAATTGAGGTTGGGATTCTTTTAAATCTTGTGTCTATATTTATATAAATGCTAATTGTGTTAGGTAATCTCAAGTATGTTTTTTCCTTCCAAAGGATACTTGGCTCAGGAAAATCTCTTTCTCTTTCTCTGTCTCTCTCCCCCCTCTCTTTGTCTCCCTTTATGTTTCTGTCTCTCTTAAGCTTATACACACATACACAATATGACACCATCATCTACAAAATCATATTATCATCTATCTTCTGTTTCTTCTAGAAGAAGTTGTGTTTGAACCAAACATATATTTTTAGTGTTGTAAAATGTCTCTACTGAAGAAATGTTAAAAGCAAGATTTAAACTAAAACTGTTTTAAAAGGGACTATGTCAAATGCCCAACAGATTTCTTTCAGCCATTTTTGGATTGTCATGTATTCCCATTGGTGGTGGCATACATTCTTAAAAAGTAATGTGCCAAAGCATACCATATTTTCTCAAAATTTTATAGAGTTTTAACTACTGAAACATTTGCATGCAAAACTATATTATATAATTTTGCTAAAATGCTAAAAAAAAGCAAAAAAGCTACAATTTTGCACAAATTGTTTCTGAGAAAAAAGATGGATTCTTACATAAGATTATTGGATATCCAGCCAAAGGGAAGGCTACGTCAGTTTTCTGTCCCTTTACCAGAGAGCCTCATGGTGTGGTGGAAAAGGCACTTAACCCAGACTCTGGTTCTGACTCCGTCATTAATTACCCACGTTGTCTCTGCAGAAATCCCCTAACTTCTTTGAATGACAAATTATTCTTCTGTGGAATTTTGAATTCTCTAATAGTTTATTAATTTTATTTTTATATCTGCCATCTCATATTTTTCTCACATCAACCCCAGTGAGGGATTTGGTGAATCTCCTGGTCCCTTAAAATGACACTGTGACCTGGTTAAGTAAAAATTCTTCAGGATTTATAGTGAATTTAGGCAAGTTACTTACCTTCTGTGTTTCAATTCTCATCTGAAAAAAATGGGGATAATTGTATATATCTCACAGGATTTTGAGGATTAATTAATATTTATAAAATGTTTAGAACAGTCTTTGGGACAAATAAATATTTCAGTGATTATTGTTGTTGGTGTTTTAAGAACATCATTATTGTTAGCAGTATCATGTTATAGTTAAAATTGCTTGGACCTTATATGACAATATCTTATATGACAATATTGTAGTGATTTGATGGAAGCAAACTGTATATGGCATCTGAATGTATCTTGAAGACTATAATATTCTCCATTTGTAAAGTGTGATTTATAAATTCAGAATACAATAGTATGTGATGCAAACACTTTCAATTAAAAACAAAAAGTTTTTGGACATTTAGAATGTCAAGAAAAGAACAATGACAACAAAAAAATGGCTTTTTAAAAATATATCGTTCTTCTGGAAATTATTTCTACTCATTGACCTTAAAAAAAGATAAGTTCCTGATGATTTATCAATGAAAAAAATCCTTGTCTAAATTATTCTAAATGAGAAAAACATACAGTATTTTCACAGTTTATATAGGCTGGGTCTTTTTACATTAAATTCTAAGTTCTCCTTTGAATTATATAGCATATAAATTGTTACCTTCTGTATTTTATAAATTATGGAATTAAATGCATATAAGCTAATTAACTTGGACAAGCTCATTGAAAATATGTGATGGAGTTCAGGCTGTAGCCCAGATTTATTCAGTGCAAATCACATGTGCTTTACCCCACTGCAGTAGGGCAGATGGTGAAGAGGGGTCTAATGGCAAGCAGTCTAGGAAACCTTGCCAACTCCATTCATGTGAAGGAACTGCCAGGTTGTAAAGGGCTTATTCCAGGTAAATTAAATAACAGAAACCAAGGCTCTGGGTTTTTTTTTATTAATAACGTAATCTGTAGTTTGGTACAAAAGGCTGCATACTTCTGAGTTCCATGTTGACCAGTGTCTGCTTAGAGAACATTTTGTTTTTGATCGATAAAATTTGATGGTGAGTGTTCAAAAACTGTCATTATTTGGTTAGCTTCTACACTAATTGATAGTACAAGTAGGAAGAAAAAATATTGCTCATTATAAAAATTGGCTCTAGCTAGAAATCTATTTTGAAAGCTTGCAGACTAATAATCAAGTAAAAATTCAGAAAATATTAAAATAATGGATCTCAGAATAAGAATGTGGAAAGTAAGTCATTCATTCAGTCAGCCATTACACTAAAATTGTCGAATACCTATTAAATTTCTGGAATTATATTAAGTGGTGAAATACAAATTTGATATATACAAAGTACATCGACAAATGTTTACCAGTTCTTTGTTATTAAAAAAGAAAACCTCCCTATTGTCTGTATTTTTAATTTAACTTTTTATCTTTCAAAAATATTTTAATTGACAAATAATTGTATATATTTATGTGATACAACCTAATGCTTTGATATATGTGTACATAGTGGAATTATTAAATGATGCTAATTAGAAAGTCCATCACTTAACATACTTATTTTTTTGTAGTGAAAACATTTAAAATCTACTTTTTAAAACAATTTTGAAATATGCAATGCATTCTTATTTATCGTAGTCATTCTGTACAATAGATCAATAAAGCTTATTCCTCATATCTAACTGAAACCTTTTTATCCTTTTAGCAACATCTCCTCATTTCCCAATCACCTGCATTTCTATAACTCTGGTCATCTCCATTCTGTTCTCTACTTCTATGGGTTCACTTTCTAAGATTCTAGGTGTCAGTGAGATCCTGCCGTAGTAGTCTTTCTGTGCCTGGCTTATTAGCATAATGGCCTCTAGCTTTATCTCTGTTGTTGGAAATAACAGAATTTCCTTCCTTTTCAGCTGAATAGTATTCCATTGTGTATATAAGAACACATTGTCTTTATCCATCTCTCTGATGATGGACACTTAGTTTGTTTCCATATCTTAACTAATGTGAATCGTACTGCAATGAATGAATATCTTTTTGGCATCATGTTATCCATTTCTTTGTTATTTGTTCTTAACATTTAAGTAGGAGGAAAAGCTTTTGGAATTGCTATGAAGGGAAAGAGGTATATGGGAAATGCATCAAAGCAGAAATGACAATAGCAGGATAAATTATTGAAGAAAACATATAGGGAAGGATAATTATTCTCTGTGTATTTTGGACTCTCTTATTTCAAAAAATAAAACCAGATGAACTTTCAGCTAAGGTTTCATAAATAATTAAATTAATAATTCATACATAGAATGTAGAGATGAAGCAGGGAATCTTAAAAGAGACACCGAAAACCCATAGGGCAAAATACTTCCAATGTTTTAAGAGCCAAAGAAATAATATAATGTCAGTGCAGGCAGCAGTTGCATGAAACTCAGAGGGTTCAGTATTGTCCCAGAGGTTCAGTATTTCTATTAATAAAGAGCAAAAGTCTTAGAACTATGGGAAGAAATAATTTAGAATGCATAGATATGTTCCAGGCCATGTGAGAATGAGAGTTACACCTTGAAAAAAGTCATAAAATACTATTACATTTTTTTGTAGGGGAAATATTATAGCTCATAAAGTTTAGCAGAGGTTCAATTATTACTGATTGAAATGTGTTTGGTGCTATATTACCCTTTTTGGGGTTTTGGGTTTTAAGAAGTACAGACATGCTTGGGCTAACCAGTTGATGAAAATTTATTTTACAGTTAAGAGATGTTGAGAAGGAAGCCTTCAAAGCTGTTGCCCATATTGCAGTTGGCTGACTTTGGCTTTGGTTATGACACCTGGTTCTGATAGTTGTGCCCATGGTGGCATGCCCACCATCACATGACTATCTAGCTTAAGAAACCTGAGACTGTTCCTCTAAAAAGAAGTCTAGGCCACTCAAATGCTGCTTAGAAGATGGACATGTTCCATGGCTTCCAAATCCATATTGCATCCACTAGAACAGGTCCTAAAGCTCACACACATCTGGGAGCCTTATGATGGAAAGAATAGATAGAGGGTGGTATCGGTCCTATTCAAGGAAGGTCCTATTCAAGGAAAGTAAGATAGAGTTGATCTTTAACATAGTAAAAATATGAGGAAGATAAACAGCCATGATTCTAGTTACTGTATGCCCATAAGGATCACCTGGAGAATGCTTTTTAATGATTATATTTGTTCCCTTAAATTACGAGTCAGTAGATCAGGGAATAGGACCCAAGCATGGGTAAATTTTAAGAGCTTCCAGTGTAATCTAATGTATAACCAGAGGTGATATCCATTGGTCTAGTTTAGGAAGGATGTTTGTTTGTCTAAGTAACTGTAATAATGTGAGGCTGATTTAGGTTGGTGGCAAGTCCTTGAACAAGGAACACAGGCCATCCTCTTTTATTCATCTCCTAAAAGTTTTGACTAGCTAGTCAAAAGAATAAAACCCCTTTACTGTAAAAGGAAACCTTTCATTGCTCCCAAGAAGAAAAGAAAAAAATAGAAGTAACAAAAATGTCAAAACCCGTAGTAACTGGAAATGTTTATTTAGTATAAATTTGATGAATTGTAGTCAAATACAGTACACAATTTATGCATATTCTAATAAACCCATCATAAACTCTCAGGTACCTTGGTGCCTTTCCTTCTTAAAAGAAGATGAAATTTTGTTATCGATAATACGAAGTTTTCACCCAAAAATTACCTTTAATAATTTTGTTTTTAGTTGAATTTATCATGTATGTTGTATATTAAATGCCAAAATTATATATAAACCACAATTAAAAAACAGGCCGAGTGTGGTGGCTCATGCCTGTAATCCCAGCACTTTGGGAGGCTGAGGCAGTTGGATCACGAGGTCAAGAGATCGAGACCATCCTGACCAACTTGATGAAACCCTGTCTCTACTAAAAATACAGAAATTAGCCGGGAGTGGTGGCAGGTGCCTGTAATCCCAGGTCCTCAGGATGAGGCAGGAGAATCGCTTGAACCTGGGAGGCGGAGATTGCAGTGAGCTGAGATCGCGCCGCTACACTCCAACCTGGGGACAGAGTGAGACTCTGTCTAAAAAAAAAAAAAAAAAAAAAAAAGGACATATGGTATTACAGCACTTCAATGTGATACCCGTTAACTTCATTGAATATCTGTTTTCCCAACTGCTTCCTTGAATTGAAACTATAACAAACAGAACCAGAAGTCCGAATTCTTCAAATCAAGATAGACATAAAATAACCGGTATTCAAGGGGGTATACACCTTCCAAGGACTGATGTGAGGACTGAGAGTGTTGAGAGACATCTGGGATCACTCCTTACACGTTTCTTCATTTTTCTATGTGGCGGCCGTACCAATCATCACCACTACATTTTATGCACATGCATTCCTCCGAGCTTTTGCTATTGTGTTTGCATAGGTACCTTTTTTTCTCTATATCACTCATTCTTCATTCAGAGGTCAACTATTATCAATTTCTCTGTATGCTACACTCGCCATTTCCATGCGTCAGATAATTAACGGCTAACTCCCTTGTAATTCCACAAACTTTTCTGTCTTACCACATTCTATGTTCATATATAAGTGATTGCATATGTGTTCGACCCTTCTTTTGTTTTGTTTGTAAGTTACTTGATAACATGGGCATCACTTTTCCTTTTGGCATAAGCATCAGTTTTTGCTGTCCTTGGATGTACATGGGAAGCTGTTTTCTCACACAGACAAAAAAGTAATGGCATCCAGTTGCAGTGGCCAGACATGTCCACTCAGGAGGATTGTCAGGAAGACCCATGAAGATAATGTGGGTCAAGGTATCTCCTTCTTTGGACCCAAATTGCCCGAGATTGCCTCTTTAAACATGTGCCTAAATATTTCACTGCACTGATTCCCCAAAATCATGTTGTAAACACCAAAGTTCATAAACTGTTTGTTTCATAATTTTATTTCTCAGATACTTTTTCCTAAAACCCTCAGTTACATTATTTCTTTCTTTCTTCCTTGAGGGAGAGGAAGTTAGGTGGATGGTAGATGATAGATAGGGAGATGGTAGAGAGATAAATGGCAGATGGTTAGTGAGAGAGATAAGGAAGATAAGGAGGATAAGGAAGAGAAGGAAGGAAGGTAAGTAGGTAGATAGGTTAGATATGTGTTGATAGACAGTAGATATGGTTTTAAAATATGTCCATAAATTTTGGATACCTGTCTTTTCAAGTTAGGAAGTCTAATTTCCTCCACTTTGGTGTGGATTGTACTTAATGACTTACTTCTGACAAATAAATTATAGCTAAAATGACAGTGTACTACTTTGAAGACTAGTGATAAAAGGTACTAAGCCTTTTCCTCCCTTGCTGTCTCTTGGATCCCTCAACTTTGGGGAAGTTATCTGCCGTGCCACTCAACCAGCCCATGAAGAGTCTCATGGGAATTGAGGTTTCTTACTGCCAGTCATGTAAGTGAGTGATCTTGGAAGTGAACTATCCAAATGATATCCTGACTGCAAGCTTATGAGCTTATAAGACCCTAGCCAAAACCACTCAGCTAAGCCACTCTTGAGTTCTCGATCTCGGTAAACTATGAGGCAAATATTTGTTGTTTTAGGTGATTATTTTTGGGGTAATTTGATATGCAGCAATAGATAATATAGTGGATGAGAGACAAATTGATAGATGATGAATCAGAGAGAAGTAGAAAAATTAAAATATACCAATATATTTGCATACAAAGAGATATGTTATTACAGAAATATGTTTGAAAATTCAAAAACGTATGTAATAATAAAGTGATAGTTGTTATTTTATGTAAATTAATTTTGCCACATATTTGAGGTTTTGGTAATAACAAATTGCATATAAATCTGTGAGCTTTTATTCTCTATTTCATCTTTATTGCACTTTCTAGATATTCTTAATAATCACATTGAATGAAAATAAGCAAAATAAATCCGTGAAAAGTTATCTGTTCAATGTAATTTTCTCACTCTCAATATATGGTTCAAATTTTAGATTTAAACATGCATTTTGGAAACTTTTCAGAAAACTGTCAATTATATTTTTCTATCTTCTGAAGTACCGTGGCTATAAACGTACTGTATGGATGGGAAGACTAAGGCAACATAGCTAGTGAGTGGCTAGTATGTAAATTATGGGCTAGCATGTGAATTTTTGAACTTGCACTTTATCTTGAATAATAGCATTTAACCTACTGGGTAAACAGCTTCCCATTGCACTGTCTCTGTAGTCTGTCTCATAGAGTTTAATATGTTTAAAAAAAATTTAGACTAGGCGCGCTGGCTCACGCCTGTAATCCCAGCACTTTGGGAGGCTGAGGCGGGCGGATCACGAAGTCAGGAGATTGAGACCATCCTGGCTAACACAGTGAAACCCCGTCTCTACTAAAAATACAAAAATTTAGCCTGGTGTGGTGGTGGGCGCCTGTAGTCCCAGCTACTCGGGAGGCTGAGGCAGGAGAATGGCGTGAACCTGGGAGGTGGAGCTTGCAGTGAGTCGAGATCTCGCCACTGCACTCCAGCTTGGGCGACAGAGCAAGACTCCGTCTCAAACAACAACAACAACAACAACAACAAACTTTAATTAAACAGAGGGATTTTGCTTGCTTCTAGGGCTGTTTCAAGGAAATCTATTAAAGAGAAACGAAATACAAAATTAATTTCTGAAATTAAAAGTTTAAGATCTCTTTTATCTTAGAATATCTGCATTTCACTAATTATGCTTTGGGTGAATGAAAATCTATCTAGGTATTCCTAAAATTATTACTGTGAAAGTGAAATATAGCTACCCTATAATTTATGGTGAATTATTTTTATCTCATCAGGAATTTTGTGTTGAATGAAATGAGTCACCCTGTAATCACATTGTTTATCTTAACCAGTGTTTGCTTTAGATAGAGTCATATTTCTATGTAATTACAGTATTACGTTTAAAGGTATGAAGAATGCACACTTGTTTCTACTCACATCTGCTTTATTTTGATTGTCCAGTACATACTTTTTATGATTTTATCATAATAGGAATCAGTTATCATAGTAGGAATCAATTTGTCTGAATGAAAATATTTTTCTACTAATGCTCATAACTGGCCAGTAGGATTTGTTTTCCTGCCTTCTTTCCTCCTTCTATTCCTCGTCCTTTTCTCCTTTCCCTTCTTCCTTCTTTCTCTTCAATTCTTTTAATTTATGAGTTTAAACTGACTTTAAATTCCTGTAGTTGGGGATAAGGCATATACAGAGGACAGAATGTGAGGGAAGAGGCACTTGTGCATGTGTGTGTTATGTCTTTGAGTTTTTCAATTCAATTAAATAGACAATAATATTATATAAGTATATGTATAAATAAGTAAACTCTACATGTATATGGAATTCTTCCCTGAATTGACAAAAAAGTATTATTTCCATTTTATAGATATAAATCTTCAAGAACAAAAAGTCCAGTTGACTTGTTTGTATGCTTAATTCTTCTCAGAGCTTATTTAAAAAAAATACAGTTATATAAAAGTAACCCGAATTATGATTTCCAATCTACTTTTCTTTCTATTTATTTGATGAATTAAATGTTAATATTCCCTCATCATTTAAATAATTTCATTTTGATTATCATTAAACAATTGAGTAACCTTACTTTTCTTCCTCTTTATAATCTTCCAATGTTCTTTTAAAAAAAAATTTCTTGAATCACAGGAAAAAAGTGTCACATCTTAGTCTTGGCTTTCTTATGAAAAAAGTCCATTAAGATTTATGAATTTCTGCCTGTAATCCCAGCACTTTGGGAGGCCGAGGCAAGCGGGTCACGAGGTCAGGAGATTGAGACTATCCTGGCTAACACAGTGAAACCCCGTCTTTACTAAAAATACAAAAATATTAGCTGGGCGTGGTGGCGGGCGCCTGTAGTCCCAGCTACTCGTGAGGCTGAGGCAGGAGAATGGCGTGAACCCCGGAGGTGGAGCTTGCAGTGAGCTGAGATTGTGCCACTGCATTCCAGCCTGGGCAACAGAGCAAGACTCTGTCTCAAAAAAAAAAAAAAAAAAAGATTTATGAATTTCTTTCTTCGGCAAAGTGCTTTGCTCTCACATTAAGGGCATAGACTGATTGAACTTGCACTTTATCTTGAATAATGGCATTTAACCTATTGGGTTAACAGTTTTGAGGCTCCCAAACAAATGTCCAGGTATCTGCTGAATTGTTTGACTGCCTGGGTTATAAAAATATCTTGAAGGTCAGATAATGCTAATGTTTGAGAAATGCATTTTTTATCCCTGATCTATCTTTCCTTACCAATTATGAGGTAAAAATAGTAATAAAATAATAATAATGATAAATAATTACACTGTTAACTAATGTTACCTAGAATCTAAATCAAAAAGAATTATTTTCCTAATATCCATGATCCTTTCCTCAGTTACATATTCCAGTCTTTTGAAATGGGATTCCACAAGACAATTAAATTTATGGAAAACGATTAGAGTGATTATTTTCACATTTCTCTCAAGCATGATCTTTAGCTAATACAATTATTGATGCACATGAGAAAAGTTACTACATTGCATACAATTCAGCACTGAAGCTTAATTTTTACATAGAACTGTGGTTCATAACTGCTGGAACCCCAAGATACTGAAACAATACCCACCTGCCCTACCTTGCTCCTTACCCAACCAGGGCAGTTAATTCGAGCTCATCATTAGGATGAGCTCCATCTTCAGGTTTATTATAAACATCTTTTCACATTTCTGAAATTTGGATGTGTCTTACAGCCACCGTGTACTTCAGTCAAGTCACATTTTCTTTGTTTCCTGACAAATTTGTGCTAACATAATGACCTGCCTTACAATAAATGGCTTCTTAGAATCTAGTACTTTCTTTAGCAGACAATCAGCACCCCCACAATTATTTATTTATTTATTTGTTTATGTATTTTTGTCTGTTCTTTAGGTCATAGAGTGTCCCTACAAGGAACAAGAGATTTTCCACAGATGAAATAACAGTTGTTAAAATTTAATATGAATAAACTGTTCATAGTCAAGTTTTCTTCTATTAAATTATTTGAATCTATGAATTTTTCTATGATATTACACTGCGGTAAAATATGACGTCTGATTTAGCACATCCACATGTATTTAATTGTTGTAAGATTAATGAATGAAGCATACCACCAAGTGTATCATGCCTCTCTCTGGTCTGGCGTTTGAATGATTTCAAGAACCACTGCCCTCAGGTCCTCTTTTGTGCTGTTTGAAAATGTGCAGTAATAGGTTCGGATAGACTAATTTGTGCCTAAGTGATAGCTAATATATCTTCCTCCCAGGTAGTATTTAGCTTGATTAAAATGGACAGGTCAACATAAGGCATTTCTAGTGGGAATTTCAAGCACCACTGAAAGCTAATTGAGCAAGACAAAGCTTATAAAGAAGAAAGTGCACTTGAGTTACCAAAATTCTAACTGGATGTTAGAAAAAATTGTATTTGCATTAAATTTGTTACAAGCACTATGGTGCTTCTCAACTCATGCTCTCTAGGGAGGTGCGTACTTTACCTATGAGTTTAATCTCATTACTCGTTAGCAAATTAGAGAAAAGTTGCTGTTGACATGTCACGTAATGCAACCATAGGTGCTGTGTATTTACAAAGTTTGCATTTGATGGACAGAGCATTTCGAGGAATGCATAAAAATATGATTAGGCTATTTTTTCTGACAATAAGCAAAGAAATTATAAATATGTGCAACACATGGGTCAGTAAGTCTAAGGCTTACACAGACCGCAGGAGGTAACAATTATTAGTGAAGAGAGCAGGTGGAGACCCCTGCAAATCTAAGTGTGAATGATTTCTCAGAAGTCATGTTTTTTTCAAATTAAAATTCATGTTTTTAAAAACCAACATTGTGGGACAAACAAAACATTTCTACTAGCCACACTATATCCACAGATTTCCATTTTGTAATCTATGACAGAAAATTTCAACTGCAAACTTTCACTTGATTATGAGTATATTGTAAAGTATATTAAATTTCATCCAGTGGTAAAGGATGATCCTGGAATATGTAGAATAAGTATTTAATGAATTTCTTTCTGGTCCACTTGTATTTTATTCATGGAAAACAGTTTTGATCAGAGATGTTCCTCTGTAGCTATGCTAATATTACATGATCATAATTGCTTTTTCTTTATGAGATTTTATGTCCTCCACTAGTGCAGAACCAGATGAAACTGAAGTTTAACCTGGCATGATTCTTTTTAACACCTGGCTTATCTATTCTCTTTACTGGGGAAAGGATTAAATGTGTTGTGATTTTTTTCCTTATTGATTATAAGTCATTATAGAAAGCTAAGTGCTCTTTATCTAACGTAAGCCAGAATTATTATTTTGTTTTATTTTATTTTACTTTAAGTTCCAGGATATATGTGCAGAATGTGCAGGTTTGTTACAGAGGTATACATGTGCCATGGTGGTTTGCTGCACCCATCAACTCATCATCTAGGTTTTAAGCCCCACATGCATTAGATTTTTGTCTTAATGCTCTCTCTTTCTTTGCCCCCCACCCCCTGTGTTGTTCCCCTCCCTGTGTCCATGTGTTCTCATCATTCAGCTCCCATTTATGAGTGAGAACATGTGTGCTGATTTTCTGTTCCTGTATTAGCTTGCTGAGAATCATGGCTTCCAGCTTCATCCATGTCCCTGCAAAGGACATGATCTCATTGTTTTTAATGGCTGCATAGTATTCCATGGTGTGTATGTGCCACATTTTATGTATCCAGTCTATCATTGATGCGCATTTGAGTTGGTTACAAGACTCTGTTATTGTGAATAGTGCTGCAATAAAGATACGTGTGCCTTTGGGAATATACCCAGTAATGGGATTGCAGGGTCAAGTGGTATTTCTGGTTCTAGATCCTTGAGGAATCACCACGCTGTCTTCTACAATGGTTGAATATCCTTTACCCACTTTTTGATGTTTTTTTTTTCTTGTAAATTTCTTTAAGTTTCTTTTAGATTCTGGATTTTAGACCTTTGTCAGATGGGTAGATTGCAAAAATGTTCTCCCATTCTGTAGGTTGCCTGTTCACTCTGATGCTAGTTCCTTATGCTGTGCAGAAGCTCTTTAGTTAAATTAGATCCTGTTTGTCAATTTTGGCTTTTGCTGCAATTGCTTTTGGTGTTTTAATCATGAAGTCATTGCCTATGCCTATGTCCTGAATACTATCACCTAGGTTTTCTTCTAGGGTTTGTACAGTTTGGGGTTCAAAGTATATGAACAGACCCTTTTCAAAAGAAGACATTATGTGGCCAACAAGCATGGAAAAAAAGCTTAACATTACTGGTTATTAGAGAAGTGCAAATCAAAACCACAATGAGATACCATCTCATGCCAGTTAGAATGGTGATTATTAAAATGTAAGGAAATGATAGATGCTGGCGAGGCTGTGGAGAAATAGGAACCCTTTTACACTCTTGATGGGACGGTAAATTAGAATTATTCTTAACAAGATAACTTTGTGTATCCCTGAATCAAACTTTATTTGCTTTATAAGCTATCCAAATATGCCCTTAAAATATAATCTTTATTATATAAAATTATATGATACAATATATAAGATATATACTCTCCTTTATTATATAAAATATAATCAATTGATTATTATATCCCATATAATATATACGATATAATCTAATCACCTTCATTATATAAGACATAATCTAGTCAATCAATTATAGAATATGCCAAAGCACCTGAGAGCTACGAAAGAAAATTTTTCAAAACTGAAATCAAAATGAAACAAGAGTGACATATGTAGAGCTGCTTGATGCTATAAACAGTAATGCAGTTTTATATCAAGCAGCTAAACAAATGAAGCTATTTCCACACCCGTACACTCTTACTACATTTTTAAACACTTGAGAAATTATGCTGGATAAACCAGTAGCCAAAATAAGTAAAGTGAAAATGAATTCATCTCGTGTCAAACCTCCAAAACTGTTATTTTTCTTTATTTTCTCCTGTCTACTCTCCCTCCCCTCATTGCCTTCCTTCCTGTTCTTGCAGGGACATTGCTATCTTACCACTCAGACAAGTCAAGCCTTACATTTTATGTCTCACATATATATTGATGATCATCTCTTTTAGTGAACATCCGAAGCATTATCATAATCTTACTCCAGATTGTCAAATCTCCCAGCACTAAAAGCTAATGGAAAACTGGCCATTTTTCTCATTCCATGTGTTTTTTATTTTACTTTTCCATCTTCCCTTTTCTCTGATCTTGATTTCTCAATAATTAGAAACCGACATCATTGAACTGCTTCTTCTAAAGTCCTTTTACAACTCTCTGCCATTATTACTGTTACCCTTCTTTTTACAACTATCACACTTTGCTTATGCACTTCTCTCACATTCTTTCTTGAATATCAACATGGATGGTTATGTTTCAAGTTTCCTACGAAATTCATTAAGCAATTTGAACGGAAGTGGGTTCATTTTGGTAATTCTTAATAGTATTTAGAACAATTCCTCCTTTACATGGTAGTTCCTCAGTAAGCACTACTTATTATGGTCTGAATGTTTGTCTTTTCCAAATTCATGTGCTGAAACTATTACCAGTAGTATAGCATTAGGTGGTGGGGCCTTTGGGAGGTGATTAGGTCATTGGAGCCCTTATAAATGGAATTGGTGCCCTTTTAAAGAGACCTCAGAGAACTGCCTTGCCCCTTCCACAATGCGAGGACACAGCTAGAAGGCTCCATCAATGAACCAGAAAACAAACCTCACCAGAATCTGTGAGAATCTGGAATACCTGAATCTTTGACTTGCCAGCCTTCAAAATAGTAAGAAATAAACGTTTGTTGTTTATAAGCAACATAATTTTTGGTAATTTGTTATAGCAGGCCAAACATACTAAGACATTATTTGGATGAACTAGCCTAAAATTAACCAAAATTTAGAAATGGTTTGTTTTTACACTAGAAAATTATTCAAACTTAAAATGGTTACACTATGAACTTGTAGATATCAGAGAAATCACTTAAACACTTGAGTTCTAAGGCCCAGTAGGTAACGAGCCTAGATTTCAGACACAGAATTACTAGTGATTTATATGCTCAGGCTTTTGGCATCAGACCTCAGTGAAATATGCTTGATTTTATCCAAGTATACAGGAATTTTCAAAATGCACAGGGATTATAAAATTTAAGACCTGTGGAGGATGCCCAATTTTAAGAATAAAAAAGGAGAATATAACAATTTGTCAAACCAAAAACTTAACACCAGAAAATAATGTACCAAAACAAGGGTTCAATCTCAGGAGACTGAAAATCAAGGCAGTAAATATTCATTTTATTTAGTTTCATTTGTCTTATTTATATTTTTGTCTCAGCTTAGTATCAAAAGCTGCACTTAGCACATTTAGAATATTATTCCTTTTATTTCTTAGACAGAATTTGTAACATAAATGCTACTCATCTGCCACTTGGCAAGTGAAGAATCTGAAACTGAAAAATCATGAAATTTGACTGAAGTTACACAGCTATTACACGCAACGCCAGCCTATCTACTCAGGTTTGATGTTGAAACTTGAGCTTTTAATCACTCATAACCCTGGCTCAGAAATCTAGGTCAATTGCCTGTAATAGAAGATGTTCTTTATAGCTTGAATTTTATTCTGCAAGTTAAGTCATGTTTGTGGATGATCAGAAAATGGCATGTTGATCAGTTGACACACTTTTCTCCTCAAGTTTCCTCTTCTTCCTTCTTCTGGAACATTATTTTGAAAAAAGGTGAACTTTAATGTCTAGACCATAACAAGTCATCTGGACCATAATCTTCTTACCATGCTAATGGCTGAAGTTGGCCCTATGATATTATGCAGCTCATTTCACCTTTTCCTTTGCTCATTCTAGTTGTAAAGAGCTGTAATGGAACAGGATACTTCTAAAGCAGGAAAAAATGTGCATGAAGTGTGTGTAGGGGTGTTAGAATAAGATCACCTCGGCAATAGGGTTATAGGCCCTCCATTTGTGGCAAGGTTGCTTATGGCACAACAGTTGTGAATACAGGCAGATGTTACATACGTTATTTCTAACAATATGTACCCACTGGATAATAGCTTGTGTGTCTGTGTGTGTGTGTGTGTGTGTATGTGTACCCACATAGCATATCTATGTGTGTGTGTGTGTGTGTGTATAATGTTTATATAATACTGAAAGTTATCAATAATTTTTTGCATCAAAACAGGTTTGGGTGCCAAATGATATCTTGGATAGAATACATACCAAGCTATCAGAATAATATTAACAATTTGGAAAGGGCACAGGTTAAATGTCGGGATCTCATGGTTTTTTGAAGGTTGGGATCATAGTAGCCCTTTATGTCTTGTAGGACTGTCTGTGGTCTTAGCACTGGATCAGAGTTATCCCTGAGTACGTTGGAGTACACTGGAACAGGCCTTAGCTTATGAGTAGCTTACAGACATCTCTGTGAGCTGTGCTCTATTTATTGAAGAGACTGAAATGTGCTTCTCATGTTGCACTTTGTTAAAGACTTTGCCTCCCAGGATCTAAGGCTGCCCGTTTAATAAAGCAGGGCTTCACCTTCTGTGAAATCTCTAAGCTGTCTCTGCTCACTTCTGCCTCTCTGGCACCATTGCCAGGAGGAAGTAATCCATTGCTGTCATTATACTGTATCCTTCAGCTGATAGTGTTTCTGCTTCTGTGATGGGAGCCTTTTGGAAGTGTTTGATTGTAAAAATCTTTCAAACTGTTCTGAAGAATGCTGTATGTTTTCTTAATTTCATAACACTAACCAATTCCTAATATATAATCGACTTCTCATCTTTCTTTGTCCCGCAGCTACTAGAATGTAAATTTCACAGTGGCAGGGTTTTCCATCTTTTGTCTTGACAAAGGTGACCTAACTGCCTAAGTTCCTCTAAATATTTGTTAAATAAACATGGCCCAACTTAGTTGATATAGGCTGAGATGTGCCTTATCTACTCCAGGCTGTGATGATTAGGTCTAAGAGTCTCAGAGCACCAGAGTCCCTTGGAAATTGGCTCTTTCCTCAGAATACAGCTTCATTTCGTCCTTGGTGCAGCTTGACTGTGACCTCAACACAATCTCTGATTATGACCAACAACATAGAGAATTATGGTAGTAACTGCCTCCTTAGTATAAGTCCATGGCCCTGCCTAGGCCCATGTTAAAAGCCAAATTTCAATAATGTAGTGTATACTGGGTTAAGTAGATTAGAATGGAGATATAAAAAATAATATTTCTGGCTGGGCGCAGTGGCTCACGCCTGTAATCCCAGCACTTTGGGAGGCCGAGGTGGGTGGATCACCTGAGGTCAGGAGTTCGAGACCAGCTTGGCCAACATGACAAAACCGCATCTCTACTAAAAATAACAAAAATTAGCTGGACGTGGTGGTGGGTACCTGTAATCCCAGCAACTAGGGAGGCTGAGGCAGGAGACTCACTTGAACCCGGGAAGCAGAAGTTGCAGTGAGCCGAGATCACGCCATTGCACTCCAGCCTGGGCAACAAGAGCAAAAAACTCTGTCTCAAATAATAATAATGATGATAATAGTAATATTTCTAATTACTAGCCTAGTATAGACACTACTGGGGACCAGGCTACTCCTGTTCGTTGCCTATAGATGTTTATTATTTTAGCTGGATGGTATAAGTTTGATGATGGACTGTTCATATGTTCTTGCAAATGCAGTGAACTATATTGCACACCATTAATTATAAGTCTTCCACACTCAGAAAGTCCCCCTAATTTGTTGATGACATAAAGCTCCACCTCTACAATCATATGCCTTTTTTAAGGAGTGTCATGAATCCAGATACTGAGATCAGGGATTTACATAAGGCCAATTAAAAAAACCCTTTACAATGTATTTTACATATATTATAGTTTGTAAGTATAAACATTCAACTACTGTTAATGGACTTCTAAGAGAAGGCGAGTCATTTCTGTGTGTTGGAACCTCCTGTGATCATCATCTAGAGGAAGTTTCATATACGCTGGAAATCCAGTTTCATAAAACGTTACCTAAAATGTAATGACCTCAAATGGAGTGTACTCAGTAACTCTAGAATAGGAAGGATCTTCTGATCTTTGCAAAGATTGCAGAGGCGTCTCTGATGAGATAATTGAGTTCCTTCCTCTGATTTTCTGAATCGAACCTGCAGCAATTCATCTTTTTAATCAAGCTGCTAAAGTACAATGGATCTCTGCAGTGATTTAGGTTGTCCAGTTCTAGGAAGCATTGTTCTGGTCTTTCAGAATGTAGGAGGAGATCTTTGTACTATTTCAGTCTTTTTGATAAACAAATCATAAAGAAGAAACCAGTTGTCTGAGATTGCCATAAACTGTAAACTCTTTGACAGTAACATAAAGAGATGGATTAAATTGGAATACAACCAAATTTATCTGGAGGTTCTGAACAAAGGCTGGTCACTGAAGTAATCATAGAATTGACAGCCAAGCACTCCTTTCCATCAGTTAAGTAAAGAACGAAATAAACTGTTTACATGATTTTATCCCCCATTCTGAATGGAAGACAAAAGCTTCAGGAACCCTTGATGGCAGATAAAATGTCCTGTGGAGTCTTCTTGGTAATCATTAGAGCACGTTGTTTTACCATCTGAGACAGTAAGAACCCAAACAATTTAACAATGTCTTCAAAGGTTTTTCTAGATCAGACAGCACGAAAAATAAAAATCAAGAATGTGGAAACTATGATGTACAAGAAAGACCATGCAATGTTGATTCTTTTTTTAATTTTTTCCTCTCTCTCTTTTGAGACAGAGTCTTGCTCTGAGTCCAGTGGCGCAGTCTCTGCTCACTGCAACCTCCGCCTCCCGGGTTGAAGCAATTCTCCTGGCTAAACCTCCTGAGTAGCTGGGGTTCCAGGCGCCCGCCACTATGCCTGGCTACTTTTTGTATTTTTAGTAGAGACAGGGTTTCACCATGTTGGCCAAGCTGCTCTCAAATTCCTGACCTCGTGATCTGCCTGCCTCGGGCTCCCAAAGTGCTGGGATTACAGGCATGAGCCACTGTACCGGGCCCCCAATGTTGATTGTTATGTGATTGGTCTACTCACACACGTATGGTGAAGAGGTGAGATCCACATATGTAGGCTTCCAGTTATTGGGGAAATCTTAGATAACTGCATCATACTATTGTTCTTGGTTTTTATTTCTATTATTTTCCTAATGCCTTGAACTTGTGAGTAAAGGGACTGATTGATGAAGTTTAAAAGCACAAGTTCAGGACAGATTCACACACTTTTCATTATCTGGAAAAACAACTTGGGTAGAAAAAGTGGAACATTACCTGTGAGTCACAGAATGTGTATTTTTTTGCTGTGAATTTTCTACTTTAAAGTATAGGTATTTACTGTGCACTAGTAATACTTTTTTCACATCTGCTGAAGTTCTAGGGTAAGTAATAAAATATTGAGGGGATTTTCAAGATGGCTGACTAGGAAAATCAGATGCCAGTTCTGCTCAGAACAAAGATCAAAGTGATGAATGGACATTTTCCTAATGGAAAACTAAGGGAAAAGAGCCAAGAATTGTCAGAGTGCCCATGGGAACTAGCTGGGGTGAAAAAAACAAAAGCAGAGAGAGTCTGGTAGAGATTGACTCCTGAGGTAATCACAACCCCACAGAAAGGGTAAGTGGGAGAGCTTCTCTGTTTCGTTCACCCCTTCAACAACCTGCTGACTGCCAATCTGCTGGGGAGACCCTCCACCCTCAGGACCTAAGGAAACACTGTCAGTGGCAGTATAGGAACTTCCTGGGGTCAGAGAACCAGGTGGCTGGCTTGCAGCTGAGCCTGAACTCTCCTCAAACATGAACTGAGGTGGCAGGCGCCATACTGTTTGTGCACGCATGGTGGGCCACTGCCCTCCCCAGGGAACCTCCACCCTTAAGTCCCTGCACCCTTAATTCTCCCACAAACATACCCCCATGACTCTCTCTGACTTTGGCAAGCACAGTGGACTGGAAGGTGCCTGCGGAGCTGCAGGACCCCTGGACGTCTACATCTAGGTTTGGGCTGCCCCTAAAGGAGAGAAAAGTACAGCTCCATAAAGCTCAACTTGGGACAAAGGAAACACAGACGTGGCACCAATTGCTGAACAGGGAGGTACTGACGGCCACGAACAGATGTGGAGGGAGGGTCATCATTGTGCCTTGCCCCGTTCGTTGCTGAAGATGAAGCAGTGGTTCTCCCCCTGAGGGTCATCATGTTTGCAGCTGGAGAAAGTGCTCTTCACACTTTTTGCAGTGGCTCCACTCCCCCTGAAAATGAGGATGTGCAGCTTGGACTTCCAAAAAGAGTGGAGCCCAACTTCCCCTCCCAACACAGTGTGGCAGCATCCCAGCAACAGAGGACAGACATGCCATAGAGTTGTCTGCTCTGGACTGAGAGAAGAGTCTCTGTGCTGAGCCCATTTTGGTGGTAGCCACCAGAGGGGCATATTCATGGTCCACAGCCACACTGTGGCCAGGAACCAAAGCACAAAAACCGTATGAACTGAAGGTCGTAAGTTCTGCAGTAGCAGCATGATAGGGAAGAGGATTTCTATCTTTCCTACTCAGGATGAGGAGCTGGTGCATCCCCCAGCCCCTTCTCTGAGACTTCAGTACACCTCAACACAATTTCCCTCTAAACCCCACCCCTAGTCAGGGTGGATGGCTCCACACTTAAACAGCCTACCAGAGGATGAGCTGGTTCCTACTCTTAAATGCCACCTACTGAACTGGAGCCCAAAATTCACCACCAAATAAAAAAACTGCTGCTAGAATGGCTTAGTGCTAGTTCATGTGATAGGATTACTGAGACCTCTGCACCCTCAGCCCAGCAGGACATAGTTTGTTGGATTAAATGTACAATGGATTGCTACAAGAAGAACCATCTGAGAAAGCCACAGCACAGAAGCTGTCCACAACCAAAACACTCATTACAGAGCCTTGGGCCCCTGAAAGCACCCAGCAATGAATCCGAACAACCATACACAACATAAATCACAGTCATACCCTCAAGGAACAAAATAATTTTTTAAAAGTTACATCCAAATAAAAATAAGAAGCAACACACACACACACACACACACACACACACACACACGCACACAAAGGATTCAGGATGTGAAAGACAAGATAGCTATATTAAAAAAATAGAACATCTGGAATTGAAATTTCACTAAAGAAATTTCAAAATAAAAGTTGAATTATGAGCAATAGAATAGATCAAGCAGAAGAAACAATTTTAGAGATTGAAGAGCAATTTTACAAATTAACCCAGTCAGACAAAAATAAAGAAAAATAGAATTAAAAAGAACAAATCCTTCAAGAGATGTGGGATTATGTAAAACAACCAAACCCATGACTTATTGGCATTCCTGAGATAGAAGAAAAAGCGAGCAACATGGAAAACATAATTGAGGGAATAATAATTCCAAAAAAAATTCCTAATCTTCCTAGAGAGATAGATATCCAGATACAAGAAATTCAGACAACCACCTGCAAGTTACAGTACAAGATGACCATAACCAAGGTAAATAGTCATCAAACTATCCAAAGTCAACACAAAAGAAAAAAAAATCTTAAGGCAGCTAAGGAAAAGTTACAAATTACCTATGAAGGAAATCTCATCAGAGTAACAGCAGACTTTTCAGCAGAAATTTCACCAGGCCAGAAGAGACTGGGGGCTTCTTTTTAGCCTTCTTGAAGAAAAAAAAAATGCCAGCCAAGAATTTTATTTTCTGCCAAACTAACCTTTATAAATAAAGGAAAAATAAAGTCTTTCCCAGACAAGCCAAGAGTAAGGAAATTTGTCACCACCAGACCACCACTACAAGAAATGCTCAAAGGAGTCCTAAACATTGAAATAAAGGTCAGTACTTCCTTTAATAAAAGCATATGTAAGTACAAAGTTCACAGATCCTGTAAATCCATTACATGACTGAGACTACAAAGCAACTAGCTAACAGCACTATCACAGGAACAAAACCTCACATACCAATATTAACCTTGAGCTGAAATAGTCTGATTTTTCCACTTAAAAGACATAGATTGGCAAATTGGATTAAAAAAAAATACTCAACCACCATCTTTTGCCTTCAAGAGACCTGTCTCATGTGTATTGATGCCCACAGTCCCAAAAGATTGAAGTAAAGTTATGTCACACAAATGTAAAACAAAAAAAAGAACAAGGGATACTCTTTTTGTATCATATGTAACAGACTTTAAACCAACAACAGTAGAAAAAAAAAGAATGGAATTATTTAGTGATAAAGGTTTCAGTTCAACAAGAAGATTTAACTGTCCTAGATATGTACACACAATATCTGCACAGCCAGATTTAAAAAATAACAAATACTACTACACCTAAGAGACAGAAAGCAATACAATAATAGTAGAGGACATCACAACCCCACTTACATCTCTAGATCATCAAGGCAGAAAACTAATAAGAAAATCTGGACGTAAATTGGACTGTTGACAAAATGTTCCTAATAGATATCTACAAAACATCTACCCAACAACTGGAAAATGCTTTTTTTTTTCCCCTCATCTGTGCATGGGGCACTCTCTAAAATTGACCACATGCTTGGTAATCAAGCCAGTCTCAATAAATTCAAAAAGATAAAAATTATGTCAAATATTTTGTCGGACAACAGTGGAATAAAATTTGAATGCAATACCAAGTGGAACTCTCAAAACCACACAATTACATAGAAGTTAAACAACCTTTTCCTGATTGACCTACTTCTGAATGACTTTTAGGTAATTAACAAAGTTAAGAAAATAATCAAAAAATTTTTGAAACAAATGAAAATAGAGACACAACATACCAAAATCGTTGGGATACAGCAAAAGCTGTGTTAAGATGAAAGCAGTAGTGATAAATGCCTACATCAAAATGATAGAAAGATCTCAGATTTACAACCTAACATTGCACCTTAAGAAACTAGAAAAACAAGAAAAAATCAAAACCAAAGCTAGCAGAAAAATGAAACAGCAAAGGTCACGGAAGAAATGCATGAAACTGAAACCAAAAAATCATACAAAGAATTAATGAAATAAAAAGTTAATTATTTGAAAGGATAAACAAAGGTGATAGATGGCTAGCTAGATTAACTAAGAAAAAAGAGCAGATTCAAGTAAGAACAGTCAGAAATGAAAAAGGTGACATTACAACTGATACCACACAAATAAAAGAAATACTCAAAGACCACTATGAACATCTCTGTGCATACAAACTAGGAACCTTAGAGGAAATGTATAAATTCCTGGAAACACACAACCTTCCAAGAATGAACCAGGAAGAAATAGAAACTCTGAACAGAACAATAACAAGTTACAAACTTGAATCAGTAATAAATAATCCACCAACCACAGGAAGCCCAGGACCAGATAGATTCACAGCCATATTCTACCAGATGTACAAAGCAGAGCTAGTACTAATCTTATTGAATATGTTTCTAAAAATCAGGGAGAAGGGGTTTCTTCCTAACTCTTTCTATTAAACCAGTATTACCCTGATACCAAAATCTGACAAGAATACACACACACACCAAAGAGAAAACTACAGGCTAATATCCCTGATGAACATAGATGCAAAAATATTCAACAAAATACTTGCAAGAAAAATCAAAGAATACATCTCAAAATAATAAGAGCTATATTTGACTAACCAATGGCCGACATCATACTGAATGAGCAAAAGTTGAAAGAATTTCCCTTAAGAACTGTTCAGGAACAGAATATCCTCTCTCACCACTCCTATTCAATAAAGTGGTGGAAGACCTAGCCAGAACAATCAGTCAAAAAAAAAAAAATAGATGTCTTGCAAATAGGAAAAGAGGAAGTCAAATGTATTAGTCCATTTTCTCACTGCTGGTAAAGACATACCTGAAACTGGGCAATTAACAAAATAAAGAGATTTAATGGACTCACAGTTCCATGTGGCTGGGGAGGCCTCACAACCATGGCAGAAGGTAAAAGGCAAGTCTCACATGGCAGCAGAGAGAGAAGAGAGCTTGTGCAGCGAAAGTCCCCTTTTTAAAATCATCAGCTGTCATGAAACTTATTCACTGTCATGAGAACAGCATGGGAAAGACCTGCCCCCCATTATTCAGTTACCTCCCACCGGGTCCCTCCCACAACAACATGTGGGAATTCAAGATGAAATCTGGGTGGGGACACAGTCAAACCATATTATCAAATTATCCCTCTTCTCTTACAACATGATCCTATACCTAGAAAACACTAATGATTCCTCCAGTGGACTTCCAGACCTGATCAATGACTTCAGTAAAGTTTCATGGTACAAAATTAATGTGCAAAAATCAGTTGCATTTCTATATGCCAACAATGCTCAAGCAGAGAATCAAATCAAGAGCTCAATTTTATTTACAACTGCCACAAAAAAAATACCTAGGAATACATTTAACCAAGGAGATGAAAGATCTCTACAAGGTGAACTAGAAAACGCTGATCAAAGAAATTGTAGATAATACAAAGAAATAGAAAAACATCCTATGCTCATGGATAGGAAAAATCAATATTGTTAAAATAACTATACTTTCCAAAGTAATGTACAAATTCAATGAAATTCCTATAAAAATACCACCCACATTGTTCAAAAATTTTTAAAAATTATAAAATTCATAATGGACCACACAAGAGCCAAATACCCAAAGCAATTCTAAGCAAAAACAACAGAGCCAAAGGCATCACATTGCCTGACTTCAAACTATACCACAAGAATATATAACCAAAACAGCATAGTACTGGCTCAAAAATAGATACATAGATCAATGGAACAGAATAGACAATGCAGAAATATAGCCACACACCTACAACCAACTGATCTTTGACAAAGTTGACAAAAATAAACAATGGGAAAAGGACGCCTATTCAATAAATGATGCTGAGTAAACAGGCTAAACGTATGCAGAAGAATTAAACTGGACCCCTAATTCGAACCGTGTACAAAAAGTAGCTTAAGGTGCATTAAGGACTTAAATCTAAAATCCAAAAACATAAAAATCCTAGAAGAAATGTCCTTTGGGACATTAGCCTAGGCAAATAATTTATGATGAAGATCATAAAGCAAATGCAACAAAACCAAAAATAGACAAATGGGATTTAAGTAAGCTAAAGATCTGCACAGCAAAAGAAACCATCAACAAAACCCACAGACAACTTACAAAATCGGGAGAAAACATTTGCAAACTATGCGTCTGACAAAGGATTGATATCCAGAATCTATAGGGAACTTAAACAAATCAACAAGAAATGAACAAATAACCCTGTTAAAAACTGGGCAAAGGAAATGAACAGGTACCTCTTAAAAGAAAACATACAAGTGGCCGACAAAGATGTGAATAAATGCTAAACATCAGTAATTATCAGAGAAATGCAAATTAAAACCACAATGCGATAACATTTGACACCAGCCAGAATGGCTATTATTAAAAAGTCAAAAAGTAACAGATGTTGGTGAGGCTGAGATGAAAAGGAAACGCTTATACATCATCAATGGGAATGTAAATTATTTCAACCCCAATGGAAAACAGTCTGGAGATTTCACAAAGAGCTAAAAATAGAACTACCATTTGACCTAGCAATTCCATTACTCAGTACCTACGCAAAGGAAAATAAATCACTTTTTCAAAATGACACCTGGACTTGTATGTTTATAATAGCACTATTCACAATAGAAAAGTTATTGAATCAACCTAAATGTCAATCAATGATGGATTATATAAATGAAATGTGATGTATATGTATGTATGTGTGTGTATATATGTATATACACACATATATACACACACATAATTTTATGATCTTTGGCATAAGTGTGTATATATATATACATATATATTCCACTATATATACACACACATATATATATTCCACTTTATACACACACACACGTGTGTGCGTGTGTGTGTGCATAGTGGAATATATATGTGTGTGTGTGTATATATACACACATATATATTATATATAATATATACATATATAGATATATACATATATATTATATATAGATATATACATATATATTATATATAGATATATACGTATATATTATATATAGATATATACATATATAGATATATACATATATATTATATAGATATACATATATATTATATAGATATATACATATATATTATATATAGATATATACATATATAATATATAGATATATACATATATTATATATAATAGATATATACATATATCTATTATATATATAATAGATACATATATATAGTGGAACACTACACAGACATTAAAAAGAATGCAGTCATGTCCTTCACAGTAACATGGAGCTAGAGTCCATTATTCTATGTGAAATAACTCAGAAACAGAAAATCGAATGCCACATATTCTCACTTATAAGTGGGAGCTAAGCAGTGGATACACATGGATATATAGGTGGACATTGGGGACTTCAAAATGGGAAAAAAGGAAGCGGGGGGGATGTGTTGAATGATGACCTATTGAGTACTACTCACTGTGTTCACCATTTGGGTGATGGGCTCAGTAGAGCCCCAAACCTCAGCATTACTCAATTACTCGTGTAACATACCTGCACATGTACCCCTGAATCTATAATAAAAAATTAAAGTATAAAAGATTGTTTTATTATTCATACAACCAGCTCTGTTATCAGATGTAATGATTGAATGAAAAATATTAATGAATAAGTGAGGGTGTTATTTTGATTTTGAAGCCTATCGTAGAACTCACTGATACAGTAATAGTCACCTTTCTTTAGAATCAATCAATTAGAATATATTCAAATGTTTTTGCTTCCTTCTACCTGATATTTAAATAAAATGGTTGGATTTTTAAAACCCTTTCAAAAATATGAGTAAAATAATTAACTTTCCTTTTCTGGAGATGACAGTGGGGGGTAGAGTTGCATCTTTTTATTTGGGAAATTTTGACTTAAACATACTGTTTTTTTACTCATTCAACTAATTCAACTACTGTATTCCTAAATTATTTAAGTAACATTATAGATGTCTGCAATGTTCCAGCCTCTCAGAATGACCATGAGGTTTAATAAATTCAATAAGACATTGTCTTTTCTCAGCAAAAATTGCATTCTAATTAGAGATATGGCCATATAAACAAATAATTATGTGGTACTATTCACAACAGCAAAGACTTGGAACCAACCCAAATGTCCATCAATGATAGACTGGATTAAGAAAATGTGGCACATATACACCGTGGAATACTATGCAGCCATAAAAAAGGATGAGTTCATGTCCTTTGTAGGGACATGGATGAAGCTGGAAACCATCATTCTCAGCAAACTATCGCAGGGACAAAAAACCAAACACTGCATGTTCTCACTCATAGGTGGGAATTGAACAATGAGAACACTTGGACACAGGAAGGGGAACATCACACACCGGGGCCTGTCCTGGGGTAGGGGGAAGGGGGAGGGATAGCATTAGGAGATATACCTAATGTTAAATGACGAGTTAATGGGTGCAGCACACCAACATGGCACCTGTATACATATGCAACAAACCTGCACGTTGTGCACATATACCCTAGAACTTAAAGTATAATAAAAAATAATAATAATTATGCCACAAATGAGCTGTGGGAGCACACAGAGAGACATATGCAGGTTTGTTGCACAGGTAAACTTGTGTCATAGGAGTTCGTTGTACAGATTATTTCATCACCCAGGTATTAAGCCTAGGTACCCATTAGTTATTTTTCCTAATCCTCTCCCTTCTCCCACCAAGGAGATATCTGATGTGTAAATAGCAACTCACCAGGGGAAGCAGTTGGGAAAAGAGTCATACTTCCATGTGACCGAATTTGAAGCATACTGCACAGTTTAATATTTAATTATGTTTATTATCATACTAGTTAGACATAAATAAAGCACTTTTGATACTATTACAATTTTTCTTAGCATTGATTGAGAAACTTGGTGACTCCAAGCATATTTATTACATTATAATAAGCTTTGTTTAGTACACAATGTTCTTCAAGTATTTACTAAGGCAATAGACTGTTTTCATTTTGCTTTATAAGAATAAAACTTTAAATTTTGCACTGCATTTCCTATTCCTCACCAGGGTAATAGAGTATTTGAACATTTGAGTATTATTTGCTTATAACTTCTACAGCTTGTTGTACAACCTTACCCGGGCTGGAAATCTTAAGCATGTCAGTCAACATCATCAAATGTAGGAAAACTAATTTTGTTTAAATAAATTCCATTTAAATTTGGATTGTGTAAAGATTTTTCACAGTTCATTTGGAAGAAAAAAATTGTAGATACAATTTTGATTGGCAATCTCCACTCAGAGGTGTACAAATATGGAGCAATTTTCTTGTGTGAAACAAACAAAAATTACATACATTTGTCTTTGTAAGCTCCTCTAGAGTTAAGAGGAAGAGTTACTATTACAGCATTCAACATTTACTGATTATTTACAATGTGTCAAACACTGATTTAAATTCTTTATACTATTTCTTGTAAATATAATGGAGCTAGTATTGAATTCACAGTTTTATGTAAGAAAGTCCTAAAGACAGAAAGTTTGTTTCTTGCAGTTTATACAGTTAATTGGATATCTCATAGATAGACTCTTGGTTTAATATACCTTCCTGAGATATCACCTGTGTATCTCATGAGAAGGGAAAATGTGCTTATATACGGCTGTGGCTACTGGTGGACCCTTAGATACATGCTCATATTCTGCTCATTGGTTCGGCTGCAGTATTTTTGGCTCTTGTGAATTTCTGACTCTTTGAACTGCTTATTTAGAGAAATTCCTGGTGAATATGTGGTTTGCACGCATGACTCGGTCTGAGTCAAGGGGCTCCCTCATGTTGCCACGGCACCATCTCAGTTTTTGTTGGTGCTGAGGATTTTTCGGAGTTCAGCTCTGTGTTCCATCCCACTCGTGGCTGCTGTGCACCTCAAGGTCAGTCACTTACCTCTCACTGAGGAATTTCTCACAGCAAGTCTAATGACTGAAGCTACATTGTGCTGCATGGAGTATGTTTGGGTTTTGGGACATTGCACCTTCTCACACCACACAGGAGCCAAGAATTACCCAACAACATGACACTGCTTCTCTTTTGGACTTACTGTGCCACAGTGAATTGTTTTCTTTGCTTCCTTGCAGTGTTTAACGTTGATGCAGGATCACTGTCTTGGGAGTTGCCTCACGCTGTTTTCTCTCTCTCAAACACATGCATTCACATTCACACACACACATATAGCCCCACAAAATTGTGAGCTCCAATTTCGTTATATCAGCCTTTCTTTCAATATGTGGAAAACCTCTCACTGTTATTTTATCTCAAGCTGGGAAGCCATTGTACATGAGAATATATCTGATATCCCCATAATTCTTATCTCTCTTCTGATTCACTTTGCTTCATAGGAGAAGGGATGGACTGTTTGTTGCCTCCTCCAACCTGGAAGGAATCCCCCAAGCTTAGCTTTTTCTTCATTCTGAGAAGGTACCGAATTTGCCCCTTCATTTAAATTCTTTAGCAGCATCAACAAAATAGCACCAAGTATTTTGGAGATCGAAAGTTGATTCAGGCTAGGAGTTACAGTCTAAGCACAGGTGCACTTAAATCTAACTAATCTAACTATGGATCCTTCGGAAACAAATAAACCTGAACCCTGTCCCCACATGTAACCTGAGATTATTAGACTAGAGATCCTGGAGACACCTTCAGGCTAGAATCGTCCAAGATTCTGAGATGCCTGAAATACTTGCACTGAAAAAACTTCAACAAAAGGTTGTTTCTGTATTTAGCCACTCCAATTTATTTGCCATTTAAAAATTTATCTGTCATCCTTTCCCTATCTTTATGAATACTTTGGAGTGCATTCTTTGTAAACTGTGTTTTCTTTGTATAATACTTAATCTTGGTACTAAAGATAAATACATAAATGTCCCTGGCTGTAATATAAAGAGCTCCTGCAACTGATTGGAGGCCTGAGAAACAGAATTGCTGTTTACTACTTAAAACATTTAAATGGTTGATTTTATGGAAAGTGGGAGTTTTTCAGCCTGGTGAAATATTTTTCCTATGGCTACATCACAGCAAACTTCATACCAGTTCAAACACATCTCCTCAGTGAGTCCATGCATGGCTTTTGAATGAACCAATTAAGTAATGAGTAAATTGTTGGATATTTCTTTGATTATAGATGTCGATTTTATTTGGGTAATCACTGTTACCATGTGCTACTGAAAACCTACACATGCCTTGTAATATTCTTTCTAAATTGTTTATTTTAAAGAAACATTTTGGAATCTGTAATATAAAGTTCATGTTACAGTAATTTTATGATTGGCACTGAAGAGAAGAAATTAGTATATTCTCACATTAATGGTAACATCTTCCATAAGTCTCTCATTTTAGTGCTTCTAATTAAAATCATTATTTTTCTAATGTGGAAGAGGGTGTTTTCCTTTTTTTCTACAATATTTTGTAGTAGCATTTGCAGTACTCTGATAATTTCACATTTTCTGACAATGTACATCAAAGTTTACTGTTAAGCAATGTAAGTGTTGAATATCTAGTAGTATCATATAATTCATGAAAGAAAGGAAGGCAAAACCTTCTGACTGAACCTTTATGTGACAGATATGTTTGATTTCTGATTTGTCAGGTTTATACACAAGGTTTATGCTAACCTTAGTCTGGAGAGAGACTACCCACATTGGGGAAGACAAAGCACTTACATAAGCATCTGGAGACTTAGGTATTAGGCACAGTACAAATACTCCTATAATTTAATTTAGTACTGCATAATATTAGTGGTGATAAAAAAATCTTACACTATGTTCTATGTTGGCTTCATCAAGACAGCTAATAACTTACATGTCTAAGTGTTGCCTATTGAAATAAACTTGGATTGGATGTAGAATTTGGGATTAGCTGCCTCTTCAAGATATTTTAGTTTTAATTAAATATCACTCTCAAAGTAAGTGATGAGTGACCTGTTCCTGATCTTATAATGTACTCAGGGCCTAACTACCACATAAGCACAGATTGGTTGACTCATGACTCGGACAACGTTCCCCAGCCTAATTGGCACTAAGATATATTTCCTACTTTTATTTACATTAAATGGTATAAGACAAAAAGGATTTACTTTAAAACAAAAATACGAGACAGGTGGTCCTATTGCTTACTGATTTTTGAATATTAACGTAATGATTTTACTTTTACTAATAAACTAATTGCTAGGTATTTCTATGCAATAATGTTTACTTATGTTTGGAGTTGTGACTTCTATATTTACTTCTTAAATGTATTGCATGCTAGTTAATTCATACGATGCATTTTAGGAAAATAATCATTTCCCTCCATTTTCAAAACAAAAGCATATTCAAAGTAGCGTAAGCCTCATTTCATAAATATTTTCTTTTTAGTATGATGTATTTCACTTTAATTTTTTGGTGAGCCCAGGTTTCTACATGCTTGACATTTGGGAGATTTTCAAAACATATTTGATTTTTTTTTCAGTTCTGTGGCTTGATGTCTGATAGGCCTGTAATGATTATATAATACATTGCCTGACCATCATGGCCTTCCCTAGTTCATCATCTCTGCACTTTTTAAAACAGATATTCTCATCTTCTCTTTTAGTTCTTTTTTTTTATTTGAACCTTATTTTTCCGTTTTATTCAATTGGCCTCTTTTGGACATCAATTAGTTTTTCAGTACTGATTATTTAGATGACATTTTTGTACATTTTATGTTCACATGTGACATGTGTATGTTTGAAATGAAAAACACACACATACTACTGAATAAAACAAATCTACTGAGAGTGAAATAAATTTAAAATTGCTTTTTATTGGATTCAACTTTTAAACTCAATACAAATCTAAAAAGAATGTATTTAATTTTTGTTTTATTTTTGCTAAAGTACATATTCATTTATGCACAAATATTTTAGCATGTATTTTCTTCCAGACCTGTGCTGAGTTTATAGACTAAGATTAATAAGGCGAGACATTGTCACCATTTTCCAAGAGCGTATCATCCAGTGGAGAGACAAATGTGTCAATAAAATTTCGTATGTGTTAAGTGCTCCTAGAGAATAGTACAGAAACTAAAAACAAACAGCCTTTTTCAGTTTTAGATTAATTTTAACTTAAATAGCACTAAATTATTTTGTGTAGGGTAATATCATGCCTTTAAATTTTCTTTATGCTTTCTGCATATTAAAATTATGTAATGCTTATCAAGCTATTTCTGTGCAGTGTGTTATATGCTCTAAGAAAAAGCATTACAGAATTTTAGAAGACAATGAAAGGCTATTTGGAGTACTATTTAGAAGACAATGTGGCTATTTGGAGTGCTCATGTATGACTGATAGGAATATTCATAGTTGAGAAAAAGGAAAGAGTTCTAATAAATAAGGAACAAAATGTGAAAAGAAATAGAGTAATAAAAAAGTGGGGCCTTTAGCAAAATTTCCTGATAGTTTACTATTTTTTGTTTGTGTTATTTTGATTTGGTTAGAAATAAGTTCTAGTCAATGAGAACACTCGGACACAGGAAGGGGAACATCACACACCGGGGCCTGTCATGGGGTGGGGGGAGTGGGGAGGGATAGCATTAGGAGATATACCTAATGTAAATGATGAGTTAATGGGTGCAGCACACCAACATGGTGCATGTATACATATGTAACAAACCTGCATGTTGTGCACATGTACCCTAGAACTTAAAGTATAGTTTAAAAAAAAAAGAAATAAGTTCTAGTGAGGTCAGGTGATGTCCAGATTGTTAAAAAGCTTAAATGGTAAAGTGTGAAGGAGTTTGGATTTTATTTATACACAGTGGGAAGTATATTTGTTCTAGAGATTGTAGACATATTAGACTGCCATTGTCCAAATCAATGCTGATCACATTTTAATGTGTGCTGAAATCAACTTAAATTATACATTGTGAATACTCTGAAATGTCACCTGAGATCTGTACTACAAAGAAGCTCCTAATTGAGGTCACTAGTGTTGGACTGGTAACCACTTTCTGAGTAGCAATGGTTAGCATCTGGAAGTTACTTAAATATGAGACTCCTTGGCCCTACACCAAATATACTGAATCAGAATTTCCAGTGATGAGATCAAAACTAAATTTAAAAACTACACACATATACCAGAAAAAAACATGCACACATACACACACACACACACACACACACACACACTTCCTCAGATGTTTCTGATAAATTCAATACCTGACCTGACTCAATTTTGCAGAATATTCACTAGAGCAGCCTAGCAATGGGGACACTAAAACTAAGCAAGAATGAAGAGAGACATATTTAAGGGACATTTAAAAAAAGAATGAGTTTGATATTTTGAGTATTTATATTTGAGAAAAGGAGATATAATCTTATACATTTCTCAGTTATCTGGCAAATAGGCTCAGTGGATAACAATTACATTACTGAAGATGAGGATTAAGGAATAAGGTAAGACAGAAAGAGAATGCTCTTGAATTTTGATATGCCAAATTTGAGACATGTAAATTTTTCAAAGTAATATGGTATTTAATGTATTAGCAAATATGTTTCCAGACTCCAAAATGATAATAGGGACATGCATTCACACACACACACACACACACACACACTAGGGACATGCATTCACACACATACACACACACACACACAATCTGTAATTAAAATATAGAAAAGGGAATAAAGGGATAAGGAGATGGTGGGCATATAGAAGCTGAGTCTCAAGTGCTTGAGAAGGACCAAACAAATGGCTGGATTCAAATCTGGTTTCACCGTATATTGGCTGAGTGGCCAGTAGCAATGACACAATCCTTTGCCTCAGCCTTCTCATCTCTAAAACAGGATTGAAATATCTACCTTATAGTAGTATCTACTTTATAGAAATGTTTGAGGAATAAAGTAGTTATTGTAGGTATGCATAGTAAATATCATATGTTTGTAGTACAGGAAGATACAACACCAAGAGAAGAAAACAAAGAAGATATTGCTAAGAAACAAATATTTAAGGGATACATGGTAGAAGAGATACCGTATACTACTATATACTATACTATATACTATCCTTACTAATATAAGAATAGTCAGGAAAGTGGGCAAACTATAAATATGGAGGTGTCAGGAAACAGGAGGGTCAAAGAACAAAGTAGTTGGCAGTATCTCATTCTTAAGTCAAATAAAAATGAAAACTGAAAACTATTATTGGGTTGGAAAATGAGAATATTATGGTTTATTTTAAGAACACTAAACTTATTAGTAGAATGGAGAGGACAGAATAAAAAATAAAGAAAGAATGGATATTAGAAAGTTCATTTTTTAAAACAATGTAATGACAAGTAGGATATGCCGTATTAATTTGAAAGACGGTTAGAGAGATAATTTTTTAATATTATTTGGTTATTTTGTTTTATTTTCTCTTTTGGTTTTAAATTTATTATTATTTCTTGTTTAGGATGAAACTTTATTAAAGAGTGTGCATAGCTTGACAGGAAAAGTGCTATAGAAAAAGAATCACTAAGAAGTTTAGGCCGGGTGCGTTGGCTCATGCCTGTAATCCCAGCACTTTGGGAGGCTGAGGCAGGCAAATCACCTGAGGTCGGGAGTTTGAGACCAGCATGACGAACATGGAGAAACCCTGTCTCTACTAAAAATACAAAATTAGCCGGGCGTGGTGGCGCATGGCTGTAATCCCAGCTGCTTGGGAGGCTGAGGCAGGAGAATCGCTTGAAGCCGGGAAGCTGAGGTTGTGGTGAGCTGAGATCGCACCATTGCACTCCAGCCTGGGCGACAAGAGCGAAACTCCGTCTGAAAAAAAAAAAAAAAAAAAAAAAAGTTTAATCAGTTAGCCCTAGAAGGATTCAGATGACCTCATAGCAGAGACATCTGTTTTCCTAATTTAGGATGAGAAGATCAAAGAGGTTTGAGTACAGATATAAAGAGGTATGCAGGTAAAGAGGAACTACACTAAAATGTTTATTTTCTTGTTACAATTAGAAGAAACAATAAAAATAATTTTAAAAAAATATTCATGAATTCCTAAAATGTTTGACGTTAGAAAATTTCTCTCCTAAGTGATCCAAAATTTCTGAAATTGTTTGAATATTGTAGCATTTTTCAGAATCAAATAACCCACATAGGCTGTTGTAATACACTGTTATAAAAATCCAATAACAAGGAGAGAATAATTAAATAATGTAAATAATTATTTTACAGCAGATAACATTTTAAAATATGTTTCAATGAGAAAATTGTTATTTGTTTGCCATAATCAATAATTTATAAGAACATTTTAAGGAGTAATACTCTGAGATTTTCTATAATTACTAAATAAATATCTTAGTCTTTTAACCCTGTTAATGTGGAAACCTAGAAAAATAAAAAAAGTGCTTGTTGAAAAATGTTGCAGCTCGTTGTCCCAAGATCAATCAGTGTCTTAAGTTATCTCCACATATCTCATGAAATTCTAAGTGAACCAAAGCAGGCTCGGTGTCAGACAGTTAGAAGGCTGGTTCACTTGTCAGTTTTTAAATCTCTGTAGGTGATAAACTCATTTTAAATGCCACTGCTAAATGTTGTATCAAATAGCAAAGGGCGCTTGGTACCCTGATGGAACTTAGAAATGCTAATATATTCATTATATTTATATTACTATAAATTTTAAAAATCTCTTTTGAATATCTGTTTGCTCTGGGCGCTTACTTATAAATATTAATTTAATCTCTGTTATGATAATGATTATCTTTGATATAATGTTACCTATGCTTTATTTTGAGAAATAATCTTTATTTAAAAAGATAAATTTGGACTGGGCGCGGTGGCTCACGCCTGTAATCCCAGCACTTTGGGAGGCCTAGGCGGGTGGATCACCAGGTCAGGAGATTGAAACCATCCTGGCTAACACGGTGAAATCCCATCTCTACTAAAAATACAAAAAATTAGCCAGGCGTGGTGGCGGGTGCCTGTAGTCCCAGCTACTCGGGAGGCTGAGGCAGGAGAATGGCGTGAACCTGGGAGGCAGAGCTTGCAGTGAGCTGAGATCATGCCACTGCACTCCAGCCTGGGCGACAGAGCGAGACTCTGTCATAAAAAAATAAAAAAGAAAAATAAATAAAAAAAGAAAAATAAAAAAATAAATTTATGGCCTTATATTTTCCTCTCCATTAACTGATTATGAGAAATATCCAAAATTCTGTCTCCCTACCTTTCTCGTAGGTAAACACTCATAGTAAAATTCTTTGTCGTATCAATAACCCTTGTGTCAACAGAGGTAGAAAATCTTAACATCTTTGACTTTTCTCCTTTATCGCTAATGCTTTAACTGATCACAGATGTAATGTACCTTGAATCTTTTCTTACATCTATTCTCTACCTTTTCATATTCGTTGCCACAGGTCAACTCATGTATTTATCACGAGATACCCTCTTGTTTTTATCTCCCTTCATTCAATTTGTCAGTAATTTTACCTCACAACCAGTCTTTACTAAATGCCAATTTTATCATGTATGTTTTTATTTATAAGTAATTTTGGACAAAAATTCAAGTCAGTTGTTTCTGATATTCTCCTGAGTCTTTTCCAAACTAATTTTCCAATATTTCAACAATATTCTAGATGAGATGAACCTTGTCTATACTGACCTACTAATTTCCTAAATGTTCCTTGAACACTTCAGCCTTACCCAATGTGGAATGCCCTTATTCTTTTCTATCCTTTTATAACAATATCTATGGCATTTTTTATCTTTTAATGTTTCATTGTCCTCTATAAAGTCTTCTTGATCATAAATTTTATAATGGGCAAACTTGATACACCCCATCTTATTTTATTTTTCATAATTTTATGTACCCCATAGTCCTCCCAAATACATCTTAAACCCCTTGATATTAGAAAGTATTTCTTGCTATTTTTGAGTATGATCATATTTAGAAGAGGGATTTGCAAAATACATATAGTTAATAAATACTTATGAGTATAGTACATAATTTTTAATTTACCCAACTCTACTTTTAAGATTGTTATTTCATGCACTTCTTTGGGAATTATTCACAGAGAACATATATTCATCATGCATTTACTTTTGAGTCCTTGGGTTTAAAACTTTTCCTTACCTTAAGTAAGAAATTTGTGATGATATTTATGGATAGCTATCAAATGTTTCATTCTTGTCCAATTTTCTCCAAACATAAATTTTTGACATTAGGAAACAGTTTAGTTTTCTTCTGGCTGCCGTAGGTGATAAACTCATCACCTACATTATATTGATTTGGGTCAAAAATCAGCCACTAGGGCAATGATTAAGGCACAACCTCAAATTTTAGTTATGTAGGATTTACTAATATGCCAATGTTTTAATATATACGTATAGTTCAATTAGAGCAAATCTGGTCTTTGGGAAATATAGTGGAGTAGAGAATTATATTTTCTTTATATATTTTAAACATATATAGCAATGAAATATATCATTGTGCCCATTCACCAAAATGTCCATGAATAATATGGCTTAATTAATATGTGCATTGGTAATTTGTACTGAATGAAAAATTAACCAGACGTTTAATATAAATTAATTAATTAATTTCATGTTCAATTTTATTTTATTAAAATGAATTAATGTTATTTTTCACATACATCAACAAATCGGTATAAACAGTTTTCAGAACTGTATTTGACTTTTTAAACTTCTATATCTTTCAAGTTCTTTTTTTTTTTTTTTTTTTTTTTTTTTGAGACGGAGTCTCGCTCTGTCGCCCAGGCTGGAGTGCAGTGGCATGATCTCAGCTCACTGCAAGCTCCGCCTCCCGGGTTCACGCCATTCTCCTGCCTCAGCCTCCCGAGTAGCTGGGATTACAGGCGCCCGCCACCACGCCCGGCTAATTTTTTTTTTTTTTTTTGTATTTTTAGTAGAGATGGGGTTTCACCGTGTTAGCCAGAATGGTCTCGATCTCCTGACCTCGTGATCCGCCCGCCTCGGCCTCCCAAAGTGCTGGGATTACAGGCGTGAGCCACCGCGCCCGGCCTCAAGTTCTTTTTTATAAACGCTTCCTTAGAAAAGCAAATTTACTCCTAAGGTCAGTGGTAGGCATTAAGTAATAATTCACACACATTTCTTAGATTCCTGATATCCTTAAATGAAGTCATTCCAAAATTATATGTTGTCAATACAGTCGGTGTTCTATAACTAGCACATGATAAGCTCTTGGTAAGTGTCAATTATTCTGCCATTCATTCATATATTATTAGTTTGGGAGAAATAAAGTTTGATGAATGAGCCCTCACTTCCAGAAATTTATATTTAAATAAGGTAGAGAACCAAATAGAATGATAAACAAAATAAGTTTTATTTGTTTAATGGAAATTCCTACTGATCAAAGATATTGATGTATTTATTGATACCATAGATGGGTCTATCACACACTGTTTTGTAAAGTTCATGATATTTTATGTTTTCTTTGAAGATAGAAAGTAGGAAGCCATGAGGGATTGTATAGAAAAAGGAGATTAGAACAGACAAAACAGTTTGGGCAAATGCACAATGGTAGGCAAGTGTGAGTCAGTTGGGGAGAGGAGAGAGAATGAATCCTAGGTGATCATAGCTGCAGAAGCATTGGAAATGAGTAATAGCAAATAAACTTGGAAAGGCAAGTTTCCTTCCAATTATAATTTGTATGGTAAGGGACAAATTAAATCAATTTTGAAGATCTTTGAGCAGAAGAGTGAAATTAAACATAGTTTTAGAAATATATGCATGCAGTAGTCTGACAAATACATTAGAGGGAAAAGAGATTAAAGAGGCAAAAGTGAGAAAAAATATGGCAGATGAAATATATTGGATTAAAATTAATGAGTGCATGTATTTAAAAATAAAAAAATGCATACAAATAGTTCATATTGGCAATGCTTGAAAATTGATGGTGACTAAAAATGGGACAGTGAACAGTGAGCAAATTTTGATGTTAGAGGAATGTGTTTGGTTTGCATATAGAAAATATGAAATTGAAGTATGGTAATGTTAACTGCAGGTTGAAGATTGCAAGATTAGATTTTGAGAAAGTACAGTTTTAGGGGAAATAAGATTATATCTTAAAGGAGAAAGTAAAGGGAAGAAAGAAAAGAGAAGACACATAATTATAATTTCCACTCCCTTTTTTTTTTCAAACTGGTAATATATTTTCTGCTTCCTTCCCTTCTATCCATAAACATTCTCAAGTCTTCTCAATTTATAAAATACATGCCCTACTGCCCAGAATTGTGGATTCCAGTAACCCCATACATCTCTTCAGATTCAAGCTTCTTATAAGGGCAATCTCAAATTTCTTGAGTTCTGCATTTTGCCTCTGTTGACCTCATTCCACTTAAGCTAACTTGAAAAAGAGAATTGTTTACTTATTTAAAGGAAAAAGAAATCTGAATTTTCACTGGAATTGGCATTAATGGTTTATCTACAAGAAAAGTAGGCAAGAGAGAAAAAGAGAATACCTAAAATCTATTTTTCCCTTGGCTACTTTTCTTATTCTTTCTGACTTGCACTTTTATTTTTCTTTCTGAAACGTTAGATATATTTGAACATTTATTGAGCCTCTATAATATCACAACCACTCTCTGAGTATTGGTAAATTATGAATAAAAATAGGACCCAGGAAAGTCATGTAGACCCTGCCCAAGTTTTCCAGAGAGGTTTCTGGAAAGGAGGAAAGAATTTAACAATTTAAGGTGGGGACTGTGAGGAAACATATTTTAAAGAGCTTAAACAGCATAATTACCAGGGTTTTTTTTTTTTTTTTTTTGTAAATATTTTGTTTCTTCCTCCTGTTCTTTATTACACATTTTATTTCTTTAAATACTTTCAATGTAGTTGTGTTATATTCTTAGTCTAAAAATTATGTTAGTTGAAATCTCATGGGTTTATTTCTCCTATTTGCTGTTTCAACTGACTCCTGCTACAGGCCTTATTTCACCATGTGTTTTGTAATGTCAGACTACACCCCCAGATTGAAGACAGCCTCATTTATACAACTATTGGCCAGTATGAGCCTATGATATGGTTCTTCTGAATGGTTTTTGTGATTGCTTTTGCCACTTAGCTGTGAGCCCTACACGTGAGACTGCTTTTTAGTTTTTCCAGGTTGAAGTTTTCCAAAGAACACATGTTTATAATTAAAATCCCAAACATGGGATATGGCAAAACTTCTGGTTTATCTAATGAGAAACATTTTCCCCCTCCCCAGCTTGGGGGAGGCAAGTTTGCTTGTAATCTCCCTTCACCATTGGGTTGACTGATTTTATACCCTCCTTTGATGGTAAATCTTATTCCAGTCCAGTGTTATCTGGTGTTCTTTTTTGTTTTTGTTTTCTGAGACAGAGTTTCACTCTTGTTGCCAGGCTGGATTGCAGTCGTGCCATCTCGGCTCACTGCAACCTCCGCCTTCCAGTTTCAAGCAATTCTCCTGCCTCAGGCTCCCGAGTAGCCGGGATTACAGACTCCTGCCACCACACCCAGCTAATTTTTGCATTTTTAGTAGAGACGGGGTTTCACCGTGTTTGCCAGGCTGGTCTCAAATTCCTGACCTTGTGATCTGCCGGCCTCGGCCTCCCAAAGTGCTGGGATTACAGGCGTGGTCATTATCTGGTGTGTTATCACAGCCTGTTGTCTGGGAAAACTTGGATCCTATCTGTGTGTAGTCTGTGTTCACTGAAATAAGCGTTTTGGTTACTATGATCAGTACATTCCCAGTGCAGGTTTGTACTCTAGTTTCAGACCTTCCTTGATTGACCTCTTGCAGCTTTGTCACTTTACCAAAAGCTCAAGTACAGGCATTTGAGCACATGGAAGGTGAGACGGACTTTGGAAAGTGGTCATGCTCTCTTTTCTACCATAATGTTAGAAATATGTCAATTCATATTAAAATAACACTTTGCTTATCTTCTAAACTTCTAGATATTCAAGTATTTTATTTCAAGTTTCACAAAAATATTATTTAAAATATCAGGCATCTCCTCTCTTTTATTGTCCTGGGTCCTTCAGTTAACTTTTTGATCTTGTGAAAATCAGTGCTCCATCTTACTCTGTGCAGTGCTTTCTTTCCTTTGTATGCCTGCCTTCACAGACATTTTTTAGTAGGTGTCTACATGTAGTTAATTTACGTGTGTGTGTGTGTGTGTGTGTGTAGTTGTTGTAATGATAATATAGGATTTATACAACTGTTGGGCAAACATCTTTTTTTTAGCTATTGCCCAATGTGGTCGCACATAGAAGACCTAATCTCTGAATAAGGAACAGATTGTCTGAGTGTGAATTTGTTCATTTACTTGACTAACAGAATTTCAGACTATCAGCTTGAAGAAGTGCTGTATTTAGTCTGATTGTTAAATGCCTAATAAAGTAATATGTATAATGGTAGATCATGTTTTACAAAACTTTCATTTTTCTTTATAGGTAATAAAAAATTGGGGGGAAATAATCAGCGTTTGGACCATGTGGTTTAGACATCATGCATTAAAATCTTAGAAATCATGCTTAAAAATCACCATTAATTGTTTCCCAATTTTTTTTTCAGCTCTTCTTCAAGTGACAATTTCACTTAGCAAAGTAGAGCTTAGTGTTGGAGAATCTAAATTCTTCACATGTACGGGTACGTATTTCTGTAAATACCTTCAGATAACGTGGTTTCTGTTAAAATATTAATAAAATATGTTGGCTAAATTTAACTAGTTAAAAACTCAGTTCTCTAACAATAACATCTTACAGTTGGTTTTTTGTTTTTGTTTTTGTTTTTGTTGTTTTTGAGACAGAGTCTCGCTCTGTCTCCCAGACTGGAGGGCAGTAGTGTGATCTCGGCTCACTGCGATCTCCCCCTCCTGGGTTCAAGCCGTTCTCCTGCCTCAGCCTCTTCAGTAGCTGGACTACAGGTGCACACCACCATGCCTGGCTAATTTTTGTCTTTTTGTATTTTTGTAGTAGAGACGGGGTTTCACCATGTTGGCCAGGATGGTCTCAAACTCTTGACCTCAAGTGATCCGCCCGCCTTGGCCTCCCGAAGTGCTGGGATTACAGGTGTGAGCCATCGTACCTGGCCATCGTTGGGTTTATAATGATTGGAAAAGTGTTAATAGCCATAACTTGCATATTAAATGATATTAATTTTATTTCTGTTAATTTGTTAATTTAGACTGCTAATCTAGATCATTTATTTTGAAAATAACTTATGCTTGCATTATATCTGATAATAACTTAAATCAATTTAAATATTTCTGTCTAAACAGTAATATTAGGATGAATATAAAGATTATAACTGAACCATTTTTGTAAATATGCAATGAATAAATTTGGTATGGCACACTGCACTATAGTTATACTTGAATGAAAATATTAGGCCAAAAATTTATTCTAATATTCATTGAAGAAATAGATAGTTATTTAGTCAGGAAAGCTTTGGCTAGATTTTTATGACAATAGAAAGAATCATATGTCATCATGCCTATGGCATATTTTATGGGCCTCATTCAGAATAATAATATACATATGGTTTTCTTTCAAAAGAAATTTAAATATTTCAGCGTCAAAGTTTAATTAAACATATTATAGAACTGACAAATGAATGCATTATTTATTTAGGTTCAATATATTCATTTTTACAAATACAAGTCTTCATATCCAAACTATGATATGCCTAAATAATTTTTTAAACCTTAGTGCTAAAATTAGTTAAGAGACTATTTTAGAATTGTTTCTAATCTTGATTACACTAAATCAACTTAAAACTGGATTAAAATAGACACTAGAAACATAAAATGTATTATACATATTGTCTTGAGAATGACATGATTTATTTAAACCAAGATTCAAATTTATAAATATAGAGATATAATATTTTATAAATAAAAGATACAGTTATAACATTTTATAAATCATATTCAGAGCATATATGTATAACATGTCACATTTTATAGGAATATTAATAGAGCCCATGATTCTTTATACATTTTCCTTCTTAAAGATGTCAGTTGATAGTTATGTTAATACAAGTATTTGTATATTGACAAATGAAAAAATCAGAGAGTATGGAAGAGATTGATTCAGCATCATATATTATGCCAGCAGAAATTTGACACAAGCATATAGGTTACTGTTTCTAAATCCCATCCATATTTTATTAATATCCTCATAAATTAGAACACACTGAATTGTATCACATAAAGGTAGAATAACAAAATAGTTTAAAAATCAATTTTGAAAATACAATGAAATTGTTGTACTTTTATGGATTTGTATATTACTATGAAATATATTGCACAGACTAATTGCCTGTATGTATTGCATAGCTCAAATTAAGACATACTGTAAAGTGAATTAAGGCCATTCATTGGTGATGAGTTTTGCTCTTAATAAGAATGTAAACTAAGTAAGCATTTATTTTCTTTTATATAAAGATGTATCACCTAGAGCTTTTCTGTAGTACTGGAAGTAGTCTTCTTTATATTAAATATAGTAGTAAAACAAGATTCTAAAAATAAAGATATTGGAAAACCATGCAAGCCACTCTGCTTGTATGTATTTTTCTTCTACAATGCTGACAACCTAGATACTCCTCCAACATTTCCAGATGCCTTAAAAATACAAAATCTAAAACTCAATAAAATAAATATCTTAAATTTAAACTAGAAGGATGTTACACCCTCAAAGAGCTAAAGAAGTGTCATACAGGAAATTGTTATAACTGCATTAAAAAAATAAAGTTTAATGCTATTTATAAATAATCTGTACGTACAAATAGTCCAGCCTTATCAAAATGAAAAATTTTGATAGAAATTATTTGTTAGAGATGCCTGAAAGAAAACAATTATAACAGCTTTATGAAAATCTGCAATAAACTGTTAATGAAAATGAAATGTTCTATTATATTAAGAATGAAAAGGTTCAAAATATTTATCAGAATATCCTATTTAACTTACTATGTAAAATATTATTTTGTATTATTCAAATGTAAAGAGATGAATGTTTAAATTATTTTTTGTAACTTCTCCGTAGATGGAGGAATTAAATAAAACACATCCCTCCTCTTCAAATGCATTACTCTGTAACAACTATGGTTTTATGATTTGTTTAGAAAAAGATGAAGATAATGTAACTGAGATCTATTTAAGATTCACTAAACTTTCTTTCATACTTTTACTCAAGCATGTCTAATTTCTTATAGAAAGGAAGATAATTTGTTTCTAAAACCATTTCTTCGGAAAAATGAGAAGGAATAATTTTCTTCAAAGAGGTCCTGCAGATGTTAGTTGACTTCATGCATTTCCCCACCGATACTTTTGAGTTAATAGTGTCTGCTGCTTCCATAAATGATATCTGAAGTAATTAGGTGAAATACATCCTTTTGGTGACTAAAAGCAGACACAGAAATCTTCAGCTTTAACAAAAGGATAATAAACTAGATTCTGAATTGGAAAACTTAAATAAATGTTTACCCTGTAATGATTTGGTTGTAATTACCTAGAAGTGTAAGTATCATTTCAATGCATTGAAATTATCATATGATTAAATAGTTAACAGTTTTAGATTAAAATAGTGAAACTACTTATTTCTCTTGGGAAAAGAGATTAGGACATCATTATAAAAACGGTCGTTGGCCTTATCTATTCAAATTTAGCAACTAGGGAAATTAATTTCAAATTTAGTATTATCAAAGGCCAAAGTTTGTTTTGTGAAAGATTTACATTTTTGTAAGCTCGGCATTATCAGAGATTTAAGTGCTATCTCCTGACCCTAGCAAAGACAACTGAGCAGATGAAATCGTATTAGTAATTGTGGTTCTGTTCAGATATTATCTATAAGTGGGTTTTATGTCTGGCTCAGTGGTCAAGGAAGTTTCAGAACTTAAATGTAATAATCCATTCATTACCAAGGGAAAATTTCAACAATCATAGCTTAAATACTGTACAAGAAGTTTGCTGTGAAACTTTTAGGTATTGCTTACTCAAGCATGAATCCTCCATGTTGGATAAACAAAGGTGAACATTTGCACTAACATTTGTGTTTACTTCCAATTTTGTAAGATTCTCAGATTTCCAGTCTGTTACATAATTTTTTTCTAAATGGTTAATATTATTACATAATAGTAAATGCCAATGTTCAAACAAATATTTTTTAACATATTTTCAAACCTTTATTTTCCATGGCTCTTTGCAGCGATTGGTGAACCTGAAAGTATAGATTGGTATAATCCTCAAGGGGAGAAGATAATTTCAACACAGAGGGTAGTAGTGCAAAAGGAAGGTGTTAGGTCACGGTTAACCATCTACAATGCAAATATAGAAGATGCAGGGATATATCGTTGTCAAGCAACAGATGCCAAAGGACAGACACAAGAAGCTACAGTAGTTTTGGAAATTTACCGTAAGTAATGTATTTATATGTTTTAGTTTATTCAATTTCAGTTGCTTATAAATAATTGAAACAAAATAAAATGTTTGATAGTAACACTTATTAAGAACTATGTGCTTTGAAAATAAATATCAGTTTATTTATGCTTTACCAGAGTGTATCTTAGAATAGAATAGCTAACAGATAATAAATGGTTATAAACATATATAGGGCATCAATTATATTAAATAATATTAATAAAAATGTTTTCATTTTCTCAAGCCATTAAGAATTCATTCACTGGGTATATAGAGAATAGTGGTTTATTTAGTGGTATGATATTTAATCAGCGTTGTTTTTTTCACTGTAAAATAGAAGGTCATGATTAGAATAAATGAAAATGTGTGACAGCACTGACCATTGTAGAATGAGAATCTGGGGAAGGGTCAGTGAACAGGAGTAGTCAGAAAGTTGAAACTAATCTAGTAGCCAATAATATTGAGTCAGGATTCTTTACCACTAAGTGTTTTTATTAGCAAAGCTTTCCACATTTGCACTTCATTTTATGTCCTGGGTTGGATTTCTTCCTATGTTCCTTTCTCCTCCTCATATTTAAGAACCATTAACCTGTTTAGGAACATTGAAATCTGTTGACTCCTGCATTTTAAAGCAAGCTATCCCAATTACTTTCATGACCTTGAGCAAATCATGTAACCTCTCTGTCTTTAGTTTCCTCATATATAAACTGAGGATAATAATGGTACCTATGTGATATATGGAGTTTGAGTACTACCTTAAATTATATTGCATAAAGTACTTACAACAATGCCTTACAATTAATAGGTAGTTAGCATTTCTACCAATGATAAATTATATATATATATTAGGAATGCAAGCCCTTAAATCATCTCATATCTGTAGTTTTGTGTTTTGTTTGTTATTCTAGAAATAGGATATGAAAAACAAAGTCGGAACATTCCTACAGTAGGACTTCCTGTTTGATGACCAACGCAATTTGTGGGCACATTGTTGCTCTTGTGTTTCCTGATTTGGAATTTTTCCCTCTCATTTGATTCTGAGCTTCCGAAGAAATGATATTGTCCTAATTTATGTAACCCCCTAGAGTATCTATTTCACAATAGCAAATAATTAAATTTTATAGATATAGTGTTTGGAAATACTTTTTTATTTTAAATGATGCAAAAGAAGAATTGTGACATTTGCGAAGGTAAAAAAAGTTTTGCAAGAGCAATTCATTACTTCTGTGAGAATTTCTCATCAAGCATAAATATCCATGTTCACTCATTCTTTCATTCATTCATTAAAGACACTTATTAGGTGTGTATCCACTATAATTCTGAGTCCTAGCCAGAGACAGACAGACAATAAATAAACTGAAACAGATACATAGATGCTAGCTAAACATGCTATGGAATTCTAAGGAAAATAAATTACATGGGGTAGAGAGATAGAGAACCTTGAAATGGAAAGGAATATTGCTATTTTATATAGGCAGGTTGGATAAGAATCTGAATGAATTGAAGGTGGTGCAAATGCCCTGTGGTGAGAACAAACTTGGAATGTTCAAGGAACCTCCAAGAAGACAGTTTTCCTGAGTGACAAGGAAGAGAGAGGAGAAATTGGGATTGGAGTTGAGGAGATACACTCCAGTTTATACAGAACCTCATATGGCATTGAAAGATATTTGGAGTTTATTCTCAGTGAGATAGGAAGGTATTAGGGAGAAGTAGATTATCTAGTTTAAGATTTTAAAGTATCTAGGTTTCCCTAATTATTTTATTATAGTATCAATAGAGTCTGGATTATGTTCTTGGGAGAAATAAGCAATGATACTTTTGTGATTTGTGATTTGTGATTTGTTTTACTTTGTTGATACAGAAAAACTCACTTTCAGAGAAGTGGTATCTCCACAAGAATTCAAACAAGGAGAAGATGCAGAAGTGGTTTGCCGAGTTAGCAGTTCACCTGCACCTGCTGTCAGCTGGTTGTATCATAATAAGGAAGTCACCACTATTTCCGACAGTTAGTATTTTGGTAACTCCCTAAGTTATATGTTCTAATACTATTGCAGTTTTTAAAAATCTGAATCTATGTGTCTAGTTGTAGAAATTTGAATTTTTGACCCCAAATATTCAACAACTATTTTGAGAACCTGTAAGCTCTACATTAGGATTTTGCAATCTAGGGATCTCAGGGCAAATTCACTGCCCTTTACCCCTATGTTGTAATCAAAACACAGTTATGCCCATTCGCCACATACTGTCTGTGGCAGCTTTGGAGGCATAGTTGAGAAGCTGTGGCTAAAAGAAATATACAATCATTAGCCTAAAAAAATGTACAATCGTTAGCCTAAAAAAAATAACAATCATTAGTATCTGGAGATTTACAGAAAAGGTTTGCAGACCTTTGCTCTAGTGTCAAGAAATGATTAATACATTATAAGCAGTACTAAGTAAATGAAGGAGTACGTCCTGCTGTATTCAAATTCTGTATACTTTATACATGATTCTATGGGATCACTAGATGTAAACTTAGTATTGATGTGAATTATGTTTATTCTGGGGCAGTAGGTTCAAGGTTATCTACAAGTTCTAAATATTATGGAAAGATCCGTATAGATAATAGAAAAGTACATTCATTCAAATTGTCTTCATGATTTTGATTTAGACTGTGCTAAAATTTCAGAATAATATGACATCTGAAATCGAATGTATAATTTGCTTACATTATGTTCCTTTACCATGTGCATAGGGAGCATTTTCAATTTAGAATTTTTTCAATGCACCTGCACTGCAGAGAGGTACAAAGTAATTGAATCTTTTAAAGTAGTTTCCATCTTCGATGGTTCTGATTTGTATGCAAGGGATGAAGATTCTACAGCATAAAGGAGAGACAGAAAATAATATCTGTATTTGAATATTTGGGAAGAATGTATGATAATCATGTTCAATAGTCATTTTTTAATTTTGAAAGAATTTTTCTGAGCTTAGCATATTCAATGCTTGTCAGTTTCCATTATAATACATTAATGATAAATAACACTTTATTTCCTCTTGTTTTGTTTCAGCATAACTCTGTAGAGTGTATTAACAAGTCACATGAGTAAATGGTTTGATGTATTTTTAGCTCTTTTCCCCTCAATAATAAAGAAAAAGCAGTCCTTTTGTAACGGTGGAATGACAATGTCTAAATATTTTCAGACTGTCTAATCTTACACCTCAAGTGTAGGTTTATTGTAAACCTTTATTAATAGAATATTTTGAAATAAATTTTATTTTTAAAAGTCAAATAGAGCAAAGCCTCAAAGCAAAGACTGATGACAACGGGTAGTGGTGATGGAGAAGTGATATTTCCATGCTATAGCTCATACGTATTTCCCTAGCATCCCAGGACTAAATGACGTACAGCCAAATTTCCATTTTGGCTTTCCTCCTTTCCTTGGCCCTGAAGCTTTGAACATCTTTTCTAAATGTTCTGTGCCTAAATCAGACTCTTCATCTGTAAAACATAGATGATTGCCTTCATTTAAAATAATGGCTTTGTGTCATAAATTAGACATTAGACATAAAGTCGTTTCTTGACATCTGTGGGTGATTTGTTCCAGGACCTCCCACAGATACCAAAATAAGCCGATGCCAAAGTCTCTTATATAAAAAAGCATAGTATTTGATATAACCTATGTACATCCTCCCATATATTCTAAATTACATCTGGATTATTCATAATATCAAATACAACATAAAGACTATGTACATGGTTGCTATACAGTATTATTTGGGAAATAAGGAATAGCCTGTACATGTTCAATAAAGATGCAGTTTTTAAAAAATATATTTTTCATCAGCAGTTGTTTGAATCCACGAATGTGGAATCCATGGATATGGGGGGTCAGCTATACTTCATTTGTTAAGTGAATGAATAAAATATTTGGCTATATATTAGATTCTTAATAAATGACATGTATCGCTCTCATTCCTTCTCTATGAGTTTTTAAATCTTGGAATCAGTTTTGCTAAAATTACATGCATTTACGTTATATCTAGAACCAGAAAATCCAATGTAGAAGAAATGGGTATAGTTTAACATGAAACATAACACTAAGTTGTGTGGCAGGTGAAAAATAAAAATAAAATAAATAAATAATAATAATAAATAATAATAAATAAATAAAATAAATAAAAATAAAATAAAATCATATTTTTAACTATAGAATTTAAAGTATTCAAGTAAATTATCAGGAAGGACACACTTTTCTAACCTTGAAATAGTGTAGAAACTTATCACATAAATCATTATTGAACAATTTGTACATTTATAATAGACTTATATGAAATAATATTATTCACTGCTTATACCTCATATAGTCCCTTTATTAAAGCTGATGAAATAAGATCAAGATTACAATTATGTATGAGGATTTAGAATAATGCCACGGACCCAGATATCTTTCTTTTGCCATAATCTAATTCAAAAGTAAAATATAGATATTCCAGAGGAAATAATGAAAGCTTGGAAATGCTCATCTTATTAGCTATGCTTTTGATTGTAGCTGCGTGGAAGATATTCGGAATTAAACTTCCTGCAGAATAGCAGTGGAGATTTTCCATGTTGCTCATAGAAAGGAGATCCATATGCTAAAGGATCCAAGCATTGTGGGAGTAAAGGTGACATTTTATTATACAAGTTGAATATCCTGACTTTTAGTGTCATCGTGATGGAGGGATATGCTATTTGCTGATATCCATTCAATCTTGGCCAGTTTGGAAATTATCTCTTAAACTTTTTAAATGCGTTGGCCAACACCTAATTGATATACTCCTTCTGCATTAAAAAACTGATTAAAATTACCTTGTTCAATACCATTTTTATATAACCTACTTCTAGTATAAAAGATTAATTCAACAATTATGGAATACACAGGATCTATGCTGTAGTGTACCAGATGATTATGATTCATGGTAAGCAAGATAAGTTCACTGCCTTCAAAATACTAACAATCTAGAGGGAAAGATAAATAGGTAAATCAGTGTGAGAACAAGATACATTGAGTCTATGATAACGATATTGTGGTAATAAAGGATGATAAAATAAATGTAAACTACGTAGGATAAGAGAGAGTGTCAAAGATGCCTGCCAGGACGAAAAAGTTAACTTTAAATATACACACATATTAGCCAGGCAAACGTTGGTGAGGAATTTTCAGGAAGAGGGAAGACCATGTGCAATGGCCCAGAGGTGAAAAGCAGCATGAAAGCATATTTCTGAAACTGGAATAAGTTTATTATTACTAGAACTTATTAATAAGTGCAACTTAGATTCTTTTACAAATGAGTAAATCTAACTAGGATTTTTAAACAAAGGACTAATAAGAAAGGAAGCTGAAGAAGGAGGTCAAACCAAGTCAGCACAGCCTTGATATCTGCTACTGAGTTTGTAATTTATTCAAAGGGGGCATCATTAAAGGGATTTAATCAATGCAGTGACATAACCTAATATACAGTTGAGAAGAATATTTGTATGTCAGTGAAAACAACAGATTAGATGGGAGTCAAGGCAAAACTCCTGAGACTGAAAATAGTTCAGGTCCTAATGAAATATTGCTAAGGGAGAAGAAGACTTAAATTAAATAACGATAAACAGAGAAGTGATGAGACTTGGAGTCTGATTGGGTCTGCAGACTCAGAGAGATGAAGATGTCAAGAATGACTCGTGGCATTTGCCTTCCATGGAGTTCCATCACTTATGGAATATTCCTTTGGCAACTAGTTCCATGTAAAGGCATGTGAAGACAGAACTGGAGAATGCCAGGTGATAAATTTCAGGTGGAGATATTGAGCTAAATTTTAAATATATTTTTCCTAATTCACATTAAATATAATCAGTAAAAATCATTATAGGTGAAGGATGATAGGTATTTTAGCAAGTTAGAAAATGCAGTAATACAATGATCTAAGTATGATAGTGTTCCTCTTCATTTTAAATTTTATCTATTTATAATTGCCTCTCATCTAAATTTCTGACCACACACTTGAAGAGAGGATTTTTAATTGACTTTGAAACTTTATGAAGTTTCAGGAGTTTCTGGTTATTTCAGGACCACTTATGAGTTATCTTCTAACATTTCTTGTGGATTGGCTTTCTTTCTCCCCAGCCTTTCTTTTGATGAGGGCATTTCATGTTTGTGCTTTAATTTACCAGGGGAAAGAATCTGAATAAACATTTTTGTCTCTCTTCTTAGGTTCAACCTAAGGAAAAAGTGAGCATTATGGAAAAGTTTACACCTCATGGGCTGCAAATCATGTGGCCGTAGCATTAGAATCACTATTTTCACTTTGGGGGAGCCTCTGAATCTGTGCCTTTCCACCCCTGATTAGTTACCTCTTAAACAAAAAGCAACTACAGGCTTGTCGGTTTAATGAGTATCTATGCCCTGATGACTCTTCTATTTGTTATTTCTAGCCCAGACTTCTCCCCTCTCATTAAGGAACGGCTATGTCAAATTTGCCCCCAAATTGGAGTGGCCTACTACCCTAGCAGTTTATGGCTCACTCATGCAAAGAAGTCCAGCTGACAGCAGAGGTATAGGCAGGATCCTACCATATCCCTTCCACGATCAGGCTGATGGAGACTCTGCCTTTTTCACATGTGGCTTCAGTGGTTTTCCTAACCTCATTATCAAGCCAACAGATAGGGAAGAAAGCAGTACACATTGCAACAGGCCCAAAGAGTAAACAATAGACTGTAGATATGTTAGAGGCTGGGTACCTTAAAATAATCACCTTTCTACCTGATCAAAAAGCCCAAAGGGATAGAGGCGGTGTGTCTCTTATTCATCAAAGTGTCTTATATACAGTATCCAGCAGACAGATAATAGTCAATGAGATCTATGGATGTGTTAATTAAGGAAATTTAAGATATTGCCCATACAAAGAGTTTCAAAATTGGACTATATGTAAAAGCATTTTTTGAATGATAAGGAGAGAAAAGGTTTTAGCATGGCAGCAAGATTGAGATGCTTATAAAATCAGGGCAGACCCAAAAAATAATGCCAGGCTGAGATGCCGCTTAGGTGTCACAGATTACTGTAGCAGATTACTTTACACAATCAGTGAATGCAGGCTGTATACCAGCTTATTTTTTTATATATGCATGTGCACACACACACACACACAAATGGAGTCTTGAAATAAAATAACAAAATCTAATCTATTTATTCCTAATACAGATTATCTTGTTAGCCAAAAAAATCCCTTAAATAAATTTGAGATATAATCTTTTTTATATCCTTTATATGACTTGAATATTATTATATCATTTAGTTGCCTCCACAGAGACGCAAAATTTTTAGTTTAATTATTGTATGAAGAAGGATGTTCAATAAATTTTCTAGCCCTTTTCAACCCATGTTGCCACATATTTGCAGTCAAAAGTTTGCACATCTGTGATACCTAATCTCTCTGCTTTGTTCTTTTGTGTATCATTTCTGCATCCAAAGTGCCAAGGGGAAATAATAGCCTAACCATTTTATGTGGATATAAAGTCTTGAATGTATTTTATTTCATTTTTTTTAGGAAAAAAAAAGGTGTAACAAAGCAGTGTAGAGTGGAAAAATTGAAGTCATGAAATTACATTTTACTTTCAAATTTGAATTTGTTTGCTGATGAAAAGCTTGATAGTGTCAGGCAGTGCCATATTTTAACTCTTAACAATTTAGAGCACTCTGGACTTAGCCTTCAATTACTGATAGCATTTTCTCCCCTTTGCTTTCTTTCCAGATCGGTTCGCTATGTTAGCAAACAATAACCTGCAGATTCTCAACATCAATAAAAGTGATGAAGGTATATACAGATGTGAAGGAAGAGTGGAGGCCAGGGGAGAAATTGACTTCCGTGATATCGTTGTTATTGTTAATGGTAAGCAGTAAATAATTTGTACATGTTTTATGGATTCATTTTAGCAATGTTTTTTATTAAATGGCAACCATGTGAACTCAAAATACAAGTCTTATTTAATAAACCTCTTCCATACCAGGAAGAAATCTTTCCATCTTTATTATGGCATCTGTAACATTGTATTACAGCCTCAAGGCAGGATCCGTGACTTATGTTACATTGTCATTCTCATAACCCTTTTCAAATAGGCTATATGTGAGTAATTGCCTTTTGCTGGAATTGTAGTTGTTGAAAGAATATCAAATAAACATAGTACAGTATCATACTAAATGTTACTTTCAAATTACATGAATTATTTTTGCTTAAATTTACATATTTTACTCTACATGTTTCTCAAATTTAATAATTAAATTTTTAAGGTTATATTTACAAGTATTAATGGACATTAGTGACTGGTTTTATGAAATCATGATGAAATCTCTTCCTCCAAAGTTTCTTCTCCTATATAGTTCCTGCCTATGTTAACATGGTATTCTATGGAGCTGGAAAATACATTACAGTTATCTTGGCTGTCTCCTGTACTAGCCCATTTTCACACTGCTATAAAGAATACTCGAGACTGAGTAATTTATAAAGAAAGGAGATTTAATTAACTCACAGTTCCAAATGACTGGGGAGGCCTCAACACACAATCATGGCAGAAGGCAGAGGAGAAGCAAAGGCATGTCTTACATGACAGCAGGCAAGAGTGTGTGAGAAAGAGTGAAGAAATGCCACACTTAAAACCATCAGCTCTCATGAGAACTCCCTCACTGTCACAAGAACAGCATGGGGAAAACCGCCTCCATGATGCAGTTGCCTCCCACCAGTTCCTTCCATGGGATACCTGGGAATTATTAATACAACATGGGATGAGATTTTGTTGAAGACACAGATTTTGTTGAACCATTTCATCTCCATTTTGGCAGTCTAATCTGTTATGAAGACATATCCATTGTATATTTTAACATCTCTCAAACATACTCTATTTTCTCTATCATGTTGTTTTCCATGAGAGTGCTGATCTAATTTTTTTTATCTTGAATTCATACAAGTTGGTTTCTCTACACTTAATCTCACAATTCTACCTTTCTCTCCACCAAGACTTTCAACTGTAATAATTCTTCAGTGTTTCTCACTACTGTCAAGACAAAATCAAAACGACTTTTCATGGCATAGAAAACCCATTATGATCCACCCCTTCCCTAAGCATTCTGCCATTAGATGTCAGTTATAGGGAAACTGGGTCCTTAGAGGAGATCTAGTATTTTTCAATGGTCTTTCTAGAAGTACAGAGTCCGATATTTATTAAGGGTGCCATAATCAGTGGAGTAGTTAACCTTCAGTGCAGGAGGAAGATTTCAGTGCATAAAGGATAGGTTTAAATAGGGAGGTGTCTGTATCTATACCTTTATCTATATCAATATGTAACTCTTTCTCTTTATTATATACAATAAACAAGGGTAATATATAGTGGCTATTTAGTTTGTTAATTACTGAATTGTATACCATACTTTGTATCCAAAAAGATTTATGATGAAATACGTAAGTGTATTTCATCATGAGCAGTCTTTGTGTTAAGTATGTACTTATGAAAAAGGGAATTATAATAAAAATTAATATATGTAAAATTCTTTAAAATTGGTAAGTTTATAGGAAACAGTATATAAGTATTTCCTATTATTGTTATTATATATACATATAATTACACTAAAATATTAATTCAAGTTTGATATTAAAATGAAATTTATCCAGCAGGGATAGTAACCCTTTGTTATTCATTCTGCTATTGTAGTTTCTACTTTAATATGTGGTTGGTGCAAAAGTAATTGTAGTGTTTATCGTTACTTTTAATGGCAGACACCACAATTATTTTTGCACCAACCTAATATTTTCTTTAATATATTTATAGCATGTTGTAATCTATTTCCCTACTAGATTATCTGTGATTATTATGATTATATTCATTTTAAAGGAATGATTATTCAGGTATGAATATTCTTTTAATAAAGTGTGAATCTTCATGTCCATCATGGTCTGCATTTAAACTGGAATATTTAGTTTTATATTTCTATACTTATTTATTTCAGGATGTATAAGGAGACAAATATAGGAATATGTTTTTATGTGACATTTCTGGTCAATCGTTGCAAATAATTCCTGTTTTGTCTGTATCAGTTGGACCCTCCCAAAAGTAAATTCTTCTCCTCTGTCTCCCACTTTCCTCTAACAGAATCAACCATAGATTCTAATATGAACATCTTTGCTTGGACATTGATAATTAGTCTCATTTTTCCCTTTAGGATCACAAACTCTCGAAGCTTAAAATTCCTGGAATCTCTTTTATTTTAAATAACAGTGTTCATAAAATCAGGTATCAATTGATTTCCGTCTGGAGGATGCAGTTGGACACTGCTGAGAGAATGCATTGACTAATGCCATCAGACGCCTGTGCTTTTCTCTCACATTTTGCCTTAACTTAAGACAGAAAAATCATTTTACTCCAGTCTTATTGACTTTCACCCTGCTTACTGGCTCCTTTTAAATCTCGAGGTTTTTTTTTTTTTTTGAAAGTTTTCCCTTATTATGCCTCTCTTATAAAACTCCTTAAAGATGTTTCAGTGGAAATTTTGAGGCTGCAAAAAATAATACCAATAAAATAAAAGTGCTACTTTTATTCATATTATTTGATCTTTAATTACTTTGACTTCGACTACTGCCCTATTCTGTTCCTCTCAATTTACATTCCCAGCCCTCTCGCTTAATTGCCACTAATTTTTGTCTTTACCAATTTGACATTTATTCTGGTCCTCTTTCATTCATCTTCTTCCACCTCAAGTATACCGAAGTCCCACCCAAATGCCCCAGTCAAATGTTTTTTCACATGCAGCGCTTCCTTGTCAAATCTTGGCCTTGTAGGAGGACCTGCCCTTTATTCTATGTTTTGTTCTTTGCAAACTTTTCCATCACATTTCTATCCTACCAATTCATACTCTTTTGTTTCAACAATTAGTTGAAAGATATCCTTGCTGGCTTCCTCTGTAGTACCAGCAATAATAAATGTTTAGGATCTTATTACTTACTTTATTTTTTCTTACCTCTCTCTGTGATTTTCTTAATGTGTTTTTCAATGCCTGGGTATTGTTTTTCACAAATATTCTTCCCCTCCCTTGAAGAAGATTATACACCAGTGCCTTTGATATGTGAAGTATAGTGCCTCCAAAGGAAGGATTATGCATCTTCACCCAGTTGATCATGTGACTTGCTCTAGCCAGTGACTTAGAAGCAAACAAAATACACACCATGACTGAAATCAAACTTCAAGGAAACATCACATATTTTCTCTTTTTCTCTTGTTTTTTTCCTTCCACCATGAAAAGAGCATGACCCAAATAGGGACTTACCCTTCATCCTGGGCACCTTGATGAACACAGGAGGAGCAGATTACAGTTGATCTGCAGGTGCAGACAACATAACATGACTACAAAATAAAGCATATTTTTAAGCACTGAGATTTTAAAGTTGTTATCATACACACACAAAAAAAAAACAGACAAATGCAAAACTAGTGCTTTTGTCTGTTTCTCTCTCTCTCTCTCTCTCTGTCTTTAAACAATCAATTTAAGCACCATCTGACCTAGGTGTACTTTTGAAATTACTTACCTTGGTGTCCCTTTTCACTTTCCCTGATGGTGATCATTTATGACAAATTTTTATCATCTTATTGAGGTATTGGAAATTTAGCTGAAGAGTTTTTACTGTCATTTCAAAATTATTTTATATCGTTTTCATATATTTATTCAACAGGTATATACAAAGTGCTGGCTATATGTTTTACACTATATGGTGCTTGGACTACTAAAAGGCCTAACACAGCATCATTTCCCTTAAGACACTTAGGGTTGTAGCTCAACAACCTGTAAGAATCAACTTTACTAAAGTCCTTTATTGTTTATGGGGTAGCTGGATTCAAAAGCATTTAGCAAATGCAGTTTTCCTAGATATTCACAGACTATTTTATGAGAATGGAAACACAATGCAGCTGAAGACAGGAGAGTACCTTGGTATTAAAGATAAATATAATGAAGGAAAACTGTTATTTAGGAGAATAGGGCAATAATATGTTGCAGACAGAAAGACCAACACTTGTAAAACAAACAAGAGCATAAGGTGTGAAAAAATTCAAGCACCTAACTGTGATTGAAATATACTGTTTTTAACAGGAATAAGAGCAATGGTGTGTTGGTTGGTTTGGAGATTAGGTGGAGGTGCAGCTGAAAAGCAGGTAGCAGTCAATCATGGATGCCATCGATGCTTTATTAAAAACCTGATTTATGGGACAAGGAAGAGCTGCCATTGAGAAGCAAGTAATCCAGAGAGCAAGGGAGTTGACACAAGGATATTGGCAGGGAGAAAAAGTGAGTTCATGTGAGAGATAATTGGGGCCTTTACTAAAGGGCAAGGAAATGAAGAGGAAGGCATACAATAAAACTAGATTTCAAAGCAAAATCATCATGTTATACCTGTGTCACAGAGGCAAGAGGAATCAAGGGTTATTTTAAGACTTCTAGTGTGGGTTTTAGGGCTTCCAGTTATCCATGCAAGCAAAAATGACCAATACAGTGTGCACAAAAATAAGTGTGCTGAATTTAGAGATTATGAGGTTGCAAGAGACATTATGGTAGATGATACTGCTTAAGTTCTCTGTGTTAAATTCAGATTACAAGGACTCGAAGCATAAAGGTACACATATATTTTTTAAAGGATGAAAGCTAAAAAAAAGTTAAAGACCTGCTACCTAAGGTTTTTGGACTTAGCTATTAAATGGGGAACATCACAAAGTTGAGTTAATGACTATAGGATGTTGTTGAGGCTTTAGGACAATATTAAGGAATATTACCTTGAACATAAGGAGAATATATTTTATATTGAGCCCAGAGGAAATGAGTTAAAAATGAGTGAGGACGTGCATAAATTCATAGGTAGATTTGGTCAATAATTTGAGAGAAATCCTGCTACATGACTTCAGTATTCTATTTTCAGTTAGCTGGTTGCCCTCACCAAACAAACATTGATATAATCTTGATAGTCAAAAAAAATTTTACGTGCTTATATTAAACTTTTTATTGGATCTTCAGGTAAGCTCGCCAACCTGCCTAAAACCTTTCTGTTCATGAACCTCTGAGTAAATGCTTTCCTCATATCATCATACCTTGTTTCACTCTGACATACTATGTGAAATCTTTTAAAAACAGATTAACAGAGACATTGACTGAATTGATTGGCTACCTTTTCCATAAATTCATATTCTTTTAACTAGATAATTGTGCTATACATATACACAAACATGCCCACTTACACATCATGGATACGCTCTTCTAAAAGAGGATTAATATTGTCTCTCTTACTTTAACCCACATATATTCTCCCACCGTCTGATTCCTAGGCTTTAGTTAAATAATACACACTGTACTACTCAAAAAAATAAAAAGGCTCATATAGATGAAAGACCTGGAAATAACTTTTAAATTTAAAATATAGTCAGTAGAGTGTTCATTTTATAAAATGTTCTTCTAACATATAGTGATTTATTATTTTATGAATATTTTGTAAATTTGTAAAGAGTGATTCACTAACTGCAGGTTCAAATTGGGGTAATGGAGGCAGGAACAATTGAGATTGGATAAAAAACACCTAGTAATGCAATTGTAAAGCAATTGTTTCTTTAGTCGATCTTTGAACAGTAAAATCAACAGTGGGTGATAATGGCCAGAGATGTCCGTACAAATGAGTGCCTGAATGTATAGTGCACTTTGTTATCTCAGTAACCCCCAGGCAGTAATTTTTGTATTCCTACCTATTTCTTGCAATTTCTTAAAGTCATGAAAATGAGGCAAAAACTTTTCTATTTATAATAAATGAAAAGTTAAGTCAAAATTTTCTCTTTAAGTTGTATGCAGTGTTTTAGAATGTAAAGCACACACAAGTATGAAAGAGTGAATTTGTCTCTTGTAGATGAATCATGTAATTGAATCAACCATGCAGACAGCTATTTTAAGTCAGTTTAATGAGTGCAAATTATGAGGGAATTTGTAGTTTGTAACAATGTTGTATAATATACAATATATAATTTACCCAAATCAATAAATATTTACCCAAACCAGAGTATTTTATAGTTTTATTAATTGTGTATCCCTAATGATTTTATTAAATTTCAAGAATAGGCAATCTGGGAACACAAGAAAAGAAAGGTATATCTTTTTCTCCTTATCTCTTATATAACTGTTATTTCAGAAATTTTTAGTTTATATAAACTAGAGAAATGATAGATGATAGATAGATAGATAGATAGATAGATAGATAGATAGATAGAGATAATCTGCACAGATCTAGGCACATCTTTCTTTGCTTTTCTCTTCCATATAAGTAATCGATTTGAGTATTTAATACAGTTCTTTTCCTTAAGTCTCTATTTCTCTTTTACTCAGATTTTCTAAGTACACTTAGTGTCATAATATCATATTTGAAAAGCTGTAGAAAAGCACTTATTCATTTTTCAACATTGTACTTTTAATCCCTGATGAAAGATATGGCAGAATTTTCTCATTGTTTGAATTGGATTCCCATTCTGAATTTATCTGTTTCAGTATATCTGTAACAGTCTTCTGCTTGTCGATTAGGGACTGACCTTTGTATGTTGTTCTCTAAAATTTATTTGATGAGTACAGAAGTGAATCCTATCATTTGTGAAACCACAACTTATAGAAATCTATAGGGATCACAAGATACTACAATAATGCAAATTTTTATCATTTCATAGAATCAATCAGTAAAATAAAAGTCACCATCAAGATACCATCTGACATTGTGGAGATGAATGGCATTCAGGAAAATTAATGTCTAAATAACTCTGGAGAGACATTCATGGGTCCTGTTCCTCAAAATGTGCTGCACTAGAGGATAACCTATGAAACCATATCAGTATTTTATTCACATTGAAATTCACGAATGACCAGTATCACCACTATCTCTTGCCTTTTTTTTTTGCTTGTGTCATATCCTATGGCTTTTAATAAAAGCATAGGTATTCAGAGAATGTCTGTTTCTGATGGTGAAAGTAATAAAGCAGAGAGAATTCAACTCACATTACATAAAAATGAAATAACCACTCAGTTATAAGTAAAACTAGTTCCATGTGCTACATCATCTTCTTAAGCATAGTTTGTTTTTCTTTTTATGCAGATATGCTTAATTTCTCTAGGATGAGATTTCACAATCTCCATCTAAAATGTGATTCTCTCTCTCTCTCTCTTTCTCACCTTCCCTCCTTCCCTCCCTTCCTCCCTTTTTAGCCAGACTGATTGCTATTTGTCTCATAAAACTTAGTCCAAGCATCATTTCTAGAACTAGAAAGCAATTCTAAATATGATCTGCCTTATTGCAAGATTTCTTCCCATGAGATCTCATAGTACTAGGTCCACTCTGTAAACTTTTCAAAGCTTAAATATTTGAAAGGACTCAGCAGGCTTCACAAAGTACAGTTGTTCCTTGATATCTATGGGAAGTTTGTTCTAGGACCAACATCCATGGGAAACCAAATCCATGAATGCTCAAATCCCTTTATGTAAAAAGGCATAGTATTTGCGTATAGCCTACACACATGCTTCCCATATACTTTAAATCAGCTCTAGATTAGTTATAATACTTAATACATTGTAGATGCTGTGTAGTGTTGCACTGTATTTTTAAAAAATTGTTCTATTTTTATTGCTGTATTGGTATTTTAAATTATTTTTAAAAATATTTTTGGTCCCTGCTTCGTTGAGTCCTCAGATGCAGAACCTGGGGATACAGAGGGCTGACTGTATAGTCATGTAAATGCCCTATTCTTAAAAAAAGGATATGGTGCAGCCAGAAAAAGAATGCAAAGTGTCAGACCTGTGAGAGACAATCCCCTGCACAAGATTTCCAGGGGCCCTATTTGCAAACAAGATGATGTGTGTGTTCACTTTGAACCACGAAGATCCAAATGAGGCACCTCAAAGAGACTCTCAGGTAGAGTTCTTTAAGTAATTTAGCCAAGCTTCACAAATTGTTTAGGTTGAGTCCAAACTATCAGTGCAGAAAATGACTTTGGAGGTTGCCAGGAAATTTTCTGGTCCATCATAAATTCCAATGTCCTTACCTTGGCCAAAAGTCATCCACATATCTTTGAAGATATTGATAGAACTTTTCCAGCTGATCCAGAAACCAACTCCATTCCAACAGCCTCTTTAACAATGTACCTTTCACACTGACTTGAAATTATCCATTTATGTGTGACATTATCTCACAGATAACACCATTAATCCTTCAAGGAAAAAGGTGATATTTTATAACCTTAAGGTATACTGTAGAGATTTGCATACAGGAGGCGGTCTATAACTTCTGGAAAGATTTCTTTAAGTTTTAATTATTTTGTACAAATATGTGATTATCTCAATCACAAAGATATTTGATTTCATAATTATTACTACTTAGTTTTTTCTCTATCCCTTTAGATTATATAATCCAAGTTATTTTACTATTATCTTGAGAACATTTCCTCCTCAAACTATCAATCTAGTAATGCACTTCCAGATATCTTGCATGTATTTTAAGTTTGTCATGTACAATAAACTGCATAGATTTAAAATTTCAACATATATTTATTAATGTATGTGTATACATAGATATGCGTTTGTGTGTCTGAAAAATAATCACCACGGATAGTGAATATGTCTTCTTTTGAGAAGTATTTGTTCGTGTCCTTTGCCCATTTTTTTAAGTGGGATTGTTTGTTTTTTGCTTGATGATCTGTTTAAGTCCCTTAGAGACTCTAGATATTAGATCTTTGTTGGAGGCATACTTTGTGAATATTTCCTCCCATTCTGTAAATTGTCTGTTTATTCTATTGATCGCTTCTTTTGCTGTGCAAGAGCTCTTTAGTTTATTTGGGTCCAACTTGTCAGTTTTTATTTTGTTGCAGTTGTTTCTGGGGACTCAGCCAAAAATTATTTGCGAAATTGGATGTCTAGAAGGGTATTTCTTAGGTTTTCTTTTAGGGTTTTTATAGTTTGGGGTCTTTTATTTGAATCTTTAAACCATCTTGAGTTAATTTTTGTATCTGATGAAGGGTAGGGGTCCAGTTTCAATCTTCTGCGTATGACCAGCCAGTTATCCCAGCACTATTTAATGAATAGGGAGTTCTTTCCCCAATGCTTGTTTTTTTGGCCTTGTTGAAGCTGAAATGATTCTAAGTGTATGATTTTTCTATTCTGTTCCATTGACATATGTGTCTGTTTTTTCTGTACCAGTACCACATTGTTTTGGTTATGCTTATCATCACTAATCATCAGATAGATGCAAATCAAAATCACAATGAGATACCATCTCACACCACTCAGAAGGCTATTATTAAAAAGTCAAAAAAGCAGCAGATGTTGAAGGCTGCAGAGAAAAGGGCATGTATATAACTATTGTTGGAAATGTAAGTCAGTTCAGCCACTGTGGAAAGCAGTTTGGAGACTTCTTAAGAAACTTAAAACAGATATACTACTCAACCCAGCAATCTCTTTACTGGGTATATACCCAAAGGAATATAGATCATTATACCAAAAAGGCATAGAGACGTGTATGTTCATCACTGCACTATTCACAGTAGTACACACATGGAATCAACCTAGATTCCCATCAATATTGGATTGGATAAATAAAATGTGTTACATATGCACCATGAAATACTATGCAGCCATAAAAAGAATGAAGCCATGTCCTTTGCAGTGACATGGATGAAGCTGGAGACCATAATCGTAAGTGATCTAGTGCAAGAACTGAAAACCAATACCACATATTTTCACTTGCAATTAAGGGCTAATCCTTGAACACACATGAATCTCCACATGGGAACCATAGACATTGCAGAATACTAGAGCAGGGAGGGAGAAAGGGAGGCGTGGGCTGAAGAATTTGGGTACTATGCAAACTGCTTGGGTGTAATATGCCCATGTGACAAACCTGCACATGTACCCCTGTATCTAAAGTTGAAAAAAAAAAAGAATATAAAGCTTTAAAAAGAAGTCAGAAATGGAAATGAAAACATAGTAAACTTTATGAAATGCTAAAAAAGATAGTGACTATAGTGAATGTATCTATTATCCATAATAATTTCTAAAAATGTCATATAACCGTGCAATATGTATTTTCTTTTAAGTGGATTCTTACCCTTTTTTCACTCAAAAATTATTTTGAGATTCATTTATGTTATCCCATGCCATAATATGTCATCTCTTTTTATTGCTATTAGTGTTCAATTTTAAGAAGATTTCACAATTTTCTTACCCATTCACCAAAATGGCTTTTGGGAAGTTTCAGATTTTTGGCTTACAAATATATACACATTTATATATTATCTTGGTATGGGCATGTTTTTATATCTCTTGGTTAAATACCTGTGAGAGGTAATGGCTGGATCACATGCCAAGTGTATGTTTATCACTTTTAAAAAACACTTCCTAAAAGTTTTCCAAAGTGATTGTACTATTTTACCTTCCCCAAAGCAGTGTACGGGTATTTCACTTGGTCCACATCCTACCCAAAACTTCACATACTCAGGACTTTATGTTTAGACATCCTAATACATGTTTAGTGGTTTCATGTTGTGGATTTAATTTGCATTTCCCTGATGCCTCAGGATGTTAAACATCTTCTCATATACAACTCAGCATTGATCATTTTTGGTAAAATGTCTTTTCAAATATTTAACCTAGTTTTAACTGGGCTGTTTTCTTATTATTGAGTTTACTGAATTCTTTATGTATTTGGAATGTAATCCACTTACCGAATATGTGATTTAGAAATATTTTTATCCAATCTGTGGCTTGTTTTTCTATTTTTTAACCACTGCCTTTCAGTGGGTGAAAGATGTTGATGAGGTTTAATTTTTCTTTTTTCATATGAATCGTGCTTATTGTTTCAAATCTACGAATGTATTGTGTAAAACAAATATGTTAATACTAAGATTTTCCCCAATTATTCTTTCTAGAAGTTTTGTAGTTGTTGTTTTTAAGTTTAGATTTATGAGAATTTTTTCTTAATTTCTTACGATATTGTGACAAATTGGCGAAAGGTTTTGTTTGGTTTGTTGTATTTTTTTTGGCATGTGAATGTCCGATTTTTCATCATTGGCTAAAAACACCGTACTTTAGCAACAGAATTGCCTTTTCATTATTTAAAATATATTTTAATATATGTGTTTTAGGGAATCTATTCTGTTCCATTGATCTATTTATTTGTCCCTTTACAGCAACAAAAGCCGTTATGATAAGTTGGAATAATGTATTATAAGTCCTCCAACTTTGTTCATCTTTTCAAAGTAGTTTTAATATAGAATAAAATACTCTAGGTTCTGTTCATTTCCATATTAATTTTAGAATCAAGCTTTCAATTTTTACATATACATATGCACTAACACACACATACACACCCACTACCATAACTTTGATTAGAATTGTGTTGAAGCTATAGATCACTTTGAGAATAATTGTCTTCTTGACATTATTGATCCTTCTGTTCCAGAAACAGAAAATCTCTGTATATTCAGATCTCTTTAATTTCTCTCAGCAGTGTTCTTAAGTGTTTTTTATACAGTCCTAACTCATCTTTTGTCAGATTTATCTCTAATTATTCCATATATTTTGATGCTATTATAAACCACATTTTAATTGTTAATTGTAGCATCATACATAAAGATAGATAATATATTCTGAAATGTACTAAATTCATTTATTATAGTAGTTCATAATTAGCTTATAATTCCATAGAATTCTCTACATAAATGATAATATCACTGTGGGTCAGGCACAGTGGCTCACGCCTGTAATCCCAGCACTTTGGGAGGCCGAGGCAGGTGGATCACCTGAGGTCAGGAGTTCAAGACCAGTCTGGTCAACATGGTGTAATCCCGTCTCTATTAAAAATACAAAAATTAGCTGAGCTTGGGGGTGGGCACCTGTAATCCCAGATACTCAGGAGGCTGAGGCATGAGAATTGCTTGAACACGGGAGGCGGAGGTTGCGGTGAGCCAAGATTATACCGATGCACTCCAGCCTGGGCGATAGAGCAAGACTTTGTCTCAAATAATAATAATAATAACAATAAAAATAATAATATCACTATGAATAAAGACACTTTTACTTATTCCTTTCCAATCTGTATGTTTTTCCACTTTCGCTTATTATACTGGGTAGACAGACTCTCCTGGTGAATAGAAGTGATACAATTGAACACACTTGGCCTTGTCCGTAAACTTTGGGAGACAGGGCATTCATTCTTTTAATATCAAATGTTTTTAGATATAGGCTTTTCAGGGATTTTTTAAATCAAGTTGAGAAACTGACCTTTTCCTAAATTACTGAGATTTTTTTATCAATAATGAATTTTTCTCTGTCTGCCTCCTTTCTGATCAGACTGGATAGAGTTTTATTAGTTATATTGATCTCTCAAAGAAACAGCTTTTGGTTTTTCTTGATTTTATATATGTTTTTCCTTTTCCTGTTTTATCAGCGTGCCATCTGATCTTTATTATTTTATCTTTCTGGCTTATTTGGAGGTATATTGATCTTTTTTCTGTTTTCTTAAGGTTGAACCTGATAATACTGATTTGAAATCTTTCTTGTCTTCTAATGCATGCATTTAGTGCTGAATAATTCCCTATATGTCTACTTCAACTTTATTTCACAAGTTTTGATATATTGCATATACATTGCCATTCATTTTAAAATGTTTTGTAATTTCCCTTTTGACTTATTATTTATCCCATGAAACATTTAGAAGTATGCACTTAGCTTCCAATTATATGTGGATTTTCCAGATATAGTTCTGTCATGAATTTCTAATTTGATTCTAATGAGGTCAGAGAACATACTATGATTTAGATCATTTCAAGTATATTCCTGATGCACTTAAAAAGAATGTGTATTTTATTGATGTTGGTTAATGTTTTGGTAATTATCTGTTAGGTTACAGTCAATTGGTAATGTTAATCAAGTCTTCTGTATCTTTTTAACCTACTTGCTCTATTAGTTATTGAGAAATAGCTGTTTAAACTCTAATAAAATTAAGAATTTGTCTATTTCTTTTCACAGTTCTGTCAGTTTATTCTCCATGCATTTTTAAGCTCTCTTATTATATAGATAAAAGTTTAGAATCATGATGTCCTCCTGATGAACTGACGTCTTTCTCATTAGGAATTGATTCTGTTTATTCCGGATAATATTTGCTCCAATACCTGAGTGTTAGCAATATAGCTTCCCCAGCATTTTTTGCATTAAGGATTACATGGTGTATCTTTTTTCCTTTCTTTTAATTTTAACATATTTTAATTTTGAGGGAACATAGTAGGCATATATATTTATGGGGTACATGAGATTTTCTGATACAAGGATGCAATGTGAAAGAAGCACATTCACATGAGAATGGGGTATCTATCCCCTCAAGTGTTTTTCCTTTGAGTTACAAACAATCCAGTTACACTCTAAGAGATTTTAAAATGTGCAATTGCATTGTTATTGACTATAGTCACCCTGTTATGGTATCAAATAGTAAGTCTTATTGATTCTTTCTATTTTTGTACCCATTTACCATCCCCACCTCCTCCCCCAACCCCCTACTACAATTCCCAGCCCCTGTTAATTATCCTTGTACTCTCTGTTCCCCGAATTCAATTGCTTTGATGTTCAGATCCTACAAATAAGTGAGAACATGCAATGTTTGCTTTTCTGTGCCTGGCTTATTTCACTTAACGTAATGATCTGCAGTTCTATCCATGTCGTTGCAAATAAGCATTTATCTATACTTAAAGTGGGTTTTTGTAGGATGTGTACAGTTGTGTTTTTTTTAATCCATTCTGACAGTCTCTGCCTTTGAATTAGAGTGCCACACATTGAATATATTACTGATGTAATTGGGTTTAAGCCTATTACATCTTGCTATGTATTGTCTGGTATCTGTTCATAGTTTTATTTTTCTCCTGTTTCTTTCTTCATTTTTGAATATTTTAATGAATCAATTAATTTCCTATTTTGTCTTGTTAACTATAACTCATTCTTATTTTAGTACGTGGTTTTCAGTCTTTTTTCAAATGATGTTGCACTACTTCACATATAATGTAAAAAATACCCCCTCCAGCCTTTGTGCTAAGTTTATCAGATATTTTTACATTAATCATAAAACTCATAATAGTTTTCTATTTCTGCTCCAACAAATTACAACAAATTTTGTGGCTCAAAACAGCAGAAATTAATTATTAGGTCAGAAGTCCACATAGGCTCTGCTGGGATCTGCTCAGTATATTATAAGATCACGATCCAGGGGTCAGCAGGACTATGATCTTTTCTGGAGGCTCTGAGGCAGAATCCTTCGTAATGTCATTCAGGTTTTTGGCAGAATTCAGCCTCTTTCTTCTGTTGGACTGAGGTCCTGTTGGCTTGCTTGAAGTCATCTGGAGGAGGCTGCCTTTACCTTTGAGCAACTCCTTTCTGAACCTTGAATGGGAATCTCTAAAGCTCTGTAGCAGCAGTATGTTAAATCCAACCCATACTTGGAATATTTCCGACACATCTCTCTTCTGCTGCATCTCTTCTGCCTTCCTCTTCTTCTTACAGCTGAAGAGAAATCTCTGCTTTTAATATCAGATGAAAAGGGGATCATGTGATTGGTCTCGCCTAGATAATTCATGATAATTTCCTCACTTAATGTCTGTAACCTTAAAAAACACCTGCAAAGTCTTTTTAAATCATGATATTTAATGTGTTCATAGATGGTCAGGTGTTAGGGCATTGACATCTTTGGGAAGAGACATTATTCTTCCCCCAACAACTGTGCTATGCATACACACATACACACACAGACACACACACACGTACACACACTATGTATAGATTCAAACTTCTAATTAGCTCATATTCATAAGTTATTACATTAAAATTAATGTTAAAGTTATTAGAAAAAAGTATTTTATATTTATCTACATAGTTACTATTCGCAAGGCTTTTCAATACTTTGTGTAAATCCAGATTTCTATCTGGTATAAGTTCCCAGATGCTTGAATGACTTCCTTTAGCATTTCTTGTAGTGCACTTCTGTTGTTAATGATTCAGTTCACCTACTGTATGTCTGAGAAAACCTTTTTTTACTTTTATATATAAAATACATTTTTGCTGGATATAGAATTCTAAATGAACAGATTTTATTTTTTTCAGTACTATAAACATTATGAATCATTATGTTTGCCTGAGTTTTTTTTAGATACAAACTCCTCTGACATTTTGTTCCTCTGTACATAAAGTATCCCATCCAACCAGTCACCCCCAGATTCTTAGAGATTTTTGCTTTATCGCTTTTCTTAAGCAGTATGGATACATTATACCTTGGTGAAGCTTTCTTCATCATATTTGTACCCAGATTTTGGTGATGACATTGATTGATCATTTTTAGCAAATTTAGAAAAGTTTTAGTCATTAGATGTTCACATATTGTTCTCTGTCCCACATTCCTTTGGGACTCCAATTTCACATATATAGGCTACTTGAATGTTCCAACTGATCTTGATCTTATCTTTCATTTTCTGGATAGTTTTCAGAAAATAATCTTATCTTTCATTTTTGATCATGTTCTTTCGTTTTTTTCCTTTTTGTATTAATTTTTGGATATTCTCTCTTATTACATGTTCTAGTTTACTAATCTTTTCTTTGGCAATGTTTAATCCACTGTTCATTCTGCTGAAGGCTTCATCTCAGGCACTTTAGCTTTTAATATGTAGACACATGATTTTTAAAATACCTACCCCAGAACTGAAAATGAAAATAAAAATAAGTTAAATTTCTGTGAAGTCTTCAACATGATCAGTCTTTCATCTAGATTTTTGGTTGCATGGAATGCCATCATAATAACTGATTTAATGTTATTGTGTACTATCATCTGTGTTATTCCTGGGTTAGTTTTTGGCCAATTATATTTTATCCTCATTATATCTTATATTTCCTGCTTCTTTTCACAATAATTTTAGCTTGGATGCTAGATGTTATAAATGTTACCTCTTTATCTGTTTTTGTTTTGTTTTGTTGTTCTTCTCAATATTTTAGACCTTTTTTTTCTAGGAATACAGATGAACTACTTGGAAACAGTTTAATCCTTCAGTCTGTGCCTTTAAGCTTTGTTAAGTTTGATCAGAATAGCTCTGGACTTTCTTTGCCCCACCCATGAGATAAGAATGTTTCTGAATTCTTTATCTGTCATGCATTAGGAGTTGATTTTATTCTGCCTCATGAGAGTGTGAACTTTTGTTTGCTCTGTTTGAGCTTGGAAGTTGTTCCTTCCAATTCTTTTGCACAGTTCTTTCCCTGGCCTCAGTTAGTTTCCTCTCATGGGTGCACTCATAAGTACTCATCTGGAGACTCCAGGATTAATCACTGCAAATCTCAGGGAATCCTCACCTTGCCATTCAGTCCTGTCTGGCACTGTGGTCTGTGAACTATAGCCAATATCCACTTCTCTGTACTGCTAGCACTACCTCCTCACTCAGAGAGACCTCTAAACTCCAACTGAGATCCTCATTCCTGTGCTGCAATCTAGAAACTCTCTCTAGACAGTAAGCTGAGACACAGCAGGACTCACCTCATTTCCCCCCATATTTTAGGAATTTCTATTGAATGGTTTCATTGACTGATTCACAAAGTCTTGAAAAACAGTTGTTTTATACAATGTTTCTGACATTTTTAGCTGTTTCAGGTGCTAAGATAAATTGGGTATACGTTTCTGCATCTTAGTTGGAAACTGATATTTTTAGATATATGTTTCAGTACAGCAAACAAAATTTCAGTGTTCTAAGGTTTTGAAAAATGTATCCTAGTAATAGGAAGACCTGACTTCTAAATATTTTAATCTCTCATTCTGTACTAAACTCAAAGCAATTTCAGATAGCTATGTCTGAATTTCACTTTCTGCCTACTTTATCCATACATCTTGTTCTATAATAAATTATTTTTATTAATTAATTACTTTAATTCTCCCTCAGGTTTGCCAGTGAATTTTTAACAGCAGGGTATCACAATGGTTTTTTCAAAATATGTAGCACTATGAACTGAAACATGGCCCACATTTTAGGTGTCTCAGGAACATGAAGAATATACAACCAGTGCAATCTGAAGTTCATAACAAACAGTAGGAAGTGAAGGAATCTTCAGAATACTTTGGGTAGATCAGAGCAATGATTTAAAGAAAGAGAAGAGTCTGATGAACTGAAGTAGAAACAGGCATTCCTTGAAGAAGAGTCATGATTCCCTCAAATAGGCAGAATTAAAAATGTTTTTCTGCTTTAGAACAATCAGGAACTGACTTCTCCAGGAGGATGGGCTGTTTCAGAGTATCAGCTTATTGAATCTGATTGTAATTGTTACAAAACACAATGACAATTTTTTAACTATCAATATGATTTTTAATATTTGCATGTTTGTTTTCAAGTTAACATACAGTAAAATTCACTTTTTTAATTGTAGAATTCTATGAATTTTAACGTATACATAGATTCATCTTGGCTCTACTACAGTCAGTATACAGAATTGTTCTTTCACCCCAAATCACTCTCTAATCCCTTTATAGTCACTTCCTCTTTCAACCTCTAAACACTGACAACTACCACTTCTTTCCCTGCCGTTATAATTTTATCTTTTCCAGAGTGCCATATTAGCACAGCTGTAGAACAGCTTTATAGTAAGTCCCACAGTTGAGACCTACTGCTCAGGAAATATTTCTTTCAAAATATCACAGTGCACTGGCAATGCACTTCAAATCAGGTAGTATCATTTATCCAACTGTTCTTTTACAAAAGGGTTCTAGAAATGATAATTTATTTGCCTTCCATTGAAAGTTTCACAACAATTTGTCTACACAAACATATCAAGCTGGGATTTTAATCACAATTGTGAAGGAGCTTTATATTAGTTTTGAAAGAATTTTACTTTTTTTCTATCTTGAGTCTACAAATATATTAACATGGTATATATTTTTGTTGTTGTTGGCCTAGTGTTTGGGACATCAATATGCTTTTGTTAAATGAATGAACGAATAACAAGAATGACTTTATGCAAAAGATGGTTACAAATATGGGGCATTTTTTTTTTTTTTTTTTTTTGAGATGGAGTCTCGTTCTGTGGCCCAGGCTGGAGTGCAGTGATACAATCTCCGCTCACTGCAAGCTCTGCCTGCTGGATTCACGCCATTCTCCTTCCTCAGCCTCCCGAGTCGCTGGGTCTACAGGCGCCCGCCACCACGCCCAGCTAATTTTTTTGTATTTTTAGTGGAGACGGTGTTTCACCATGTTAGCCAGGAAGGTCTCGATCTCCTGACCTCGTGATCCACCCACCTCGGCCTCCCAAAGTTCTGGGATTACAGGCGTGATCCATCGCGCCCAGCCCATGGTATGACTTCTTATTTACTAAAGTCTTCTTTTGTTTCCGTTATCAGATCCTTGTAGTTTTCAACATTCAGATATCATACATAAATTTTGCTTGATTGGTACCTAAGTGTGATAGTTTTGGAGCTGTTGTACATTTTTTAAAAAAATTTTGGTTTCCAAATGTTTATTGCTAATATGCATATAAGATTTGATTTGGGGTGTTTTTCTTTAATCCTTTGACTGTGTTACACTCAACAATTAGTTCTAGCAATATTTTTGAAGATTCCTTGAGCTTATATTGTATATAACAATCTATTTCTAATTTCTGCAAATTGGAAAAGATTTCTTTCTTTTCTGACTGTATGTCTTAAATCTATTTTTACTTGCCTAGTGCTGTGTTGTTCTTTCAGCGTGAGGTTTAATAGGAGAGCTGACAGCGAATTTCCTTACTTGCTCCCGGTCTTACAGATAAAGTATTCACTTCTTTACCTATATATCAATGTTAGGTCTAAATTTTTTGGCAGGTGTTTTTCATCATGATAAGGAAGTCTTCCTTTATTCATAGTTTGCTCAGAGATTTTTATCATGAGTGGATGTGGAATTTTGTTGTTTTTTCGTTTTAGCATCAACTCATGTTATTAAATGATTTTTTTCTTTAAACTGTTAAGTTGGATAAATTAATTGAGTATTGATTAATATGCTTAATGTACTTAATATAATTTAATAATACTCAATTAATATACTTAATATAATTTAATTATATTCAATTAATTTATCCACCTAACAGTTTAAAGAACAACTATTTAATAATATTAGGTTCAGAGGTTTCTGAAGCTCTATTCATTAATGTCATATAATTAAATTATATTAATACTCAATTAATCTATCCAACCTAACACTTTAAAGAAACTGTTTGCTGATAACAGTATTGTGTCAGCCTTATATTCACAGGAAAAAGAAAAAAAAACTTAATGTTGATATATTTCTATTTACAGCTAGATTTTTTTCTAATTTTTTTATAAAAGCACCTATTTTCATGAAATATTGGTATGTAGGTTTATTTTCTTGTACCATATATGACTTGTTAAATTATCAGCATAATGCTGTGTTCATAAAAATGGGTTGAAAAACATTCCCTCCTCTTATATTTTCTGAAAGAGATTTTACAGAAATGCTATTATTTCTTCTTTAAATATTTTTTAAATTCAACAGATAAACTATCTGAGTCTGAACATTTCCTTTCAGGAGACTTGTGATTTATCTTTAAATAAATGTATTTTTTATATTTCTTTAATAATTATAGGATTGTTTTTGTTATATATTTTATTTTGAGTAACTTTATGGTTTCTGGTTTTCAACGAAGTGGTTCATATTTTCAACATTGATAAGTCTGTGTGCATAACGTTATCTGGATTTTTTAAAATATTTTTATTAGCTGTACAATCTGTGCTGATATCTCTTCTTTCAATCCTGATATTGGCAATATGTGTCATCTCTCCTTTTTTCATCCTGAGTCTTGCTGGAGGTTTAATCATTATATTCTTATTCCAAATAAACTTCATTTAAAAAAATTTTCTCTATTTTGTTCTGTTTTCAATTTCATTATTGTCCTTTTATTTTATATTGTTTTCTTCCTCCTGCTTAATTTTTGCTTATTTTGCTCTTGTTTATCTAGTTTATTAGGCTATCCCAAACAGTAATTGTGAATTTGTTCCAATTTTTTTTTTGTCTGTCAGATTTTGCTTTATATATTTTGAAGCACTTTTTCAAGTTGAATGCACATGTAGGATTGTCATATTTTCCTGCTTAATTGGCCTTTTTATCATTATGTAATATTCTCTTTTACATCTTTTAATTTCATTTGTT